>NC_138130.1:625000-1063522 GCF_964188305.1 Podarcis bocagei
GTCTTGACTCTGCTACCACTCAGTGGATTTGTAACTGGCTGACTGACCGAACCCAAAGGGTGCTCATCAATGGTTCCTCTTCATCCTGGAGAAGAGTGACTAGTGGGGTGCCACAGGGTTTTGTCTTGGGCCCGGTCTTATTTAACATCTTTATCAACGACTTGGATGATGGACTCAAGGGCATCCTGATCAAATTTGCAGATGACACCAAACTGGGAGGGGTGGCTAACACCCCAGAGGACAGGATCACACTTCAAAACGACCTTGACAGATTAGAGAACTGGGCAAAAACAAACAAAATGAATTTTAACAGGGAGAAATGTAAAGTATTGCACTTGGGCAAAAAAAATGAGAGGCACAAATACAAGATGGGTGACACCTGGCTTGAGAGCAGTACATGTGAAAAGGATCTAGGAGTCTTGGTTGACCACAAACTTGACATGAGCCAACAGTGTGACGCGGCAGCTAAAAAAGCCAATGCAATTCTGGGCTGCATCAATAGGAGTATAGCATCTAGATCAAGGGAAGTAATAGTGCCACTGTATTCTGCTCTGGTCAGACCACACCTGGAGTACTGTGTCCAGTTCTGGGCACCACAATTCAAGAAGGACACTGACAAACTGGAACGTGTCCAGAGGAGGGCAACCAAAATGGTCAAAGGCCTGGAAACGATGCCTTATGAGGAACGGCTAAGGGAGCTGGGCATGTTTAGCCTGGAGAAGAGGAGGTTAAGGGGTGATATGATAGCCATGTTCAAATATATAAAAGGATGTCACATAGAGGAGGGAGAAAGGTTGTTTTCTGCTGCTCCAGAGAAGCGGAAACGGAGCAATGGATCCAAACTACAAGAAAGAAGATTCCACCTAAACATTAGGAAGAACTTCCTGACAGTAAGAGCTGTTCGACAGTGGAATTTGCTGCCAAGGAGTGTGGTGGAGTCTCCTACTTTGGAGGTCTTTAAGCAGAGGCTTGACAACCATATGTCAGGAGTGCTCTGATGGTGTTTCCTGCTTGGCAGGGGGTTGGACTCGATGGCCCTTGTGGTCTCTTCCAACTCTATGATTCTATGATTCTATGATTCTATGATTCTATGATTCTATGCTGGCCACATGACCCGGAAGCTGTACGCTGGCTCCCTTGGCCAATAAAGCGAAATGAGCGCCACAACCCCAGAGTTGTCCGTGATTGGATGTAATGGTCAGGGGTACCTTTACCTTTACAAATAGCAAAATAGGTCTCGTGTATTCTTTCTTTGCCTCGGATCACATTTCCAGGAAGAAGACAACCAGCAAATATGGCAGCTGGCAGCAGCTGATCAGGAGACAAGCATGACTGTTGGATAGATGATAAAAAGGAGGTTTAGTAAAAGCATTTTTCTCCTGTATGTCACCTTCCCCTACTCACAATGGGAAATATTCAATGAGAAATACGTCCCTCACCATTTAATCATACTTTCCCCATGAAATGAGAAAATTGTACTTATGCAAAAGTATCCAAAAATTCTTAGCACCCTCACCAAGCTACAACACACTGGATTTTTTGCAGGGTGGGAAGACATAGGAGTTATACAGTAAAACCACATCTGTGTATAAAACAGATCTATAGTTTGGAATGAAGCCAAGGTAAATCCCAGTGCATTTTTTATCCCTGCTGCAGAGTCTGGGAATATGGCTCATGATTGCACCAATCCGTTCAATTATGTACATAGAACTCACCTCTCTTTTTTGTAAAGTGGATCCTATGGTTTTGGTTCATATGGGGAAGGGTAGTTTCTCATGGCAGAAAGGACTTCCGGGTTAGCGCCTCCAGCAATGGCAGATTTCCTCTGACCGGGAGGAATCCGCTTCGTGGAAATTAGGGTCTGGACCGCCATGGCGAGGTGGAGACCCACTAAAAACCACAGGTAGGAGAAGCCTGTGGACGTGGGATTCGGCTGGCACCTTTTGCGCCTCCCCTACTCGCGGGGAAACCTGGTTTCGGGGATCCAGAGCGACGTGGGGTGAGCAGCGCGGTGCTTCGAATCAACTGCTCTTTTCACGGAGTGAAGCCACATTGCTGTTGCCGGAGAGCGCTGACTTTTTCCTGTGGACAATTGGACTTTAAACAACTACCCGTGAGTAGAACGGAAAATTGGACTATGAAACATATTAATTTGGCACCGAAGCGGGAAGGCTCTAAACAGGAAGTCTGCCTTCCGCTTTTGTAAATAGATTGAAGCAAAGACATTGCAAGCTAAAGTCTGAAAAGTCTCCTGTAAAGGACTAAATTTCCATCGGCTAGAACTATTAAACCCCCCTTGGAAGCAGGAGAAGAGGAGGGGAATTTTACATTGTTCAAGCCTGCAGGAGAGAGAGTAAAGAAAGATAAATTTCCACCGTCTTGAACCTGGGAACGGGGTGTCAGAGACAGACGTTTTGGGAAAGTTCATTGTGAATAAAACGTTTTTTGACAGATAGTTAAAAAAGAGAAACATATTGATTCCAATGTTTCCTTTTGCATTTAAAAGGAACAAAATATCTGAAAAACGAAAGTAATTTTGTTGCTGGATCTGCTTTCAAAAAAACGGATACAAATATAAAGTGTTTTCCCTAGAGGGAGCTTGTGAAACTGTTGCTGGAGTCGAGGTGGGGAATTCTACAGCTGTAGAGATTAAAGATCGTGAGAACCAGACATTGACCTTGAACAAGAATGTGCCCAGAAGAAGCCTTAGTGCTTGCTTTTTGCAAGACAAGTGCTTTACTGGAACAGCTACATGAGAAGATGGATTTGATGACTGTTGCAGTTAATAATTTTGGGCAAACAGTGAATACCTATATAGATACTACTCAGGAACCGACCCAGGAATCTGCTTTGACAGGGCAAGTTGTGCAGAAGACAAAGGAGGAGGTTGCTGTTGAACCTCAAATAATACAAGTGGAGAGAACCGCGGCCTTGCAGGAACATAAGCTGTTGTTTGTGATGACTGAATCTGGAGAAAGTCAGATTTGGAGAGATGGAGTCTCGTCTGGTTTGGAGATGGGAAGTTGGATAGATCCCCCTATGCAGGGATATTTTGGCTTCTGGGATCTGGTTTTGGGCCAGAGGGAGTCTGGAGCTGTGGGGGCCTTTAACTTTGGAGGGGCTTTGAAACATGCCCTCAATTATGCTTTGGATCTTAGTGCTGACTATGGAGAATGGACCTGTCGAGAAGGGACAAAGACATGGTTAGGTTGGAGTCTCCCCGAGACCTACTCCTCAGTGATAAAGGAAGGAAATTAAGAACAAGATCAGCAGAAGACAAAGTAAAGTACAGGTATAAATATGAAGAAGATCTGCAGAAGGGACATGGAAGAGAGTTAAAAGCCTCGGACAGAAGGTCACCAGGTTGATGGACTATATGGAATGGATAGAAAGGACTGACAGAACCCGAGACCAGGAAGAAGAGACGGTGGATGAAGATTGGAAGAAAGTTTAAAAATTCATTTAGAGAATTAGTGTAAAATTAATGAGTGTTAGAAAAAATGTTGGAATGAAACTATTTGGCTTTAGTAGAAATGCTATAAGGAGTTATGTACAACTAAGTTTTAAGTTTTAGGGTTTTTTATGGTAAGATAAGGTTAGAATAAATTAAGACAATTTAATGACAGAAAATAGTGAAAGATGGAAAGGATTTGCTGAGATAATTAATTAACAAATTAACAAATTAACAAATTAACAATACAAAAAAGGGAGGTGTGAGGAGGTCGATGAAACAAGTTAATGAAAGATAAAGATTTGGGAATATTGGATTTGTTTTTAATTTTTTTGTGCATTTTTGTTTTTTTGGTTTTGGTGTATTGTGTGTTTTGTTCTCTTTTTTCTTTTTACTGAATTGTATTGTTTAATTCCTTTTTTGTTTTTTTTTGTTTTTCTCTTTTTTCTCTGTAATTTTAAATTCTCAATAAATAGCATTAAAAAAAAAAAAAGGTTTCTCATGGCAGAACATCTGCCTTGCCTGCAGAAGGTCCCAAGCTCAATCCCCAGCATCTCCAGGTCAGGCTGGGAGAGACTCCTGCCTCAAACCTTGGAGAGCCCCTTCTGGTCAGTGTAGACAATGTGGGAATGTTCAGGGAGGGAGAGGATATATTGTTTATTAATATCCTTCCTAACTTGCGCTAGCGAGTTCTATAACTTATCAGAGTTACATTCCCCTTTTAAACGAACAGCAGGCTTGTTTAAGCCTCTTAATATTAGATTCCTGGTAAATTCCCTTATATCCCTCTTAAAATAATAAACACGCCACCATCTTGTGTAAAGCATATAAAAGAAGTTGACTCACATCATCAGTTCACAGTTGGATCCCTGAAGGCAGATTTAGTTACAAAGTATATACATGTGGGTCTATTCCATATGGAGATAATCCTAGTATCCTATGTTGGCTGAGAGCCAACAGAGCATTTCTAGCTAAAAAGAACTGCTCCAACGAGGGAGGAAGTCAGAAAGAGAGGGTGTACTTGTCCTTTTGTTACCTGGACAGGTAAGGTCATGTCCACCTCTAGTCACATAGAATCATAGAATCATAGAGTTGGAAGAGACCACAAGGGCCATCGAGTCCAACCCCCAAAGGAAGTATGTCCCAGCCAGGAGGAAATGAAGTTTTCGACTGGCTGGAGCAAACATTCCCCCGCATGTCCACTCTAGAAAAACAAGGAATGTTGTACAGTGGTTCCTCGGGTTAAGAACTTAATTCGTTCTGGAGGTCAGTTCTTAACCTGAAACTGTTCTTAACCTGAAGCACCACTTTAGATAATGGGGCCTCCTGCTGCCACTGCGCCGCCGCCATGCAATTTCTGTTCTCATCCTGAAGCAAAGTTCTTAACCCGAGGTACTATTTCTGAGTTTTTCAGGAGGTTGGGCTAGATTGCTTCCAGATGCCCTTCTAACTCTTCAATTCTACAATTCTATGATTCTAAAATTTCTGCCAGGATCTCTCCAATCACCACCAGTGTATAGAATTAACACAGTGAGAACATATACAATCTGGCTTTTTAGCAGGAGGGAGCAGGAATCTAGGAGTTTGATGCTGATATAAAAACTATTTGGTGATTCACACTTTTTAATTATATGTGCCACAGGTTTAGGGGAACAAATCTGTCTGTTTCTGGATCATGTCAATTCCATATCTTTTCACTCATAATTCTGTTCTTTTCACTTTTCACATTAAACTGCCGTTTAAAAACCCTCTGAAAATATGTATTTAAGTAAGCATCTCAACACATATTTAAATGTGTATTTTGTCTCAATATAGTATTTAAATGTCCATTTTGATATGCTTAAACTATTGAGAAGTGCTAAATCTGGTGAACAGCTAAATTGTAATCTGAACAAAAGTCTGGGAACTGCAGACTTAAGTGCATATAGGAATGTGCAAATAATTAATTTCTCACATGTCTGGAAGCTTAAAGATGCTGCTGTAGCTTTAAGGGTTTGTTTGATGCAGAGGAAGAGTAAGTGACCCAATTCTTGGTGGTTTTTGGCACACTTGCCAAAATTGCCCCAGTTGCCTGTTTATATAAGCAGGAAATGACCCGGTGGGGAAATTCCCATCAATTTAATGTGGCCACAATTTCATGGTTTGCAGCTATATTGAGCAGTGAACACAATGCTGATGTGATAGAGCAACAATAATTAATTAAACATGGGCCACATCCTTAGAAGTAATAAGCAGCTGCACAACCAGCATTGATGTTGACTCTTTTCAGGAATCATCTCGTTAATAATGGAGAGGGGCATAAAATAGTAATACAGAATTCTGTATTTTCTCATTACCCTAAACATCAAGCTCTTGTTTAACACTGTTCCATTCCTTTTTTTACACTTAGTACATGCATATGCATCAAGATGTGTTTAGGAATGTGGTGCACATGATTTCTGCATGCAGGCATAACCATCAGCATAAATTAAGATCCTGCACAGTTTAAAATTTCCCTTCAACAATTTTAGGTATATTAATTCAGTTTTCCCTCTACTACACAACTTTCAGCTGGGAGCATATCTCCCAGTTATTCATGTCCCCATCAAACAGTATTTATAAATCAGGATTGTTTTTAAGCAACAATGGCAAACATGTTTGAAGCATATGCAATGGAAACTAGTGATTAAAATGCAAGCTCCACAGAAGCCTTCCTTAGGTTGATCTGAAAAGAAAAGAAAAGAAAAGAAAAGAAAAGAAAAGAAAAGAAAAGAAAAGAAAAGAAAAGAAAAGAAAAGAAAAGAAAAACAGAATAAATGCTTGTGACACTTGGAGTACTCTGTAGACTTTCAGTCCCAAAACAGGGAATTTTAAATAGGCATTTAAAGGCAAGGAGGCTTTGGATCATGAGACAAAGTTGGAGAGCAGTTTGGCAAAATGAGCACAAGAGAAACCAATGTCCTGGAGTCTGCATTTCTACACAAAACATTTACAGTTTTGAGCTGTTGAGGGGTTTAAAAAGATTTTTCCTTGCCTGCACAGTGTTGTTTTTTAGGAAGAAAAACACAACTGCTGCTAAATCATTGAATCATAGAATCATAGAATCATAGAGTTGGAAGAGACCACAAGGGCCATCGAGTCCAACCCCCTGCCAAGCAGGAAACACCATCAGAGCACTCCTGACATATGGTTGTCAAGCCTCTGCTTAAAGACCTCCAAAGTAGGAGACTCCACCACACTCCTTGGCAGCAAATTCCACTGTCGAACAGCTCTTACTGTCAGGAAGTTCTTCCTAATGTTTAGGTGGAATCTTCTTTCTTGTAGTTTGGATCCATTGCTCCGTGTCCGCTTCTCTGGAGCAGCAGAAAACAACCTTTCTCCTTCCTCTATATGACATCCTTTTATATATTTGAACATGGCTATCATATCACCCCTTAACCTCCTCTTCTCCAGGCTAAGCATGCCCAGCTCCCTTAACCGTTCCTCATAAGGCATCGTTTCCAGGCCTTTGACCATTTTGGTTGCCCTCCTCTGGACACGTTCCAGTTTGTCAGTGTCCTTCTTGAATTGTGGTGCCCAGAACTGGACACAGTACTCCAGGTGAGGTCTGACCAGAGCAGAATACAGTGGCACTATTACTTCCCTTGATCTAGATGCTATACTCCTATTGATGCAGCCTAGAATTGCATTGGCTTTTTTAGCTGCCGCGTCACACTGTTGGCTCATGTCAAGTTTGTGGTCAACCAAGACTCCTAGATCCTTTTCACATGTACTGCTCTCAAGCCAGGTGTCACCCATCTTGTATTTGTGCCTCTCATTTTTTTTGCCCAAGTGCAATACTTTACATTTCTCCCTGTTAAAATTCATCTTGTTTGTTTTTGCCCAGTTCTCTAATCTGTCAAGGTCGTTTTGAAGTGTGATCCTGTCCTCTGGGGTGTTAGCCACCCCTCCCAGTTTGGTGTCATCTGCAAATTTGATCAGGATGCCCTTGAGTCCATCATCCAAGTCGTTGATAAAGATGTTGAATAAGACCGGGCCCAATACAGAACCCTGTGGCACCCCACTAGTCACTCTTCTCCAGGATGAAGAGGAACCATTGATGAGCACCCTTTGGGTTCGGTCAGTCAGCCAGTTACAAATCCACTGAGTGGTAGCATAGTCAAGACCGCATTTTACCAGTTTCTTTACAAGAATATCATGGGGCACCTTGTCAAATGCCTTGCTGAAATTGACTTGGAATTGACTCTCTTAAAGTTGTCATTGTTATTTACTGTCCACCTTGTTCCAACAGAAGAGCATGTTTTCCCATCATTTTTCTCCACAATGACTGTGTGGCCTGTCAATGTAATTCCCATTTTACAGGTAGAGAAACAAGGCTTGCCAATGGCCAATACAGAACCTATTGCCAATTCGGGATGTGAATTTAATCTTTTCATCACCACATCCAGTTCTTTGCCTCTTAAACCATTGAAGATCCTTGACTTCCATGCTTGGCAGCAAAGAGCCTCTCACAGTTCATCATTTAGGAAACTATTGCCTTGGAATGCAACTATTGTCCTGCTCATTCTCCATGCACAACTCTTATTTTCTTGCTTTCAGTTTTCTTAAGGAATACAGCAGAGTGCCCTGAAATTACAACTTTCCCTGTTGGCTTTGGTATTAAACAGCAGGCTATTTTGGGGGGTAAAATTATAGTTTTATAGTTTATTTTATTAAGCTTATTATACTAGGTTTTTTTAAGGACTAGAATATTGATTTTACAAGAATCACTTCCTGCTCTGCAAGCCATACTCAGGGAATATATAAAAGCTGACAAATGGGTGCCAATGTCAACATTTCCATGCCTAGTTATGAAGTGTTGATAGAGAATCGTTGTTATGGAGAACATAAAGGCTCCAGTGAGCAGTAGATAATTCACTTTCCAAAAAGTCATCCCTATTTAGTAGTAAGCCCTGAACTGTAGTGACTATTACCAACTCCAGTGATTTGGAGTAGGAAGAGAATTGAAAATACAGGCAGGAAATTTCAGTGCAAAATATGTGAGAATGAGAACAGATTGTATGTCTAAAACTCCAAAATGGAAAAGACAGCAAGGGGAAAAGAATGTGAATATTATAACTGTAGTGGTTGATAAACAAAACCTATAGTAAGATAGAAAATAATATTTATTTTGTATACTTTATTTATATTTGAAAAAAAATCTCCTACTTTTTCTAAGACTCTTACTTTTTACAAAGTCTCAGAACTAATCTGCTTCTATACTTACTAAAGCATCCAGCCGGCCTTGTTGCATAACTGTTCTGTTGGGCATTTTAATATATGTCAACTGAGAAAATGAATGCTCAGAGGTGCCCCACTTCTGTGGCACCCCACATCCCTTGATGCCCTAAGCTTGCGCTTATTTTGTTTGATCCAGCCCTGCCTTCTCCTATAATTCTACCTTGTGGTCCCATCAATAGCTGTTGAACTGCATTTGGTAAGTCTCGTTACTCCAAGACGTACTTCCAGTGTGGTGATTCATTTATAGTGCTTTATCTCTTGCACTTTTTATTGGTGCTTAATTTGATATGTGATTTGTTTGTTTGTTAAGTATAGATTCATTTTAAAATGCGTCTTGAGGACACATCAATATGTAGGACAGAAATTTGATAAATATATCACTGTTACCTTGAAGGTAAGTAAATTTTGTAAGTAAATATGACACATTTCTTGAAAATATCAATGAATTCAGTCTCTTGTAGAAAGTGTGTGTCTCTCCAAGAAATATTTATTCTGTCATAGTGCATTCTTCAATATTATACTCCCATTACATTACTCCACAAAAGATAACAGAGTATAGTGAAATGCACATATCATCTGAAACCCAGGAAACTTCAGTTACACTGACTAGAGACTCACAAGTTGTACTTAGACAATAGGGGGGGGGGGAGAGAAGCCAAATACAAAAGATCTGTTCTGCTGACCTGACTTGATCCTTGATTCAAAGACAAATTGAAAGGCGGCTTCAATGGAATTCATGGGACCAAGAAGCTCTCTGGGGTGACAGCCCAACCCATGTCATTGCCCACAATTACCTTTTGCCTCTTTTTCTCCTTCCAAGTAAAAACCACTAATTAGTTCATCTTCAAAAGGTTACACTTCAGACTTGGAGCAGCTCCCTGAGCAAGGATAGCTGGTTGTTTTTTACAGAGAGAGAAAGAGAGGCAGCTGCTTAGACAGTGACAGTGACAGTGACAGAGAGAGAGAGAAGATGGGAAGAAATCTGTATGCATTCTTTATGGCAAACCTTTCCCAATATTGCTACCAGAGGGAAAAGGGCTGTGAATAATGGATATGATTTTGTGCATCAGAAAGATTAGGATGAGGTCATTTCTCTAACAAAATTCTAATGATGAGCAAGTACAATGAATTTTGAAAGACTGTTGGTATACATAGGAAATACAATTAACCTCCACTCATTAGAAGCTCTTAAATCTGGACTTATTGTAGACAAGCTTTAGGTCTCCCCTCATTAGGGACCTACAAGCAAAGTGTACCCAATATGGTTGCTAAGCAGCATAAGAGGATGCACTTGGCAAAGCTTGTCTGGATCCTTGGCAATCACTCAATGAAGAGAGATAGCATCACCGCTGAGAATGCAGCGCATGCTCACCCTCTGCCCACAAGCACACTGCACTCTCTGGAGCTCAGAAAAGTATGCCACACCAGAAATCAAACAGTGATTCTTATAGCGCTGCATGGAACTCCAGCAATGCAAAAGTGACTTTGACAGCAATGATTGCTGCCGGTATGTATAAATTAGTCTGAAGTGTGACCAACATATAACAGGCTTCATTCCCACCAGCTGTTGTTCTTTTATAGATACATTTGTGGTCTCCTTAAAGAATCTTATAAGTTCACACAGTTCCTGCTTTTCTATGCAGCCGGATAATGCATAGCTCACATTCCTAAGATTCCACCTGAGCCACAGATGGCCATGCAATGGAATTTCACAAATCACAAGGACGGAAGTTCAAGGAAAAGATGCTAAAACATGAAGAGAAGTCTACCAGCCATGGATAATTTTCTTTAATACAAATATAACTTAGCCATACTTAATGCTTTGTTTCTTTCCAGCCCCCTAACTAGACTCTCTTTTTAAGCCTGCTTTCGGGTCATAATTTAAATGAACATTTTTACTGTCAGGGGAGTAGTTTCTTTAGTTTGCTTTAGTAATTTATAATAGTTTCAAAGATAATTAAAGAAAGGAGGCTTGGTGGGTCTTTGCCCTAGAGATAAACTCTAATGCTATTAAATGATGTTTGGGAGGGCTGTATTTACTTCCACTCCAGACTCACCTGTCTGTGAAGATTTCATGATCCTGCAACAGATAATGATCCTTTTTAGAGCTTTTGGAAGTTCATCGCAACGTTATCTCTGTCCTAAGAGATAATAATGACAGATAAACTATCATAAATCCACCACTTAATTACATCAGAGCTTTTGACAGGTCTGCTGACCAGTTCTGTTGCCTCCTCAGAAGTCTGTCTCCTTAAGGGCTCTTGATCATACACTTCAAATGCCTTTGTGAGAGACACTGAAGATAGGCAAAGCTTCAAAAATTTTCCAAATGCTGCAACTGAATAAACTGAGAAACTAGGGACTGAACTGCAATGGCTTAGATTCCTTCAGAACCCCAAGTCTGACTCTGGCTTTTAGAGGAGACCTGGAGTATCCTTTATCTCTTTTTTCAGGAACCCTGGGACCCTCATAATCTCCAAGAGTCCCAGCTTCAAACTGTTGGTTTGGTTTTTTGGTTTTTTTGGCCATCCAGTCTGATAAGACCTTAAATGGGGAAGAATTTCAGTTATGAAAATGAATGTATTGCCAAGAATGTTATTTTTATTTCAAACAATACCCGTGGTCAGCGGAGAGGGACACTTCAAACAATGGCAAAAAGATATTTCCAAATTTATCTGGCAGGGAAAGAAACCAAGGATTAAATATAAACTATTAACAGATACCCGTGCCCCCCAAAAGAGGTGGCTTCTCTCTGCTGGATTTCAAATTATACTATGAAGCATCATTTTCCTGCTGACTACGGGAGTGGATAACTTTTAAAAATACAGATATCTTAGACCTTGAGGGTCATGATAACAGATTTGGTTGGCATGCATATTTATGGTATGAGAAGACCAAAGTGCATAAAGTGTTTTTGAATTATTTGGTAAGAAAAGCAATTTATGGACTATGGGGGAAATATAAAAACCTGTTAGAGAAGAAGACATCATGGTGGCTTTCACCAGTGGAAGTGATATCCCTGAAAAAGACTAATGCAAAAGGTGAATGGGCAACCTATAGAGAGTTGCTCATGGAAGTATGATGAAGATGTTCATGTCAGGAAAAAGCACCAAGGCAAAAGCCAGCTCCAGATTGCTGGAATGCAAAACAGGATGCTGTGGTTTCTCACTGTACTGTTGGGGAAAAGGTGGAGCCTATTCTCTGTACTGAGCACCGGATGTTAGCTCAGTGTGTCATCTGACCTGTGCTGGAAGTACAGGGGAGGAGTTGTGACTCTTCTGATGGAGTCTGAAGTGAACAGACGCATTTCTATGTACTGTTGAGTGACAGGAATAAAACATGTAGAAAGGACTCCTGTCTGTCTCATTTCTCCTCCCTGGGAGAATGCAGGGAGAGAGAGAGAAGCAGAGTAGTGGAGGGTGTGTCCTTCACGTCTGATTGATGAGGAGAATCGCCGGAGTTATGACCTAGCCTGCCGGGAGACGCAGCGGAGAGGTCATCAAGTATCCAGCTTAATTGCCTCGGGGGAGGCCAGGTACCTCTGCCTGTGAGCTGAAGATACTAACATATGGCAGCCTTCGGATGGTTGCGATTCATCGGACATCTGCATGAGAGGCTGGTGGAATGTCCTCCTCTGCTCCAAAGGAGAAGGCAAGCGTCTGACAGAAGCCAGAGGCTGAACAGACCCAGAGGAAGGTGTTTCCCAAAGCAACGGAGATCAAGGTATGCTGCATTTCGGGCTTAAAGTGTGAACGCAGGTTGATAAATTCCCTGGTTCACGGGGGAGCTGCGTTGGAAAAATACAGCTCCGGAAGGAAAGGCCTGCAGCCTGGAAGCTGAAGCCTGCATTCCACAGATTCTTGTGGTTTTAAGATAAGAAGTCCTGAATGCACTCTTGAGTGGAAAGTTACTGGCTACGCAGCTGCATTGTGAGGCTGGGAAAGCGAAACTAAGCCATAGAATGTTTTGGCTACACGTTTACGTGCTCTTGGAAAGGGACTTTCCGTAGCAGCCAGCGTTTTGCTGCCAGGTGCAAAGAGCATAAACAACTTGCAGTTTTGCCTGCCACAGAGAAGGCAGGAAATAACTGTTGGATTTTACAGCTTGCTTGACAGTGTGAGCCAGAGGCTTGGCTTCAAGATGGATGCCAAGAAGGCAGGAGGTTTGCCTTGCCCACCTCCCTTAGACAATGACAATTATTCATCTTGGTCTGTAAAGATGAAGGCCCTGCTGCAGAATCAGAGGCTTTTTGATGTAATTGAAAACCCCATCCCTGCAGCACCAACCAGAGGTTGGGAGTCACGGAATGTGAGGGCCAGGACTGCTATAATTCTGTGTGTCTCAGATCAGCAATTGGTGCATATACAGCATTTAGAAAATGCGAAAGAGGTTTGGGACACGCTGCGTACAACGCATCAGAGAGATGCTGGTTCTTCAGTGTTGCTGTATTTTGAGAAGCTGACCAATCTGAGACTAGCGCCTGATGGAGATGTTCAAGCGCACCTCACAGAAATGAAGTTTCTGCGTCAACAGATGGTGGAGCGCAATTTCCGTCTTCAGGAGGAAGTGTTTTGCTTCATGATGATAAACAGCCTTAATCGCACCTACAAGGTTGTTGCCAGTCAGCTTGGTTCCCTACCTGCCGCTCAGCTAACCGCGGAAAGAGTGTGTGCTGTGGTCCTGAACGAACACGACAGACTTGCTGCACTGGAAGTGAAGGACAGGGGGAGGGAAGAACAGAGTTCGAATCTCCCCACTGCTGAATCTACTGGAGAGCATGGAGTAGCATTGAGTGCTGTCCGATGCCACAATTGTGGACAGACTGGGCATCTACAGCGGAGCTGTAGAAAGCCACGCCAGTCAAAAGGAGCAAAGAGCAGCTCTACGAAGCCTGAGGCGTCAGGCAAAAGCCGTACCAAGTGCCAGGTGAAACCTGCAAAGGCTATGATGGCGAAAGGAACCACGCCAGATGTTGGGAACGCGTTCATAATCGACACTGGATGTACAAAACATTTATGCCCGCACAGAGAACTGTTTTCGGCGTTGAAGAAGCAAAGCTTCACTGTGAAACAGGCCAACGGTCAAGAGTTGGAAGCAACCGGAATTGGAACTGTGTATCTTGAGAGTCTGAACTTGACTATAAGCGATGTTTACCTGGTTCCAGAACTGAAATTTAATCTGCTGAGCGTGTCGCAGATTGCAAAGAAAGGACTGAAACTGACCTATGATGCTAAAAGCTGCAAGATCTACAAAGATGGAGAACTGTTTCTTACTGCCAAAGAGAAAGATGGACTGTATTTGTTGACTTTTGATCAAAGTGATTACATGAAATGTAATTCTTCTGATTCTAACGTAATCTCTCTTGCAGGTGTGACCAAGAGCGCCCGGAAGGTGCCGAAGATCGACAGAGCATTTCAGCGGGTGTATGCTGATGTGATTGGTCCTCTAGAACCATCTAGGGGCAATGCAAAATATTACCTTTTGTGTGTGGATTGTTTCACTAATTATTCTTGGGTTTATATGATGGAGAAACCGCAAGAAACTTTAGAAAAGTTTCAGGAGTTTTGTGACAAGGTTAAAAATATGCATGATGCTAACATTGATTGTCTTTTCACAGATGAGAAGCAAATCTTTCTGTTACAGAAGTTTCAGAAGTTCCTGGATGGAAAAGGAATAGACCACAAAGTTGCTGTTTCGACCGAAGCGTGGAACAGGGGGGTCTGTGTGAGGGTGAACAAAGAATTGCAAAAGGGGATGCATGCGCAATTGCTGAGTTCACATTTGCCACATGAATATTGGGCCGAATCACTAGCGTCCTATCTTCATGTGTGGTTGAGAAAGGTCTCAACAGAGTTGGGATGTTCTCCTTTTGAGAAGCTGTTCAATAGAAAACCTTCTGTTGCCTATTTTAAGGTTTTCGGGTCTCATGTGAGAACAAAAGCTCCAGGTGGAGTAAAGAATGCCAAAGGCATTTTTGTGGGTTATGAAAAGGGTCTCTACAGAGTAATTTTGTCTGAATCTGGTCAGGTGATTCTCACAAAGTTCCTAGAGAGTGCTCCAGAGCAAGAGCGGGTAGTACAGACATTTCCCACAGGTGACAATTCAGATGATGATGATGATGATGATGATGATGATTTTTCTGATGTCACAGATTACAGTGGTGATGATGACACTGATAGCTCAGAGAGTTCAGTTGTAACAGTCATTGAGAGAAAATCTCACACAATGGATAGACCTTCACAGATGAAGGAAGAACCACTGATTGCTACTGGTTCTCGACAAAGTCCAGAGGTTGAACCAGTGAGCAGAGAGGATCAGAACCTCATACGCAGGTCTGAGAGAGTTACAAAGGGTGTATCACCAAAGAGGTACTCAAAAGAGTTTGCTAACTTAGCTGTTGCATGTGTTGCTATTGTTAACAACTCAAAGCAGGTTAAAGCAGTGTCTAAGTCAGAGACAAAGACACAACAGAGAGTAGCAAGCCAAGGTAATGCAGAAGCACTCATTCCTTGGAAGCCAGACAACCAGAGAGGTACACTGGTGAAACCAGTGGTGGGGAGTTCCAAGGGTGGAACTGAAACAACAGGAGACTGTTATATGTATAACAACTGTTTGTTTTCTTCTCTGGATCATGTTTTGCCAATTGATGCTTTTGGGGGAGGTTGTCAGGAAAAAGCACCAAGGCAAAAGCCAGCTCCAGATTGCTGGAATGCAAAACAGGATGCTGTGGTTTCTCACTGTACTGTTGGGGAAAAGGTGGAGCCTATTCTCTGTACTGAGCACCGGATGTTAGCTCAGTGTGTCATCTGACCTGTGCTGGAAGTACAGGGGAGGAGTTGTGACTCTTCTGATGGAGTCTGAAGTGAACAGACGCATTTCTATGTACTGTTGAGTGACAGGAATAAAACATGTAGAAAGGACTCCTGTCTGTCTCATTTCTCCTCCCTGGGAGAATGCAGGGAGAGAGAGAGAAGCAGAGTAGTGGAGGGTGTGTTCTTCACGTCTGATTGATGAGGAGAATCGCCGGAGTTATGACCTAGCCTGCCGGGAGACGCAGCGGAGAGGTCATCAAGTATCCAGCTTAATTGCCTCGGGGGAGGCCAGGTACCTCTGCCTGTGAGCTGAAGATACTAACAGTTCATCCAAATGTCATAGACCAAATGGAGCAAACAGCACGCAGACCTAGTGGTGGGAGGAAAAAATCCTTAATTAAGAGACACGGGGGAATGATTAATGGACTTCAATGTCTGTACACTAATGCTCAAAGCATGGGAAATAAACAAGATGAGCTTGAGCTCTTGGTACAGCAAACTAAATATGACATAATAGGCATCACTGAAACCTGGTGGGATAAGTCCCACGATTGGAATGTAATAATGGGGGGATACAATCTATTTCGGAGAAACAGACCAGACAAGAAAGGAGGAGGAGTGGCGTTATATGTCAGGGATGTGTATACCTGTGAAGAGATCCAAGATTTAGAACCTCAAAGCCAAAGTGAGAGCATTTGGGTCAAAATTAAGGGAGAGAAGAATAACAGTGACCTCATTGTGGGAGTTTACTATAGATCTCCAAGCCAAACGGAGGACATAGATGATGCCTTCCTGGAACAGATGGCCAAGCATGCAAAAGGAAGGGAGATAGTAGTAATGGGGGACTTCAATTACCCGGATATTTGTTGGATGTCAAACTCAGCCAAGAGCATAAGGTCAAACAGATTCCTCACTGGCCTTGCAGACAACTTCATTGTCCAGAAAGTGGGAGAAGCAACAAGAGGAACAGCCATTTTAGATCTGGTCCTAACCAATGTTGATGACCTGGTTAGTGGGGTAGAAGTGGAAGGATCATTAGGCGCAAGTGATCATGCTCTTCTGAAGTTTACTATACAGCGGAAAGGAGCAGCCAAGCATACTAGGACTCAATTACTTGACTTTAAGAAAGCCGACTTCACAAAACTTAGGGAAGTGCTGGGTGAGATCCCATGGACAGTAATACTAAAAGGAAAGGGAGTTCATGATGGCTGGGAGTTTGTTAAGAGGGAGATAGTAAAAGCACAACGTCAGGCAATACCAATGAGACGGAAACATGGAAGGTGCCTAAAGAAGCCAGGGTGGCTATCTAAAGAACTTTTAACTGAGTTAAGATAAAAAAAGGATGTGTATAAAAAATGGAAAAGGGGGGAAACCACCAAAGAGGAATTCAAACAAATAGCCAGCACGTGTAGACACAAGGTCAGAAAAGCTAAAGCACAGAATGAACTCAGGCTTGCTAGAGAGGTTAAAAGCAACAAAAAAGGCTTTTATGGGTATGTTCGTAGCAAAAGGAAGAACAAAGAAACAGTGGGGTCACTCAGAGGAGAAGATGGTGGAATGCAAACAGGGGACACAGAAAGGGCTGAACTCCTCAATGCCTTCTTTGCCTCAGTCTTCTCCAATAAAGAAAACAATGCCCGACCTGAAGAATTTGGAGCAAATGATTCAGCAAAGGAAACACAGCCCAGAATAACTAAGGAGATAGTACAAGAATACTTGGCTAGTTTAGATGTATTCAAGTCTCCAGGGCCAGATGAACTGCATCCAAGAGTATTAAAAGAACTGGCAGATGTGATCTCAGAACCACTGGCAGTCATCTTTGAGAATTCCTGGGGAACAGGTGAAGTCCCGGCAGACTGGAGGAGGGCAAATGTTGTCCCTATTTTCAAAAAGGGGAAAAGAGAGGACCCAAATAATTACCGCCCAGTCAGTCTGACATCAATACCAGGGAAGATTCTGGAGCAGATCATTAAGCAAACAGTCTGTGCGCACCTAGAAAGGAATGCTGTGATCACCAATAGTCAGCATGGATTTCTGAAAAATAAGTCATGTCAGACTAACCTGATCTCGTTTTTTGACAGAATTACAAGCCTGGTAGATGAAGGGAATGCAGTGGATGTAGCCTACCTTGATTTCAGCAAGGCATTTGACAAGGTGCCCCATGATATTCTTGTAAAGAAGCTTGTAAAATGCGGTCTTGACTATGCTACCACTCAGTGGATTTGTAACTGGCTGACTGACCGAACCCAAAGGGTGCTCATCAATTGTTCCTTTTCATCCTGGAGAAGAGTGACTAGTGGGGTGCCACAGGGTTCTGTCTTGGGCCCGGTCTTATTCAACATCTTTATCAATGACTTGGATGATGGACTCAAGGGCATCCTGATCAAATTTGCAGATGACACCAAACTGGGAGGGGTGGCTAACACCCCAGTGGACAGGATCACACTTCAAAACGACCTTGACAGATTAGAGAACTGGGCCAAAACAAACAAGATGAACTTTAACAGGGAGAAATGTAAAGTATTGCACTTGGGCAAAAAAAATGAGAGGCACAAATACAAGATGGGTGACACCTGGCTTGAGAGCAGTACATGTGAAAAGGATCTAGGAGTCTTGGTTGACATGAGCCAACAGTGTGACGCGGCAGCTAAAAAAGCCAATGCAATTCTGGACCTCATCAATTCTGGGCCTCACCACAATTCAAGAAGGACACTGACAAACTGGAACGTGTTCAGAGGGCAACCAAAATGGTCAAAGGCCTGGAAACGATGCCTTATGAGGAACGGCTAAGGGAGCTGGGCATGTTTAGCCTGGAGAAGAGGAGGTTAAGGGGTGATATGATAGCCATGTTCAAATATATAAAAGGATGTCACATAGAGGAGGGACAAAGGTTGTTTTCTACTGCTCCAGAGAAGCGGACACGGAGCAATGGATTCAAACTACAAGAAAGAAGATTCCACCTAAACATTAGGAAGAACTTCCTGACAGTAAGAGCTGTTCGACAGTGGAATTTGCTGCCAAGGAGTGTGGTGGAGTCTCCTACTTTGGAGGTCTTTAAGCAGAGGCTTGACAACCATATGTCAGGAGTGCTCTGATGGTGTTTCCTGCTTGGCAGGGGGTTGGACTCAATGGCCCTTGTGGTCTCTTCCAACTCTATGATTCTATGAAAAAAAAAATTATTGCACCATACAATCAGAAGCACATTTTTCTTCAGAAAAGGGCATAGCTCTGTGTGTTTAATTGCACTTTAGTTCAACAAAACCTTTCAGGCTCAACATAATCAGGAAGATTATGCATTCATTGGTGAAGTGTTCTAGAAAATTAAGTTTAATTACAATGGACCTTATAGCTTATTAATTTAAAAAACTCACCTTTGACCACAGTACTTTAGCAAGGAATTAAAAGAAATGACGTGTTTGACTAATGTTTTAAGCAGCTGAGAAATCCCCAAAATGTTATGACCCTCAAGTCATTTGCCCATGTCAGTCAGTCAGTCTGTCAGTCAGTCCAAGGAAACTACTATTGCTAAGTGCTGCACATAGACAGAACAGAAAAGAACAGGCTCTGACCCATTTGGGGGAAAGGGCAAGGATGAACCACCAGGTTCATGTATTCATCAAAAGTAGCATATTCCTGTTTATTAGAAAGTCTGAAAAGGTAACCACAACGAATGCTCCTATAATTTATTGCTTTTTACAGTTTGATATATCCAAAACTAGATCAATTCCACAGGTTTTTGAAGCTTGCTATGAACCTGATCCCCACTGAAATATCCTTATGGCCAGAGCAGAGCTGCCTGTAATCCAAAGAGAGGCTGGGCACATGAGTCTCAGCCACAGGGAGAGGTGCTCACAGGGGTGGTGTTAGGAGGGCAGCTGGTGTGTGAATAGATGCACGATGGCAGCATGCCTCTTTTAAAAATGCTGTAGCACTGTCACCTAAAAGCTGGCATGCCTGGAAATCTCTGTTGGGCTTCTTTTTTAAAACAAACATCTGCAGCCCTTCTGTATCAGCTTGACAACTGAGTTGAGAGAAACCCCCAGTGTGCACCTGTGCAGGATTGAGCTGTAAGCCATTGTACTCTTCTGGGGAAGAAGCTCTGAGCATTTCAAGGTTTCCTAGAGTTCGACAGCTGGCTATGCAATAAGTGAACAATTATTTTTAAATTTATTCATTCTTCCATATCTCACCTTTCCTCCAAGAAGTTAGTCAATGTATACCATTCTCCCCCTCCCCATTTTACCATCATAAGAATTTAATGAGGTAGATTAGTCACCCAATGACTGGCCCAAGGTCACTCAATGAACCTCATGGCTGAATGGGGATTTGAACCCTGTTCTTCCAGGTTACGTTCCATCATTGCCACAACCTACCTTTTTATTAGGATATTTCCTCAAATAGTAAGAGACTAGCTATCGCTATTGCCACTTGGTAAGCTCTAACCCATGTCCGGTCCAATTCAGAATGAGTTTTCCACCACTGGTGTGCTAGCTGTTTCAACAATTGTTTCATTGCTCTCAGCTCCGGGGAAAACCACAGGGCTGTCTGGGCTCCATGCAATCAGAGAGGGCGCTTCGGAGCCAAACAGTTGATAGCCCTGGTTAACTCTGCTTTCCAGCGGGCCACCAGGGAATCAGCTGAAAGGCCATCAACATGAGATAAAACATCCCCTACCACTCTCTGGAAGCCATTTGGATCCATTAAGTGGTGGGGGTGGACCATCCGAATCGGTCCCACGTCCCTGCAGAGGGGAAGGGTCGTGGAGAAGTCCAGTTGTACCGAGAAGTGATTGCTACTGACTAAAATATATCATAACATTGAGAATAATGGGAGAACAGCTGGAATATGAACAATGACCTTTCTGACCACTAGAACATTAATATTGAAGCCTAAATCTCAGGCATGCCAAAGGTTGCCTGAGCAGCTGAAATGAGTGAGCCAGACCCTTCAGAATTGATTTCTGCAAAATTAAACTTCCAATTTAATAGAAATAAGAAGTGATGTTTTGTAAAACTGAGATGTTGTTGTGGTAGAGCCACTTAATGTCCCTCTTATTCATGGAGTGGAAGTTTCAATATAAAAATTTATCTGGTAAAGCATGCTTGCATTGTGTTGCATTTCTCAATGGAAACTCCAAAGCCATGCGTTGTAGCAGTGACTCACCCTACAATGAGCTCATACAGCTCTTGTCTGCTACATCAATGCCAAATTCAAAGCCAGATCTTTCTTACCGTTTATGCAGGCCAAAGATGGTAGCTAGAGCCAGAAGTCCAGCTGAAATACTGAAGAAGCCTGTGAGGACTTTAATATGGTAGAGAAATGCATGCACCTCTTTTCTCCATGTGTAAATAATGTCTCATAGGATGCAAGTGTTCCATGCAGAGACTCAAACGCATAGTTAGGCAATCTCCCTTTTTCTTTCTTTTTACTTCTAATGCAGAAGAATTGGGCAACTGGGTCTCCACAATTGGGCATTCATATGGAATGCTTCTATTATAAACCTTGTTATGCACATTCCTCCATCATGTTAAAATTATTTTTCTAGATAAAGGGGTGCCAGAACTCACCCTGAAGCCTCTCTTTGTACTCTTAGAACAGGAATGGCACCCACCTGAGCGGGGCCAGAACTGAATTCTGGTTAGTGCCTGCTGGAAGAAAAGCCCTGATTCTATACATGACCGAACTGGGTCATTTCATTATCATCTGGGATCATTAACTTCCTTACTGATATCTCTATTCAGAGACACCATCTTCTGAAAAAATTACTCTAGCTGCAGATTTTCTTAAAGATGCGGTACCCAACAAGACACATTTTTCTATGTTAAAGCCATTTTTTTAAAGTTCAAATTTATAAAATATTGTCTTTTTCTTGGGAAGTGAAGCTTCTATAATGATGGGGCAGGGGATGAAGAAAATCTTTCCCTCGGAGGCTTTCTTTTGTAAAGCACCCACCAGCTGTGGGGAAGTACAGTTCCTAACTAGGAAGCATGCTGAGTTTCAAAGGCAGAAGCACATAGTTCTTTCAATCAGCAACTTGCTCAGCCTTCCGCTATAACAAGCTCAGACAGCAGAAGGTACACACACTTAAACATAAGACATCCTTTGAAAAATCTAACACTTTCCCTCCCAAGTGGAACCAAACCCATTGGTCATGAAAAGTATCAAAATAAGGCAAGAACAGTGTGTGAAACAGCCAGAGTTAAGTTGCTCCAAGCCACAATGATTTCAATGGGGCATTTAAGCATGTGTCATAAGCCGTATTTAGTTTTTCAAAAAACACATAGAATCATAGAATCATAGGGAGACCACAAGGGCCATCGAGTCCAACCCCCTGCCAAGCAGGAAACACCACCAGCCTCTGCTTAAAGACCTCCAAAGAAGGAGACTCCACCACACTCCTTGGCAGCAAATTCCACTGTCGAACAGCTCTTACTATCAGGAAGTTCTTCCTAATGTTTAGGTGGAATCTTCTTTCTTGTAGTTTGGATCCATTGCTCCGTGTCCGCTTCTCTGCAGCAGCAGAAAACAACCTTTCTCCCTCCTCTATATGACATCCTTTTATATATTTGAACATGGCTATCATATCACCCCTTAACCTCCTCTTCTCCAGGCTAAACATGCCCAGCTCCCTTAGCCGTTCCTCATAAGGCATCGTTTCCAGGCCTTTGACCATTTTGGTTGCCCTCCTCTGGACACGTTCCAGTTTGTCAGTGTCCTTCTTGAACTGTGGTGCCCAGAACTGGACACAGTACTCCAGGTGAGGTCTGACCAGAGCAGAATACAGTGGCACTATTACTTCCCTTGATCTAGATACTATACTCCTATTGATGCAGCCCAGAATTGCATTGGTTTTTTTAGCTGCCGCGTCACACTGTTGGCTTATGTCAAGTTTGTGGTCAACCAAGACTCCTAGATCCTTTTCACATGTACTGCTCTCAAGCCAGGTGTCAACCATCTTGTATTTGTGCCTCTCATTTTTTTTTTTTTGCCCAAGTGCAATACTTTACATTTCTACCAGTTAAAGTTCATCTTGTTTGTTTTGGCCCAGTTCTCTAATCTGTCAAGGTCGTTTTGAAGTGTGATCCTTTCCTCTGGGGTGTTAGCCACCCCTCCCAGTTTGGTGTCATCTGCAAATTTGATCAGGATGCCCTTGAGTCCATCATCCAAGTCATTGATAAAGATGTTGAATAAGACCGGGCCCAAGACAGAACCCTGTGGCACCCCACTAGTCACTCTTCTCCAGGATGAAGAGGAACCATTGATGAGCACCCTTTGGGTTCGGTCAATCAGCCAGTTACAAATCCACTGAGTGGTAGCATAGTCAAGACCGCATTTTACCAGCTTCTTTACAAGAATATCATGGGGCACCTTGTCAAATGCCTTGCTGAAATCAAGGTAGGCTACATCCACTGCGTTCCCTTCATCTACCAGGCTTGTAATTCTGTCAAAAAACGAGATCAGGTTAGTCTGACATGACTTATTTTTCAGAAATCCATGCTGACTATTGGTGATCACAGCATTCCTTTCTAGGTGCTCACAGACTGTTTGCTTAATGATCTGCTCCAGAATCTTCCCTGGTATTGATGTCAGACTGACTGGGCGATAATTATTTGGGTCCTCTCTTTTCCCCTTTTTGTAAATAGGGACAACATTTGCCCCCCTCCAGTCTGCCAGGACTTGGCCTGTTCTCCAGGAATTCTCAAAGATGACTGCCAGTGGTTCTGAGATCACATCTGCCAGTTCTTTTAATACTCTTGGATGCAGTTCATCTGGCCCTGGAGACTTGAATACATCTAAACTAGCCAAGTATTCTTGTACTATCTCCTTAGCTATTCTGGGCTGTGTTTCCTTTGCTGAATCATTTGCTCCAAATTCTTCAGGTCGGGCATTGTTTTCTTTATCAGAGAAGACTGAGGCAAAGAAGGCATTGAGGAGTTCAGCCCTTTCTGTGTCCCCTGTTTGCATTCCACCATCTTCTCCTCTGAGTGACCCCACCGTTTCTTTGTTCTTCCTTTTGTTACGAACATACCCATAAAAGCCTTTTTTTGTTGCTTTTAACCTCTCTAGCAAACCTGAGTTCATTCTGTGCTTTAGCTTTTCTGACCTTGTGTCTACACGTGCTGGCTATTTGTTTGAATTCCTCTTTGGTGGTTTCCCCCCTTTTCCATTTTTTATACACATCCTTTTTTAATCTTAACTCAGTTAAAAGTTGTTTAGATAGCCACCCTGGCTTCTTTAGGCACCTTCCGTGTTTCCGTCTCATTGGTATTGCCTGACGTTGTGCTTTTACTATCTTCCTCTTAACAAACTCCCAGCCATCATGAACTCCCTTTCCTTTTAGTATTACTGTCCATGGGATCTCACCCAGCACTTCCCTAAGTTTTATGAAGTCGGCTTTCTTAAAGTCAAGAAATTGAGTCCTAGCATGCTTGGCCGCTCCTTTCCGCTGTATAGTAAACTTCAGAAGAGCATGATCACTCGCGCCTAATGATCCTTCCACTTCTACCCCACTAACCAGGTCATCAACATTGGTTAGGACCAGATCTAAAATGGCTGTTCCTCTTGTTGCTTCTCCCACTTTCTGGACAATGAAGTTGTCTGCAAGGCCAGTGAGGAATCTGTTGGACCTTATGCTCTTGGCTGAGTTTGACATCCAACAAATATCCGGGTAATTGAAGTCCCCCATTACTACTATCTCCCTTCCTTTTGCATGCTTGGCCATCTGTTCCAGGAAGGCATCATCTATGTCCTCCGTTTGGCTTGGGGATCTATAGTAAACTCCCACAATGAGGTCACTGTTATTCTTCTCTCCCTTAATTTTGACCCACGACAAGGTTGCCCTATTTCCCCTTTGTTATTTATCTCAGTCCTGGAGGTGCTCTTGAATATGATTAGAGGGGACCGGTTGGTTGAAGGAATTCAGGTCGGAGCTAAACAGTATAAACTTAAAGCTTTTGCAGATGACCTGGTTTTGACACTACAGGAGCCAGAATCTAGTACGAAAAGAGTTTTAGAACTGATTCATGAGTTTGGTCGGGTGGCGGGATTTAAGCTAAATAAGCAAAAAACTAAGGTATTGGGGAAAAATTTGACACCTTCAGAATCAGAAAGGTTTCAGAAAGAGACAGATTTAAATGTGGTTAAAAAGGTGAGATACCTAGGGGTGAATATGACAGCCAAGAATCTGAATTTATTTAAGGATAATTATGAAAAATGTTGGTCAGAAATCAAAAAGGATCTAGAAAGTTGGTCAAGATTGAAACTTTCCTTGTTGGGCCGAATTGCTGCTGTAAAGATGAATGTATTGCCAAAAATGTTGTTTTTGTTTCAGACCTTACAGATTGTTGATAAGGTGGAGTGTTTCAGGAAGTGGCAGAGAGATATCTCCAAGTTTGTCTGGCAGGGCAAAAAGCCCAGAATAAAATTTAAAATATTAACTGATGCTAAGGAAAGAGGGGGGTTTGCCCTGCCAGACTTAAGGTTGTATTATGAGTCAGCAGCTTTCTGCTGGCTGAAAGATTGGCTGCTTCTTGAGAACACTGATGTTTTGGATTTGGAAGGATTCAACAATGCTTTTGGATGGCATGCATATTTGTGGTACGACAAGGTTAAAATTCATAAGGCTTTTAAGAACCATATTGTCAGGAAAGCAGTGTTTAATGTCTGGACAAAATACAAAGACTTACTAGAAAACAACCCCAAGGTGGTTATCACCAATAGAGGCTAAGGCCCGGAAAAGACTCAATATGGAGGCCAAATGGCCGAAATATTGGGAAATACTAGAAAAAGATGGAGATACTTGGAGATTGCAGAGTTTGGAGAAATTAAAAGATAAAGTGCGAGATTGGTTACATTATGCTCAGATTAAGGAGGTTTTCAATTCGGATAAAAAAATAGGATTCCAGGTGGAAAAATCGAAACTAGAAACAGAACTGTTAGAACCTAAGACTAAGGTACTTTCAAAAATGTACAACTTGCTGTTAAAATGGAATACACAAGATGAAACGGTTAAATCAGGTATGATAAAATGGGCACAGGACATTGGGTACAATATTATGTTTGCTGACTGGGAAAGGTTGTGGACCACCGGTATGAAATTCACAGCATGTAATGCCTTGAAAGAAAATGTTATGAAAATGATATATAGGTGGTACATGACCCCAGTCAAGCTTGCAAAAATATATCACCTGCCTGATAACAAATGTTGGAAATGTAAGGAAACTGAAGGAACGTTCTTTCACCTCTGGTGGACCTGCCCTAGGGTTAAGGCCTTCTGGGAAATGATATATAATGAATTGAAAAAGGTATTTAAGTATACCTTCTCTAAGAAACCAGAGGCCTTCCTTTTGGGTATTGTTGGTCAGAGGGTGCTAAAGAAGGATCGAACCTTTTTTATGTATGCAACAACAGCAGCAAGAATACTTATTGCAAAACATTGGAAGACCCAAGATTTGCCCACCGTGGGACTTCCGGGTTGGCGTGGACAGCTAATGGCGGATTCCCTCCGAGCTCCGGAGGGAATCGGCTCCGCTGGGGATGGGTCCGGCCGCGACGGCGACGCGGGGACCCTCAAAAACCTCAGGCGCGGATGCCTGAGGACCTGGTGACTCGGTGGGCACCTTAAGCGCCCTCCCCGATTCACGAAGAGCCTTTTTAAAGGCTACGGAGAGGATACGGAGAGTGGCGTGGTGCTGAGAGTAAACCGCTACCCCAGCGGAGCGAAGCCGTGTGCCATGGCTGAAAAGCGCTGACTTGCTTCCTTGAAAATTTGGGAAAGAATTACCCGTGAGTAAGACGGATTGGGACTTTAAAAATTTTTTTTCCCCTGAATTGGAGACGACCGGGGGGTGTGCTAAAAGGAAGTCCGCACCCCCCCCCCCTGCAGACGATTCAAGCAACGACATAAGAGCTAAGTTGGAGAGCCTACCCTTGGTGGGGTGAGTTAAAAAGGACACTAACTTTCAAGATTTAGTTAAAGGAAATTTTGTGCTGGAGAGTGGAGTTTTGGAGACCCTCTTTATGTTTTGAGCAACCCCCCCTCCCGGGCTCGGGAACGTCCTGCCTTTGTGCCTGTGTAAGAGCTGCGGAGTTTGACAGCTGTCAAAGCTGTCAAACGGGCAGTTTAAAGCGGAAAAATCACTATTTAAGATCCCTCTGGAATAAGACGAGTTATAATTGAGTTAAAATTGTTGGAAACAAAGTAACAATAACAAGCTAAAGGACTGTTGGAGAAAAGACTAATAAGTAACCAGATTCCCTCTAGGGGGAATTCTGTGAAACTACAATGGATACAATGGCTGTGGATGGAAAGTTACTAGTGGAAATCGAAAGGATGTTTCAACTGGTGGGAACCTTACAAGAGCAGAGCTTAGCCATGAATAAACAACTTAACATTATGACCTTGGGAACAGGCAACTCTGCTGTTTGTATTGAGGACCTGAATGAGAAAGAATCCACAGCTGAATGGGAAACAATGTCTACAGAGGTGGAAGAGACTAAACAAGAAAAAGAGAAAGTAACCTTGGGAAGCAACAACCAAAAGCTGACATCTGTGGAACACAAGCAAGGAGACTCTGGGAACACATCTACCACAAGTCTGCGAAAGATGCAGAAGAAGAAGGAGGAGGTTCTGGGACAATATGTACAGGAACTTAAAATAAAGAAATATGATTGGGGCCTCCATTTGGATTTTGACTTTGAGGGTACAGGCTTTGTGGAAACACTCCAGCAGCTGCTTTCAAATCTCCTTGTGGGAAGAGAATATGCTTTGATGGTGAAAGATCCTTTTCCAGACTCGACGATTGACATAAAGGACTACCAACGAGACCGGCGGAGAGGGACTGAAAGGGACTTGAAAGCCTCGGACGTGAGGAACCCAGGCTGAGAATCTTGACTTTGGATTTTTATTGGGAAGGGACAAAAACCGGGGATGGGAGGGAGGGAAGAGGAGATTCTTAAAAACTCTTAAGACTTTCATGTTTGGTTAATATGACTTTTATTCAAGACAAAATGAAAAATCGATGGAAGAGAACTTAAGTCCAGCTTAGGAAAATCAATTTTTTTTTATTAGAAAAGAGGCAACAAAATGAATAAGATGGTTAAGAGGAGAAATACCAACTTGCTGATATAATCTTGAAAATTGGGATGCATGAGGGGGGGTGGGGGGAAGTCAGGGAACAAGGTTATGAGAAGAGGACCTGCTGAATTTATACATGTTTGTGTCTTGTGTTATTGTTCGTATTGTCTTTATAAAAGCGGAAAACCCAATAAAAATTTTATTAAAAAAAAAAAAAAAAGATTTGCCCACCGTGGAAGAATGGCAGACGCAACTGATAGAACTGGCAGAAATGACTGGCAGAAATGACTGGCAGAATCCGAGACCTGGGAGAAGAGGCAGTGGAAGAGGACTGGAAGAAGTTTAAGGACTACTTACAAAAACATTGTAAATTGTATGAGTGCTAAGAAGGATGCAGGACTGAAAATAACATGGCACCAGTAATTTAGTTAAAAGAAATATGAGAATAAGTGAGATCAGAGAAATAAGATAAATTTTGGAACAACATTATGTCTAAACTAGGTATTTAAATATTGGATAAAAATGCTTAAAGCTGGGGACATAATATTTGAAAATTACAAAATAAGAGTTTGAAACAAGGTGATAATTTGCTGTTTATAATTCTATAATTGGGAACGCAGGAATGGGAGATGTGAGGAAGTCCAAAAGTTTAAGAAAAGATGAATGCTGGAGATTTGATTTTGTGGTGTTTTTGTTATTATATGTTACTTTTTTTTGTTTTTTTCTTCCCTTTTGTTGTTCTTTGTTTGTTGTATTTGGGTGAGGTTGTTATAAGTGTTTGGTGAATTCAATGTTTAAAATCTTTAATAAAATATCTTTAAAAAATAAAAAATAAAAATTCTTTTTTCCCTTTTCCCGTTTTTATTCCTCAATGAGTTCTGCTGAATAAAAAAGCCTCTCATAACTGCTTTGCTTGCATCCCAAACAATGTTCATCTTTGTACCTTTATTGATGTTGTCCATAAAATATTCAGTTAATTTCTTTTGTGCTTTTTCTATAATCTTCTGGTCATCCAACAAATAGTCATTAATTCTCCATCTGAAAGTTCTTTCCTCGAAACCTTTTAGTTCCAATTTTATTGGGTTGTGATCAGAGATTACTTTGGGTTGTATTTCAGTTTGTTGAATTCTTGGAGTCAGTTCATTCGAAACCCATATTTGATCTATTCTTGACATTGACCAATTCGGTTCTGAATAATAAGTGAATTGCTTCTCCAATGGGTGTCTAAGTCTCCAAATATCGATCAAACCACAGTTCTTAGTCATTGTAAAGAAAGTCTTAGGTAGTTTTCCTTCTTTGTTTGCTCCTTTTCTTAATCTATCCATTTCCAATGAAACCACTCCGTTCATATCTCCCATTATTATAATTTTTTGATCCATATAATCAAATATTTTTTCTTCCAAAGTTTTGTAAAAATCAGTCTTGTTTCCATTAGGTGCGTAGATCCCGACAATTATCAAATTTTCACCTTGCCATTTGATCCGAACTGCTATGATTCTTCCTTCTTCATCTTTAAAAATTTGTTGAGATTCAATTTTGTTTTTTTATATATAAAACTACCCCTCTTTTTTTACTCTTTATCCGAAGATACAAATTCATTCCCTGATCTTTTATTAATCAAAATTTTCCTGTGTTTTCTTGACACGTATGTTTCTTGTAAACATATAATGTCCAAATTTTTCTTTTTCAAAAATTGTTCAATTTTATTTCGTTGTTTCTTATCATTCATCCCATTAATATTCCAATTCCATAATTTTAACGCTATGGTAGATTCCAATTAAATAAGTTTAGTTTAACTCCTTATAACCTGTCTACCTCTTCCCCTTCTTCTTCTTCAGACTTCTTTCCGTTCTCTTCTTCTTCTTCCCCCGATTCTAACTCTTCTTTGGATCCTACTCCTCCTTCTGCACCTTTGACTTCTTCTTCCACTTTTAATTCCTTGTACCTTCTCGTGAACTTCCCTGTTTCTTCTGGGCTTGTCAATCTGTGTTTCTTACTTTTATAAAAGAATGAAATTCCCTCTGGAAATTCCCATTTGAAATCAATTTTTTTTCCTGAAGAATCTGCACCAGTGGCTTATATGGGTCTCTTCGTTTCAACAGTCTTATTGGTATATCTTTAAAGATGATTATGTAATATCCATCTATGTATAATCTTTTCTCTCTATCCTTCTGTAATATCAGATTTCTCATCTCTCTATCCTTAAAGGTAATTAAACAATCTCCTGGAAATTTTCTTGCTTTACTTGTTCTTACTCTCATTCTGAATGCATTTTGTACTGTTTTTGCAACTTCTTCTACTGATAACTCCAACCACTGCGCTATTTCCATTATCAATCTCTCTTTGATATTTTCATTCTGTATCTCTGGCACAGATCTCAGCCTCAGATTCACTTCCCTCTGTCTCAACTCATTCATAGCAATCGCATCTTTAATTTCCTCCTGTGATTTGTTTATTTCCAACATCTCCACCTTAATCCTCTCTTCCTCTCGTTTCACCTCCTTCATTTCCAATTTTGTCCTCTTCATCCCCTCCTCCAGTGATTGGGTTCTTTTAGATAACTCTCTTATTTGCCCTTTCAGTTCATTAACTGTCTCATCAATTTTTTTATCCATTTCCCCAATTTTGCTATCCACTTGTTCTAGTTTTGTTTCCAGATTCTTTTCACTTTGTTTAATTTCTGCAAACATGTTCAATATTTCTGCTTTGAAATCTGCTTCTTGCTTAGATGCTCTCCTATCTGTTGGTGTCCCCCCCTCCATCCCTTTCTTCTGTTGATGTGTCATTTCTGATAAAATCTTACTAACACCAACCTCTGTAACAACACTCCCCAATCATTCAAAACAATACAATACAAATACCATACAGAAACAAGTATCCCAATTTAACAAAATGATCAATTAATATATATCCAGTTTAGTTGGTATAATTTAAACGGTTTTCAATTTTAATTTGTAATGTATCACTTTCAAAAAGGAAAAAGAGTAAGATAAGATTGAATAGTGTTGAAAAGATGAAGAAGAAAGAGAAGCGAGGGCGGTATCTTTTGTACAAGGGGGTGCCCAGAGAGGTGAGTTGTCTGTTTTCCTCCCTTGGTAGCTTCAAAGAGTAAAAAACCAAATCAGAAACCAAGGCCCAAGTAGAAATCAATCTTCTTGCCCCCAATTGGGCTAATCCTCAATTAGGCTCTTTTTCTAGACATCCTCCTGTGCCCTTTAAAATCCTGATAAAGTTGTAATGCAAATAATTCGAATTGTAATCCAGGTGAATTATCCAAATGTAAATATTTTCCAAGTGATTCGAATTATAATCCAAATAGCCTCAATTTATATGCTCTAAATTCAAAATTCCTCAAAAATTGGTTCTCAATTATCCATTTAATATTCCAAAGGGTATTTAAGTAACTGAGAGATTAAGCCAATAAAATTCCAGAGGGAGCGTTCCACAGAAACCCAGTGCGGAAGAAAAGGGAAGTCAAAATTTCCTTCCACTTCAAAAACACACCACTAGGAAGAAAAAAATCATAAAAAACAAATTGTAGTATCTCATTCCATCCACTAGGGGACCAAAGTCCAAGTTTAAATGGCGTAGATCTAAAGTTCCAAATAGTTACCAATCTCAACTATTTTGGAATTTTCCAATTTCCATGTGCCGGATTTAATTTTTTTAACACTTAAAAGTCAGTATCAACAAAAAAGAAAGAAAGAAAGAAAGAAAGAAAGAAAGAAAGAAAGAAAGAAAGAGGAAAAATGTATTAGTTCCTTCTTCTCTGCAACTGCAGCCTTCCCAGTGCTTGCCTCTATTTAACAATTAACAATGGAGTCGGAAGCTCTCCTTCCGTCGCAGTTCTTTGTCTTTAAAAGTGGGAAAACACTTCATTCCTCATGTGTCCTCCGCTACATCAAAGACCTCTGTTTCCCACTATAATAACTTTCTGTTCCCCCTTTTTACTTTAATAGTCTCCTGCTTCTTTGTAGCCTCTATTAAAGTAACTTTTATACTTCTTTCCTTTACTTCTGAAAGTTTAGAGAGAAACGGAAACAATAGCCACTAGCGGCAACTCACTTTCATTTTCCAGCTCTGCTTGCGATGCTGCGTCTGCGCTGATTCCAGATGACAGCTGAACTCTATATTTATCCTTTTTATTTACGGAGCCTTCCTCAGTACCACATCATCCAAATTATAAATAAATTGGGTCCAAATTTCTTATATTTGAGAACGGAGCGCTGTTCCTTGCAAGCTCGGGGCTTCGCTATTCGGACATAGCAATGGCTTCCCAATAGCCCACTATCCCGTTCTGCCGTACTCTTCGCCCCTTTTCGGGGTTACCTGACAGCCGGGCGGGTAGCTTTTTGGCACTGCCGGGAATCTGACTCTCTGGACACCCTCCAGAGGATTAATAGGGGGGTTACTGCACCCTGTAACCCCCCTTTTCTGTCCGAAATGGCCAGGATCCTCTCGTGGAAAAATCCCTCGCTTGCGACGGGCTCGTGCTCCACCGGAAGTTGTTTCATCTTGTTGGTTTCAAACCAGTGTACAAGACTGTCAATACAACTTTGAATTTTGATTTTGTCTCTATGTGGTAGCTATCCCTCCCTGCTTCATGTCATCTGCAATTTGATAAGCATCCCCTCAACTCCTTCAGTCAAGCCACTTATAAAAAAGTTGAATAGCAAAAGGACTAGGGCAGAGCCCCATGGCACTCCACTCAAGGCCATTAATGCATGTTTGTTGGGTATCTGTGTTCAGCCAGTTGTGGATTGACCTAACAATGTCATCCAGCACAGTTTGCCATCTTGCCAACACAGAGGAGGAGGGAGAAATGAAAGAGCAGCCAGCAGAGACCTCCCTAGATAGTCTGGGAGATCTTCCTTCTCCAAGGGCTCTCCGATCACTCCGCATTCAAGAACAGAGATTGCAGAGGAGTGTGACTCATGGGACTTTCTGTAGGTACTCAGGATGTTGTTGGGGAGGAAGAGGAACTCTGAGTAGGCAATGTCACCTTTGTGTGGAGACATGGATTCTTTTCTCTTGCACCCAGATGACTGAATAAAAACCATAAATACAACTTGCTTGTTCTTCTTGCCTTTGATGCTACTGGGGGAGGAGAGGATCCTCCATGCCTGACACCCTCAGAAGAGGAGGATCCACGTGAAGCTGCCATACATTCCTGGTGGGCAGAGTTCAGTTTGGTGAGCCATAAGGCATGTGAGGCTTTCTCTCAATTGTACGATGGCTGTCCCTTGGGTAAGTGTGCCGGAATTTCAGGAAACTTATTGACTGTGACAACTAGTAGATGCTTGAACTAAGGGAGCAGAATCCTGAAGAGAACCGGGGTTCACAGGAGATCCTCACTGCTTCCAACAACTGCACTGGGACTTGGCATCTCAGAAACTTCGGAGCAGTTGTGACATTCACTCTCATTTTATTACCTCATAGGAGTTTTATCCTGACATTTCATGCCTTGTGTATTTTTATAAGCAGAGAACTTCAATAGGCTCTTTACTGCCTATTTTCCTCTGTTTTTCAGTTGTGCCAAGAGAGTAGCACAGAAACCAAGAAGCAGACATTGATAAGTAAAGAGGCACAAAACATGCCTTACAGGCATTGTTTAAAGGAGGGGAGGGCTTGAAGAGGTATTGAACTACTGACCTCAAATGATTTATATTGCAGTCCGATGTGGAAGTACGAAGCTACTTCACCACAGGGAAGAAATGAGAAATTTTGAGGGCTATTGAACACTATGAATTCTCACAGCAAAGCAGCTGAAAGTTACTTAGCACAGGTGTCTCCATAATTGTGACGCATTGAGGAAGTTTATGGTGTTCAATGGTCCTTAAACCTACGAAATCCTCAGATTAGTATATTCAGTTTTCAGATAAAGCACACAAGAAAACAGCTTCACTTGTACCACAGCAGAAATGATTTTAATACTGTGGAATATCTTGGTTATTAGTCCCTAAATGACTTGCTTCATTTCCACTTTTGCTAATAAGCCCAACACAAACTTCATTTCAGTCTTACTTTGGGCCCCCAAGCACTTCAGTTAAATCCGAAACACTCCCTTTCAGAACAGAAGCTGTCTTGTACTCAGATGGATAACTAGATCATGTGGTTTCATACTATGGACTCAACTGGTAATATCCCTGTAAGGTCTCAGGTGGCTTTCTTTCTCAGCCTGCTGCCCATGGCACCATTAAGTGGAGACACCAGGGATTAAGCCTGGCTGGGACACAGATGTCTACCTGCCAAAGAAATGTGCTCTGTGGCAACATCCCTACATAAGATGTACTGAACCTTATACAGAAGCAGTGTGTGTCTCCCTCCAAGTCCTCCTCTGGACATCAACGTAGACAAATTTCATATTTGTCATATTTAGGGTTTTTTTTACTAACACTTAGTATTTATATAGCACAAATCCTCCCACGAGTTATCTCAGGAAACCATACAATGCACTTGTAAGGTGTTATTGTTTAGTCATGTCCGACTCTTCGTGACCCCATGGACCAGAGCACACCAAGCACTCCTGTCTTCCACTGCCTCCCGCAGTTTGGTCAGACTCATGTTTGTAGCTTCAAGAACACTGTCCAACCATCTCGTCCTCTGTCGTCCCCTTCTCCTTGTGCCCTCCATCTTCCCCAACATCAGGGTCTTTTCCAGGGAATCTTCTCTTCTCATGAGGTGGCCAAAGTATTGGAGCCTCAGCTTCACGATCTGTCCTTCCAGTGAGCACTCAGGGCTGATTTCCTTAAGAATGGAGAGGTTTGATCTTCTTGCAGTCCATGGGACTCTCAAGAGTCTCCTCCAGCACCATAATTCAAAAGCACCAATTCTTCGGCGATCAGCCTTCTTTATGGTCCAGCTCTCACTTCCATACATCACTACTGGGAAAACCATAGCTTTAACTATATGGACCTTTGTTGGCAAGGTTATGTCTCTGCTTTTTAAGATGCTGTCTAGGTTTGCCATCGCCTTTCTCCCAAGGAGCAGGCGTCTTTTAATTTTGTGACTGCTGTCACCATCTGCAGTGATCATGGAGCCCAAGAAAGTAAAATCTCTCAATGCTTCCACCCCCCCCTTCTATTTGCCAGGAGGTAATAGGAACAGTGGCCATGATCTTCGTTTTTTTGATGTTGAGCTTCAGACCATATTTTGTGCTCTCCTCTTTCACCCTCATTAAAAGGTTCTTTAATTCCTCCTCACTTTCAGAGAGAAGGAGGAGCGGAAATATCGCTGGTGGAGCCAACCAAAAGCCTACAGTTGTGGAATATAAAGAAAAAAAGCAATTTGTGGATCACAAAGAAACTGAAATTGAGTATGAAATAGGGAGTGATCCCTTTATAGGGGGATCCGAAGAATTATGGATGGCAAATTTGTTCAAGATGAGAGGGGAAGCCTTTGAGACATTTGGAACATTGGGACTTAAAAGAAGCAAGAAACATGATTGGGGCTCCCTTTTGGAATATGGAGGACTGGTTGGAAGAAATTTGGATCCTATTAGGAAAGAATTCCTTCGAGACCAGATGACCAACACAAAGGACTATCAACAAAATCGACGGAGAGGGACTGATGGGGATTTGAAGGCCTCGGATGTGAGAAATCCAGGCTAATAACTGATATTGTGGACATCTTTTGGGGATCGAAATCGGGAAAGAGGGGGGGTGAGAGTTTCTGAATCTAAAAGGAGGAGAATTTTATGATATTCAATTTTTGTGTTTAGTAACTAATATTTAAAATTGGGAAATTTGTGAAAGGGAACTTAGGTCGATCTTAGAAAAGGATGTTAAGACTATAATTGCTGTATAAGTTGAAATTGGTTAATTAAGAAGAACTAAATTAAAAAAAGGACTATTAAGTCAATTTATAAAAAGTAATGGACTGCAAAAATTACCTCAAGATAAACAAACAACCCTGAACTATAGAATAACACAGCAAGAAATTGAAAGTGCCATTCAGAATATGCAATTAGGTAAATCCCCAGGCCCAGATGGACTTACCTCCAAGTATTATAAGACATTAAAGGATTATTTGATCCAACCACTAATGGAGGTATGTAATCAAATTATGGAGGGGAAGGGGGCACCAGAATCGTGGAAAGAAGCATTCATCACTTTGATACCAAAATTGGAATCTGAAAAGACTCAACTTAAGAACTACCGCCCCATCTCACTTCTAAACGTGGATTACAAAATTTTTGCTGATATTTTGGCAAGTAGATTTTAAAAAGTTTTAAATGAAGTAATTCATAAAGACCAAGCAGGCTTTCTCCCTGGTAGACATTTGTCTGACAACACTAGGAATATTATTGATGTTTTGGAGTTACTGCAGACAAATATGAATACGAAGGCAGTGTTAATTTTCATAGATGCAGAGAAGGCCTTTGACAACATTTCTTGGAAATTTATGAAGAAAAACTTGGAAGGGATGGGAGTGGGAAGGGCGTTCCAAAATGGTATAGAAGCAATCTATTCAGAGCAAAAGGCTAAATTGATAGTGAACAATGTGGTGACAGAAGAGTTCAAAATTGAAAAAGGGACACGACAGGGGTGCCCCTTATCACCTCTGTTATTTATCTCTGTCCTGGAGGTGCTGCTGAATTTGATCAGGAAGGACCAGCTGGTGGAAGGAATACAGGTCGGAGAGAAACAATATAAACTGAAATCTTTTGCAGATGACTTGGTCTTAACATTACAGGAGCCAGAACCTAGTACAAAAAGAGTTTTAGAATTAATTCATGAGTTTGGTCGGGTGGCGGGATTTAAGCTGAATAAACAAAAAACTAAGGTTTTGGCAAAAAAATTGACACCTTCGGAAATAGATGGGTTCCAGAAGGAAACGGAGTTAAATGTGGTTAAAAAAGCGAAATACCTGGGGGTCAATTTGTCTGGTAAAAATTTGAATTTATTCAAAGATAACTATGAAAAATGTTGGTCAGAAATTAAAAAGGATTTAGAAATTTGGTCAAGACTAAAACTTTCCTTGTTGGGAAGAATCGCAGCTGTAAAGATGAATGTATTGCCAAAGATGTTGTTCTTGTTTCAAACCCTGCAGATCGTGGACAGAGTGGAATGTTTTGGAAAGTGGCAGAAGGATATCTCGAAGTTTGTCTGGCAGGGCAAAAAGCCCAGGATAAAATTTAAAATACTAACAGACGCAAAAGAAAGAGGGGGATTTGCCCTGCCGGACTTAAGGTTATACTATGAGGCTGCATCCTTCTGCTGGATGAAGGATTGGTTCTTATTAGAAAACACTGATGTCCTAGATCTGGAAGGGTTTAACAATGCTTTTGGATGGCATGCATATTTGTGGTACGACAAGGTAAAGGTTCATAAATTGTTTAAAAACCATATTGTCAGGAAAGCTTTATTCATTGTCTGGACCAAATATAAGGACTTACTTGAAAATAAGACCCCGAGGTGGCTTTCACCAATGGAGGCAAAAGCCTCAAAAAGACTTAATATGGAGGTTGGTTGGGCAAAATACTGCGAGATAATAGAAAAAATTGGAGACAATTGGAGGTTGCAGAGCCTAGAAAAATTAAAAAACAAGGTGCGAGACTGGTTACATTACGCCCAAATTCAAGAGACTTTTAAAAAGGATAAAAAAATTGGCTTCCAGGTGGAAAAATCGAAATTAGAGACAGAATTACTTGAACCAAAGACGAAAGTGCTTTCAAGAATGTATAACTTGCTGCTTAAATGGAACACTCAAGATGAGATAGTTAAATCAGCCATGATAAAATGGGCTCAAGACATTGGGTACAACATTATGTTTGAAGACTGGGAAAGGTTATGGACCACCGGTATGTAATTTACGGCATGTAATGCCCTGAAAGAAAACATTATGAAAATGATATACAGGTGGTACATGACCCCAGTCAAACTTGCAAAGATATATCATCTGTCTGATAATAAATGTTGGAAATGTAAGGAGGCTGAAGGAACATTCTTTCACCTCTGGTGGACATGCCCGAGGGTGAAGGCCTTCTGGGAAATGATTTACAATGAGTTGAAAAAGGTATTTAAGTATACCTTCCACAAGAAACCAGAGGCCTTCCTCTTGGGCATCGTAGGCCAGAGAGTGTTAAAGAAGGATAGAACTTTCTTCTTATATGCAACTATAGCAGCAAGAATTCTTATAGCCAAACATTGGAAGACACAGGAGTTACCCACGCTGGAAGAGTGGCATACGCAACTGATGGACTACATGGAGCTGGCCGAAATGACTGGCAGAATCCGAGATCTGGGAGAAGAAACAATAGAAGAGGACTGGAAAAAATTTAAGGACTATTTACAAAAACATTATAAGTTATATGAATGTTGAGAATTTGCTAAGTTTTGGAAAAATTAGCTTCAGCAATTAAACTTGAAAATGGTGGAAATTAAGTTATAACCATGAAAAGACCAAAGTTTAGGGTAATGTTTTCTCTTTTTAGGATTGATGATGGGAAAAAATGACTTAACAATAAGTACCCTAAATCTAAAATACAATTAGATGAAAGTACATAAAACGCATGAAACAAGGTAACAATTTGCTGTTATTTTTATTGTAAAGAACGCAGGGTGTGGAGGATGTGGGGAAGTCCAGTAGATTATGAAAAATTGTTTGGAAAATATGAATATTTTTTTTTCTTTTTTTCTAACCTCTTCTTTTCTTTCTGTAAAGTCGCTTTTGATGAGTTACTGACTATGTATTTGACCCTGGAAAAAAGCAATAAAAAATATTATAAAAAAATAAAAATAAAAAAGGACTATAATAATATTTTGAAGATGAAAGTAAGAACTTGCTGAGCCAACTATTGGAACTAGGATGTATGAAAGGGTGATGTGGGGAAGTCCGAGATTGTAGTTATGAAAGTAAGGACTTGAAATTATGCATGTTTGTCTTTGTCTTTCTGTGTTTGTAATGTCAATATAAAATTTGAAAACCCAATAAAAATATTATTAAAAAAAAAATAAAAATTAATTCCTCCTCACTTTCTGCCATCAGTGTTGTGTCATCTGCATATCTTCCGGCAATCTTAATTCCGTCTAGGGATTCATCCAGCCCAGCCTTTCGCATGATGAATTCTGCATATAAATTAAATAAGCAGGGAGACAATATACAGCCTTGTCATATTCCTTTCCCAATTTTGAACCAATCAGTTGTTCCATATCCAGTTCTAACTGTAGCTTCTTGTCTCACATAGAGATTTCTCAGGAGACAGATGAGGTGATCAGGCACTCCCATTTCTTTAAGAACTTGCCATAGTTTGCTGTGGTTGACACAGTCAAAGGCTTTTGCATAGTCAATAAAGCAGAAGTAGATGTTTTTCTGGAAGTCTTTAGCTTTCTCCATAATCCAGCACATGTTTGCTATTTGGTCTCTGGTTCCTCTGCCTCTTCTAAATCCAGCTTGTACTTCTGGGAGTTCTCGGCCCACATACTGCTTAAGCCTACCTTGTAGAATTTTAAGCATAACCTTGCTAGCGTGTGAAATGAGTGCAATTGTGCGGTAGTTGGAGCATACTTTGGCACTGCCCTTCTTTGGGATTGGGATGTAGAGTGATCTTCTCCAATCCTCTGGCCACTGCTGAGTTTTCCAAACTTGCTGGCATATTGAGTGTAGCACCTTAACAGCATCATTTTTTAAAATTTTAAATAGTTCAGCTGGAATGTCATCACTTCCACAGGCCTTGTTATTTGCAGTGCTTTCTAAGGCCCATTTGACTTCACTCTCCAGGATGTCTGGCTCAAGGTCAGCATACACTGCCTGGGGTGTATGAGACATCCATACCTTTCTGGTATAATTCCTTTGTTCTTCAACTTCTTGCCACCTCTTCTTGCAGTCCATGGGACTCTCAAGAGTCTCATCCAGCACCAGAATTCAAAAGCATCAATTCTTTGGCTATCAGCCTTCTTTATGGTCCAGCTTTCACTTCCATACATCACTACTGGGAAAACCATAGCTTTTACTATACGGTCCTTTGTTGGCAAGGTTATGTCTCTACTTTTTAAGATGCTGTCTAGGTTTGTCATTGCTTTTCTCCCAAGAAGCAGGCGTCTTTTAATTTTGTGGCTGCTGTCACCATCTGCAGTAATCATGGAGCCTAAGAAAGTAAAATCTCTCACTGCCTCCATTTCTTCCCCTTCTATTTGCCAGGAGGTGATGGGACCAGTGGCCATGATCTTGGGTTTTTTTATGTTGAGCTTCAGATCATATAGAATCATAGAATCATAGAATCATAGAGTTGGAAGAGACCACAAGGGCCATCGAGTCCAACCCCCTGCCAAGCAGGAAACACCATCAGAGCACTCCTGACATATGGTTGTCAAGCCTCTGCTTAAAGACCTCCAAAGTAGGAGACTCCACCACACTCCTTGGCAGCAAATTCCACTGTCGAACAGCTCTTACTGTCAGGAAGTTCTTCCTAATGTTTAGGTGGAATCTTCTTTCTTGTAGTTTGAATCCATTGCTCCGTGTCCGCTTCTCTGGAGCAGCAGAAAACAACCTTTCTCCCTCCTCTATGTGACATCCTTTTATATATTTGAACATGGCTATCATATCACCCCTTAACCTCCTCTTCTCCAGGCTAAACATGCCCAGCTCCCTTAGCCGTTCCTCATAAGGCATCGTTTCCAGGCCTTTGACCATTTTGGTTCCCCTCTGGACACGTTCCAGTTTGTCAGTGTCCTTCTTGAATTGCGGTGAGGCCCAGAATTGATGAGGTCCAGAATTGCATTGGCTTTTTTAGCTGCCGCGTCACACTGTTGGCTCATGTCAACCAAGACTCCTAGATCCTTTTCACATGTACTGCTCTCAAGCCAGGTGTCAACCATCTTGTATTTGTGCCTCTCATTTTTTTTGCCCAAGTGCAATACTTTACATTTCTCCCTGTTAAAATTCATCTTGTTTGTTTTTGCCCAGTTCTCTAATCTGTCAAGGTCGTTTTGAAGTGTGATCCTGTCCTCTGGGGTGTTAGCCACCCCTCCCAGTTTGGTGTCATCTGCAAATTTGATCAGGATGCCCTTGAGTCCATCATCCAAGTCATTGATAAAGATGTTGAATAAGACCGGGCCCAAGACAGAACCCTGTGGCACCCCACTAGTCACTCTTCTCCAGGATGAAGAGGAACCATTGATGAGCACCCTTTGGGTTCGGTCAGTCAGCCAGTTACAAATCCACTGAGTGGTAGCATAGTCAAGCCCGCATTTTACCAGTTTCTTTACAAGAATATCATGGGGCACCTTGTCAAATGCCTTGCTGAAATCAAGGTAGGCTACATCCACTGTGTTCCCTTCATCTACCAGGCTTGTAATTCTGTCAAAAAACGAGATCAGGTTAGTCTGACATGACTTATTTTTCAGAAATCCATGCTGACTATTGGTGATCACAGCATTCCTTTCTAGGTGCGCACAGACCGTTTGCTTAATGATCTGCTCCAGAATCTTCCCTGGTATTGATGTCAGACTGACTGGGCGGTAATTATTTGGGTCATCTCTTTTCCCCTTTTTGAAAATAGGGACAACATTTGCCCTCCTCCAGTCTGCCGGGACTTCGCCTGTTCTCCAGGAATTCTCAAAGATGACTGCCATTGGTTCTGAGATCACATCTGCCAGTTCTTTTAATACTCTTGGATGCAGTTCATCTAGCCCTGGAGACTTGAATACATCTAAACTGGCCAAGTATTCTTGTACTATCTCCTTAGTTATTCTGGGCTGTGTTTCCTTTGCTGAATCATTTGCTCCAAATTCTTCAGGTCGGGCATTGTTTTCCTTATCGGAGAAGACTGAGGCAAAGAAGGCATTGAGGAGTTCAGCCCTTTCTGTGTCCCCTGTTTGCATTTCACCATCTTCTCCTCTGAGTGACCCCACTGTTTCTTTGTTCTTCCTTTTGCTACGAACATACCCATAGAAGCCTTTTTTGTTGCTTTTAACCTCTCTAGCAAGCCTGAGTTCATTCTGTGCTTTAGCTTTTCTGACTTTGTGTCTACACGTGCTGGCTATATGTTTGAATTCCTCTTTGGTGGTTTCCCCCCTTTTCCATTTTTTGTACACATCCTTTTTTAATCTTAACTCAGTTAAAAGTTCTTTAGATAGCTTCTTTAGGCACCTTCCATGTTTCCGTCTCATTGGTATTGCCTGACGTTGTGCTTTTAGTATCTCCCTCTTAACAAACTCCCAGCCATCATGAACTCCCTTTCCTTTTAGTATTACTGTCCATGGGATCTCACCCAGCACTTCCCTAAGTTTTATGAAGTCGGCTTTCTTAAAGTCAAGAAATTGAGTCCTAGTATGCTTGGCTGCTCCTTTCCGCTGTATAGTAAACTTCAGAAGAGCATGATCACTCGCGCCTAATGATCCTTCCACTTCTACCCCACTAACCAGGTCATCAACATTGGTTAGGACCAGATCTAAAATGGCTGTTCCTCTTGTTGCTTCTCCCACTTTCTGGACAATGAAGTTGTCTGCAAGGCCAGTGAGGAATCTGTTTGACCTTATGCTCTTGGCTGAGTTTGACATCCAACAAATATCTGGGTAATTGAAGTCCCCCATTACTACTATCTCCCTTCCTTTTGCATGCTTGGCCATCTGTTCCAGGAAGGCATCAGCTATGTCCTCCGTTTGGCTTGGGGATCTATAGTAAACTCCCACAATGAGATCTCTGTTATTCTTCTCTCCCTTAATTTTGACCCAAATGCTCTCACTTTGGCTTTGAGGTTCTAAATCTTGGATCTCTTCACAGGTATACACATCCCTGACATATAACGCCACTCCTCCTCCTTTCTTGTCTGGTCTGTTTCTCTGAAATAGATTGTATCCCCCCATTATTACATTCCAATCGTGGGACTTATCCCACCAGGTTTCAGTGATGCCTATTATGTCATATTTAGTTTGCTGTACCAAGAGCTCAAGCTCATCTTGTTTATTTCCCATGCTTTGCGCATTAGTGTACAGGCATTGAAGTGTACAGGCATTCCCCCGTGTCTTTTATTTAAGGATTTTTTCCTCCCACCACTAGGTCTGCGTGGTGTTTGCTCCATTTGGTCTATGATATTTGGATGATCATCTTCATCAATTGATAGGCTCCTACCTTCAGGAGCACTGTCTCCCTCCCCCACATTAGTCAGTTTAAAGCCCTCCTGATGAGGTTTCTGAGATTTTTGGCAAAAACATTTCTCCCAACCGTTGTGAGGTGCAGCCCATCGCTTGCCAGAAGTCCATCTTCAAGAAACTGCAGTCCGTGATCTAAGAATCCAAACCGTTCCTGTTTACACCATCTGCGAAGCCAGCTGTTAACTTCCACTATTTTTCCCTCTCTCCCTGGGCCACGTTGTTCAACTGGGAGGACAGATGAGATGACAATTTGTGCATTTAGTTCCTTCAATTTCCTGCCGAGAGCCTCGTAGTCTCTTTTGATCTTCTGGAGGCTATTGCTTGCAGTGTCATTGGTTCCCACATGAACCAAGAGGAAGGGGTATTTGTCAGTGGGTTTTATGATTCCTTGCAGTCGTTCAGTTACATCTTGGATCTTAGCCCCGGGGAGACAGCACACTTCCCGAGACATCTTGTCAGGCCCACAAATCACTGCTTCTGTTCCCCTCAGTAGGGAATCCCCTATCACCACTACACGCCTCCTCTTAGGTTTGGTCGGGGTTCTTCCATGAGCTGTCCGTTCCAAGGTCGCCTGCACATTCCCTGAGGACTGACTTTGCTGCTCATCTTCATTTACCTGATCGACTGAAATGAGGGAGAGATCCTCAAATGGAGTCTGCTCTTCGTCTTCCATGCTAGGGGAGAGGACCTCAAAGCGATTGTGTAATTCTAAACAATCAGAACAAACCCTGGGCCTCCTACTTCTTTGAGTCACGTTTCTCCATATATCTGGCTCCTGTGTTGGTGAACTAGCCTCCTTCTCAGGGGAGTCCCCTGTCTCCTCCTTGATGGAGACGGTGTGGTCTGTTGCTTCCAAGAAGAGCTCCAGCTCTCTAATTCTTTGGAGCGTAGCTACACGTTCCTCCAGTTGCTGGACTTTGTCTTTTAAGAGGGCAATCAACATGCAATTGCTGCAGGTAAAGCTGCCTGCAACCTTTGGTAAGATGGCAAACATTGCGCAGGAACCGCAGGCGACAGCAGCTGTTCCCTCCCCCTCCATCTTGAGAATGTGTCGTTGGGGGTGGCTACAGCGGTCCTCCATCATAAAAAGTGTGAAGACAGGACAAATAACTCCCCCCCACAAAAAAACTAGGTCTCCCCCAACAAACGTTTGAGACTAGCTCCCCAAAATTTAAAAGATGGATCAGACTGCGCGCGCCACTAGGCGCGCGCCGCTGCCCTGCTATCTCTGATAAACTCCTCCCACAGCTAATCACCTTCCTCAACAGAAACCCTGCCCCCTCTGACCTTTGCACAGGGAGAACAGCTAATCAGCCACAAAGAAACTCAAACACACAAGAGAAAACCCTTTTTGCTTCCTTCTTCAACTGCTTCCCTGCTAGCTCTGATAAGCTCCTCCCACAGCTAATCACCTTCCTCAACAGAAACCCTGCCCCCTCTGACCTTTGCACAGGGAGAACAGCTAATCAGCCACAAAGAAACTCAAACACACAAGAGAAAACCCTTTTTGCTTCCTTCTTCAACTGCTGCCCTGCTATCTCTGATAAGCTCCTCCCACAGCTAATCACCTTCCTCAACAGAAACCCTGCCCCCTCTGACCTTTGCACAGGGAGAACAGCTAATCAGCCACAAAGAAACTCAAACACACAAGAGAAAACCCTTTTTGCTTCCTTCTTCAACTGCTTCCCTGCTAGCTCTCTCTTTCATCCTCATTAAAAGGTTCTTTACCTGTAAGGTAGACCAGCATTATTATTACCTTAATGCAATCCAAGAGCTATAAGTGATACTCTGGGTTGTATTCAACTACCGTATTTTTCCCTCTATAACACGCAGATTTTTTCTTCTAAAAAGTAAGGGGAAATGTCTGTGCGTGTTATTGAGCGAATGTGTGGTCCCTGGAGCCGATAGGCGCAAAAATCAGGCAAATATCAATCGTCCGGAGAAGGGATGCCTTGAAAAGAGGAAGCTGCTGCTTTCCTGCATTCTGCCTCAGGGTCTTACTGCCCTCCCGCTTCTGTTTCGTTACTGTCTTTGCTCAAACGGAACAAAGAGCAGAGAAAACCCCTCCCCTCCAGGCAAGCAGAGGGGAAAGCAGAGCGTCCTTCCTTCTACCGTAATTCCTCTCTGTGCTCCAATGCTGCTGCTGCTGCGTCTAGGGACTCGCAGGCAACATGCAGGTGGGGGGGAGAGAGAGAGAAAGAGAGAAAGCTAGCTGGCTGGCTGGTTTGGGTGGGTGGCTGGGGGATCTTTTGCTCAAATGGAACAAAGAGCAGAGAAAAACCCTCCCCTCCAGGCAAGGAGAGGGGAAAGCAGAGTCCTTCCTTCTAATTCCTCTCGTGCTCCGGTGCTGCAACATGCAGGTGGGGGCGAGAGAGAGAGCTGGCTGGCTTGGGTGGGTTCGTGGGGGGAACATGCAGGTGGGGGCGAGAGAGAGAGCTGGCTGGCTTGGGTGGGTGCGTGGGGGGAACATGCAGGTGGGGGAGAGAGAGCAGGCAAGGAGAGGGGAAAGCAGAGCGTCCTTCCTTCTAATTCCTCTCGTGCTCCGGTGCTGCAACATGCAGGTGGGGGAGAGAGAGAGAGCTGGCTGGCTTGGGTGGGTGCGTGGGGGGAACTTTTGCCTTCCTTTCCTCCCTCCGGTAAAATCCCTCTCCTGCATTCTTAGCCAGCTGCTTCTCCGCACACCCCTCTCGGTGCTCCTTGTCCCTTCTATGTTTTTCCTTCCCTCCCCACCTAAAACGTGGTTACAAAGCACGGATCCACATGGATCCTCAGGATCTTTGCATTGGGTAACCCCAAATTCACCATCAGATCACATAGCAATGATCTGATGCAAAAACAGGGCTGCAATGGTGCAAAAACGTGGTTACAAAGCACAGATCCACATGGATCCTCAGGATCTTTGCATAGGGTCACCCCAAATTCACCATCAGATCACATAGCAATGATCTGATGCAAAACAGGGCTGCAATGGTGCAAAAACGTGGTTACAAAGCATGGATCCACATGGATCCTCAGGATCTTTGCATTGGGCTACCCCAAACTCACTGTCAAATCACATGTCTGTGGCCACAGCATGAAGCACAAAAATGATACATCCACTGTTTCATTCAGAATTTTTTTTCTTGTTTTCCTCCTCTAAAAACTATGTGCGTGTTATGGTCAGGTTTGTGTTATCGAGCGAAAAATACGGTAACTTTTACTCAGAGTAGAGCCACTGAAATTACAAATTTAGCCGTGGCCACTAATTTAAAAGCAGCACAATGGGACCTGAGGGCAGGATGGCCATTACAAGGGCTGGCCTCTCTTTTGCCTCTTTTTGCTGCCCTTGGCATCATGGGATGTTCATCTTCAAAGAGGAGAATAGTTGGTTGAAGAAGCAGGAGGGGAGAGGAGCATCCAGACATATAAAGCAACAGCAACAATGCCTTTGTTAGCATGCAGCTTACCACATAAGCATTCATGAGGAGAATAACAATTTCTGAGACAGTCTTGTAAACAAGAGCAAAAAGTTCATTTATGTATGTGTGTGGCCAAGCAAATAGGTGGGTTGTGAACATGAGTGAGTAACAAAGCAGTTTGAACATGTTAAATATGGAGCAAGTTAGAACACTTTCCACTTTGCAACCAAGACAAATAAAATTAGAAATTTCCAGAAAGGTTTTATGACAAAATGCTTCTTCACATACCCAACCTAAGACTTCATCAAATAAGCAGACATGTGAGTTTGGCAGCAGGATACACAACTCTGCCCAATGAAATCCCAAATGCTCAATGAAGTAACAAAAAAAGGGTGGGTTTGGGGGCACTGTCTGCCACAGGTGTAACTATCTGCCTGTTGGTCAGAAGTTGTGGGTGTCCTAGGTGCAATTTGCTCCTGACTCTCTGAGAACAAGCTTGTTCCCTCGAGGCCAAGATGGCAGCCCAGGAAAAGGTAAGACAGGCAGAGATATTGGTGAAAGATCCCTTTGGTTACCTTCTAGTTGTGTCTCACTTCCACAATGACAGCTCCCAACTACCGTTGGGAGACTGGAGAGTCTTGGGAAAAGAGAGCTTTGCTTGGAGGAAGAGGAAAACATTCCCTTAGAAGGGAATTTCTCATGGGATGAACAGCTATCCTGTTGTGTTTAGGAGACTTCTCTGGGTGGGGTGGGGCAGGGCAGGGTGGAGAGACTTTTAGAGCCCTGGGGGTTTTCATGCTGATATAATATATGGAAAAATCAGACTGAATACTCTAGAACTGCCACCAAACATATGAGTGGAAATGAAATTTTGGGAAAGAAGAAAGGAAGAAATTTGAAACTGAAATTAAGATTTGGATGTTGAAATTTGACCGCAAAATATAACAGGCAAGTTTTAGAACTAAACTGTCAAATCTGGCTGTTTATAGCTGTTTGTCTATTTAAGGATACGTTTTCTGATTATAAACAGATCAGTTCAAACAAATTGCAAAATTCGACTTAAAGTAATTTATAAACAAATATTTTATAAATGTGTCAGAGTGGCTGGGGCAACCCAGTCAGATGGGCAGAGTACAAATAATAAATTATTATATATTAACTGCTACTGCATGCCAGCTGCCAGCCCAAGTGATAGCTTTCAAATGCTGAATAGCAAATATTGACACTTCACAGACACTTCAAGAGAGCATTGGAAAACACCATTTGCAGAGTAGAAATTTGAGGGATATTTGTTGGAGAAGATAAGGAGCAAAGTACTCTTTTTTAAGCCTGTCTGCAGATTTTGCTGTCTTATCCCATGTCTTTTATTTTTCATTTAGCAATGGTTCATCAGAGTCATCTTAAGTTACAGTTATAAAGGGCTTGTATAGCTGCACCTTCACTGTGATGACTTTTTTTAATGACTTGCTTTTTCAAGTCATTAAATACTCAATAAAATCATAGAATCATAGTACTGTAGAGTTGGAAGGGATCCTGGGGTCATCTAGTACAACCCTCTGCGATGCAGGAATCTCAGCTAAAGCTTCCATGACAGATGGGTGACATTACCCAAAACACATTTTGTTGTATAATAGTATTGCTGGGTGTGTTGCTTCTGAAACCAGCTTAACATCAGTCAGAGTCTTTAAGCCATTTCTGATTTGTCTCTAGCCAAGATGTGAATCCAGGATAAAGACAGCCCAGCTCATTAATTGCTTAGAAGTACCTCGTCTGCCCCCCATGATCAGGAAAACCAATACAACTCTAGCAATTGCACATCAACTTTGGCTCTCAACACACAAAGGTCAGAAGTGGTGTGGAGCCAGTGTGCACAGGGGTGGAGTGGGACTTGTATGAATGCCCCATTGCACCCCACACACTTTCACCCAAATGCACATGTGAGAAGGCCTTAGGCAGTCGGATGTGTTTCATTATAAACATGATTTATTTTTCCTTCTGTGTTGCTCCTATTTCAGTTTTTGTTTCTTATCCTAAATGCTTCTCCTCCCCAACCCCTGCTGCCATAATACTTCTTTAAAAAGGAGGGGGATAAAGAGGAGAAACAGCTTAAGTTGCAAAACCTTTTCCTTTCTCTGGGGAGAGCAACAAAACTTGCAGTGTATTGGATATTGTTTCTGAGTTTCCTGAGGGGAGAGAATTGTCTCTAGGCACAAATTAGTGCTACAAGTGGAAGATACAGCTCAGCTGTTTATAAACTAATATGCAGCAATTATGATAAAACAAAACTCAGTCTTAAATTCTGCTGTAACTATGACAACCCACATTCAGGGTATTCTACTGAAAGCATAAAAAACCACCCCAGCAGGAGTGAGTAAATAGTATCTATTATTGATTTATGAAGGTTCCAAACAGTGAAAATCGGTTAATATATTTTGTCATGAAATATTTTTGCTCAACCTTCATTTTGATTGATAAAGTTATAGTCTATTTAAGTAGCACCAGCTAGATAGAAGTGATTTCCAAACTTATTTTTAATCATTCTTTTTTGCTACAAACTCCGTTTTTTCTCCCTAAGAGACTCTAAAGCACATTCTTTGTTAGCCCTGTTGTTCTGACACTTAACGCTTGCTCTGGGAAATATTGGTAATTGAACGGCTGCTCCAAATATATTTTGCCTCTCTATCTATCTGTCTAATCTATGTATCTGCCTGCTGGGGCATTTGAGCTGGAAAGAAATTGGGGGAGGAGAGTAGTGAGAGAGCCTCATCTTCAGATACATTCAAAGTTAAACTACAAAAGAAGCCATGTATTTCATTTTATACCACTTAATAACTATAGCAACATATGAAAGTTATATTTTTTTTAAAAGGAAAGGAAAGGGATTTCTGACTTAGGTACATGAGCACAGAACCTATGTCATTTAATTATTTTCAACAATGACCGCTCCACGCTTAAAACGGGGGGGGGGGGCGCCCTTTGCGTGGACGCGCACAGCCCCTAGATCTGGAGCAGCTCCAACAGCATAGGCTTGGTTTGCCTTCCCTCAGGTGGGATACCTGGAAGTCTCCGCCTACCTCAGTCAGTTGTCCAATCCCACCTGGGGGAAGCGTTGCCAAGGAGACCAGGCCAGGTAGGGGAGGGATTACCTGCCCACACAATAGAGGGAGGATCTTACCTGGGAATCCTCACTTGGCTCCAGAGCTTCTCCCACCCTACCCACCCTCAGTTAATGTCTTATTTGCAGGTTAACTTTTCTTCACAGGTATGCGGGCGCTGCTATGTTAAGGTCGCTGTTAAAGGGCCGGAAAGGAATTTCCCTGCATTGGCAGGTTTTGCCTTTCCCGTAGCAAAACGTCACAACTTTGGCGGTATCAGGCCTTGGGCGGAATCCTTTAGTCCATCTTCCTCTTTGCGGCGGCGATATCAGGGTTCCCCGTTAAAGGGGTTTCTGAAGGGAGGCTTTGGCCGTACGCCGAAAGGTCGTCATTGCTCTCCCCTGCGGCGGCGGCAGTGTAACGGGGGCGGCTATCTCTGCTTCAACATATGTTCTCCAGAGCCGGCCCACCCCCCTCCCCCACACACACACTGGATAACCCTGATGCTCCCTAGGTCCCCAGCTGGGGACTGGGGAGGGAGAACGCCCAATGCCTGAGCCAAGGTCTACCCACATTTGAAATTTCATTGTCAACTTCATTGTCCAGAAAGTGGGAGAAGCAACAAGAGGAACAGCCATTTTAGATCTGGTCCTAACCAATGTTGATGAGCTGGTTAGTGGGGTAGAAGTGGAAGGATCATTAGGCGCGAGTGATCATGCTCTTCTGAAGTTTACTATACAGCGGAAAGGAGCAGCCAAGCATACTAGGACTCAATTTCTTGACTTTAAGAAAGCCGACTTCATAAAGCTTAGGGAAGTGCTGGGTGAGATCCCATGGACACTAATACTAAAAGGAAAGGGAGTTCATGATGGCTGGGAGTTTGTTAAGAGGGAGATAGTAAAAGCACAACGTCAGGCAATACCAATGAGACGGAAACATGGAAGGTGCTTAAAGAAGCCAGGGTGGCTATCTAAAGAACTTTTAACTGAGTTAAGATTAAAAAAGGATGTGTACAAAAAATGGAAAAGGGGGGAAACCACCAAAGAGGAATTCAAACAAATAGCCAGCACGTGTAGACACAAGGTCAGAAAAGCTAAAGCACAGAATGAACTCAGGCTTGCTAGAGAGGTTAAAAGCAACAAAAAAGGCTTTTATGGGTATGTTCGTAGCAAAAGGAAGAACAAAGAAACAGTGGGGTCACTCAGAGGAGAAGATGGTGAAATGCAAACAGGGGACACAGAAAGGGCTGAACTCCTCAATGCCTTCTTTGCCTCAGTCTTCTCCAATAAAGAAAACAATGTCCGACCTGAAGAATTTGGAGCAAATGATTCAGCAAAGGAAACACAGCCCAGAATAACTAAGGAGATAGTACAAGAATACTTGGCTAGTTTAGATGTATTCAAGTCTCCAGGGCCAGATGAACTGCATCCAAGAGTGTTAAAAGAACTGGCAGATGTGATCTCAGAACCACTGGCAGTCATCTTTGAGAATTCCTGGAGAACAGGCGAAGTCCCGGCAGACTGGAGGAGGGCAAATGTTGTCCCTATTTTCAAAAAGGGGAAAAGAGAGGACCCAAATAATTACCGCCCAGTCAGTCTGACATCAATAGCAGGGAAGATTCTGGAGCAGATCATTAAGCAAACAGTCTGTGAGCACCTAGAAAGGACTCAAAGGCATCCTGATCAAGTTTGCAGATGACACCAAACTGGGAGGGGTGGCTAACACCCCAGAGGACAGGATCACACTTCAAAACGACCTTGACAGATTAGAGAACTGGGCAAAAGCAAACAAGATGAATTTTAACAGGGAGAAATGTAAAGTATTGCACTTGGGCAAAAAAAAATGAGAGGCACAAATACAAGATGGGTGACACCTGGCTTGAGAGCAGTACATGTGAAAAGGATCTAGGAGTCTTGGTTGACCACAAACTTGACATGAGCCAACAGTGTGACGCGGCAGCTAAAAAAGCCAATGCAATTCTGGGCTGCATCAATAGGAGCATAGCATCTAGATCAAGGGAAGTAATAGTGCCACTGTATTCTGCTCTGGTCAGACCTCACCTGGAGTACTGTGTCCAGTTCTGGGCACCACAATTCAAGAAGGACACTGAAAAACTGGAACGTGTCCAGAGGAGGGCAACCAAAATGGTCAAAGGCCTGGAAACGATGCCTTATGAGGAACGGCTAAGGGAGCTGGGCATGTTTAGCCTGGAGAAGAGGAGGTTAAGGGGTGATATGATAGCCATGTTCAAATATATAAAAGGATGTCACATAGAGGAGGGAGAAAGGTTGTTTTCTGCTGCTCCAGAGAAGCGGACACGGAGCAATGGATCCAAACTACAAGAAAGAAGATTCCACCTAAACATTAGGAAGAACTTCCTGACAGTAAGAGCTGTTCGACAGTGGAATTTGCTGCCAAGGAGTGTGGTGGAGTCTCCTACTTTGGAGGTCTTTAAGCAGAGGCTTGACAACCATATGTCAGGAGAGCTCTGATGGTGTTTCCTGCTTGGCAGGGGGTTGGACTCGATGGCCCTTGTGGTCTCTTCCAACTCTATGATTCTATGATTCTATGATTCTATGAAATTTAATAAAGTTGTGGCCAATTTAATCCCATAGCACGTTGTCATGAGTCATTATTTCACATGACGGGGGGACCGCGCGGGATCTGGGGCCTCCGCCAGTCCACGCAATCCTCACTCCTGCTCTTTACAGGGATGTAGGAAATAGCTAAGTGTGTATATTGAACCACAGGAGACTGGAAATAACAGTCAGATTATCTCCATACAAAACAAAACAAAAACCCTCAGCACACAAAAATTAGCAGGTCAGTCATGCAGCCAGTGCTGACACAATTTTGCGACAACATTTATTTTAAGCCTGCATTCCCTTTATGGACAGACCCTAAAAGTGCCAGCAGGGATTAATGAGGAGATAGGGGAAGAGGAAAATGCAGGGAGGGATCTGGAGTTAGTAGAAGGAGTTGGAAAGGGTGGGATTTGGAACAATGGGCTTCCCTAGGTTTTTTTTTTTTTTTAATAGTGCTTAAAAGGGGCAGAATGGGGACATTCCACTTATGTTCATCCTGGTCATGCACACAGCGGCCCAGAACGGAACCCCATGGAAGTGGGAATCCTCCTGTATCCCACAGGAGAGCCACAGAAAGAGTGAGGTTGGTCAAGGGAGCCATGGGTTCAAAAAGGTTGAAAGCCACTGACTTAGAGCAATTTTATCTAACTCTATTTTCCTGTTTTCTTTTCCCAGACAGTGCATGGAGGGCAAATCTGTGTATTACGAAACTATTATTGTACATAAAATAAACTGAACCATTCATACTGGGGTATACCTGCTGGCTTGTGCGAACAATCAAGTGACAGGATCCACAGGGGCAGCCTGCAAGGAAGGCATTGCCCACTGTTTCTGCCTCTGCTGCAGTGGCAGCAACAGCTGCAGCACAAGCCTTGGAGGGAGCAGTCCTGTTCCTGGAAAAGGTTACCTGCTTCCTTTCAGGAAAACATGGGATTTCTGCATGATGTAAAACAGATGTGGTGAACCTTAGGCAAAGTCCTTGCGTGGCAAGGTCAGGTGGTACCCGGTGCAGAAATTTTTTTGTCACCCCCCCCATTGAATTTTCTTTCTTTCTTTCTTTCTTTTTTTGCCTGCAAAAATGGTTTGACTTTATTTCATAATTTCTTACAAAGGTATGTGGATTCTGGGCCTCTGATAACAAGCAGACGACTGGGCAGATACCTAAATCTACAGGATGGATTGTGTTTTGGCTTGTTTTATTTTATTTATAGGAATGCAGGTGCTACTTTGGTCTAAACCACTGAGCCTCTTGGGCTTGCCAATCAGAAGGTTGGCAGTTTGAATCTGCAAAATGGGGTGAGCTTCCGTTGCTCTGTCCCAGCTCCTGCCAACCTAGCAGTCTGAAAACATGCCAGTGCAAGTAGATACTGTAAACTGGTACCGTTGTGGTGGGAAGGTAAATGGCATTTTCATGTGCTCTGGTTTCTGTCACTGTGTTCCGTTGCACCAGAAGTGGTTTAGTCCTGCTGGCCACATGACCCAGAAAGTGTGTTTGTGGACAGTTGTCTGAAAATGTTTCCCTGATTCGATTGTCTTCCTTGTAAAGTTAGTGAGGGGCAGGGAATGGGCATTTAATTAATAGATATTCAATTAATTGTGTGACTACTCAGCATGTTCTTTCATGCCATAAAGAAGCTGAGCCACTTTATCAAGTTCGCTAATGGAATTAAATTCCATTGTGCAGAGAAAGAGGCAGCTAATAATGGGGGTTGTTTGAGGCAGATCTACTATGAAACTAATGAAGTTTAAGCTTCAGGGTCCCTACTCCCGGAAGGGGCCCAGTCAGAAGCAACTTTAATCCACATTGCTTAACAATTTTGCTTTAAAAAGTGCTTCATGCATGTATATAGCATTTCCCAAATTTTCATCTCCCTTTCACAGAATCACAGAATAGTTTGAAGGGACCACAAGGATCATCTAGTCCTGTGGTTCCCAACGTGGGGCCCATGGCTCACAGGGGGGCAATATGATTTTTAAGCTGGGGCAATTCGAGAATGAGCTAGACCAAGTTAATGGCCTTTTAGCTTCCTCCACGTGAATAGGAATTCACTTTTTGAATAATAAGAATTACCGTATTTTTTGCACCATAACACTCACTTTTTTCCTCCTAGAAAGTAAGGGGAAATGTCTGTGCGTGTTATGGAGGAAATGCCTACGGGTGGCATGCCTATGGATTTTCCTCCTCTAAAAACTACGTGCGTGCAGGTGCGTGTTATAGAGCGAAAAATACGGTATATGTCCCTGGGGGTGGGCATCAGGATTTTAGAGATGCCAAAAAAAGGTTGGGAACCACTGATCTAGTCCAAATATTTCACCCCACATGGGGCTCAAACCCATAATCCTGAGATTAAGACTCTCATGCTCTACCAATAGAGCTATAACTCGAAAACTATAAGGCACTGGAAATTTTCATTCACACCACTGACTTTGACAAGTGAGATAATCCAGTACAATCATTTTAAGCAAATCTAATATGTAGTAGCTATGATAGATAGATGATAGATAGATGATAGATATAGTGATGATCTTCAGTGGAAGCAAACCCACTGAAGATGATAACAGTGGTTGTCAAGACCTGGTTGTGAAGGGTGCCCAAAATGTAGGTCCATCACTGGAGTTGATATGATTAAAATTAGAGTGGAGTTTGTAGGTGCCATTAAAGCGCGCGCACCAACTTTCCTCTAAGACTTCAATACTGGTGAGAAAGATGGGAGTCCCCTTATAGGCATGTTCACCCACAAACAAACTTGGAACAGGTCTCTGGTCGAGAGGGAGGCAAAGGGAGGGAAAGCAGCAGAAGAGGAAAGAGAAATTGGGCATGCACTCTTTCTTTGGGGCCTCGCAGGCCAAGCCGAAAGTGCCCACCTCGCAAGGTGCACTTACTCCTGAAAGGCCTGTGCTTGGTCTTGCGCTTCCAAGTCTGGTTCCTCAGCAGGCAGCAGCAATTCAGGTGCAGAGGGAGCTCCATGGTCATGAGAGGCCACGGCTCAAAGCGATAGTGGTGGTGGCCAAAGCAGCACACCAACTGCTGTGTAAATCCACGTGCTGAAGGGGCGCGGGCCCAGAGAGAAGTGAGGCCACCCAGTTTCCTCTCTGGCTGGTGGGGCTTGAGGCCCACCACCACCAGCAGCTCTGGAGAAGCCAGCAACGGGGGACAGGCAGCTCTGCTGGGCTCAGTGCGGTTGCCCACCACCTCTCCCTCCTCCCGCACCATGTTTTATGCAAAGCAGCACAGCTGTGCAGCTTGTCCTCTCCCCTGCCGGCCAGTGCCTGCCTGCCTCTTTCAGCCGGGAGCGTCGACTCGGGGTACTTGGGAGTCACGGGGGGGGGGTATGCCATGGCGCTGTTGTCCCCGCTCTCAGCTGGAGTAGGCAGGCAGGCAGGCACTGGCAGGCAGGGGAGAGGACAAGCTGTGAGGCTTTTCCAGCACCGCTACCTCCTCCAGCTAAATGTCACCCCTCCTCAAGATGACACCTGGGGCGGATCACCCCCACCGCACCCCCCTTCCTATGCCACTGACCTTAGGTCCTTTGGATGTTGCTGAAGCACAACCCCCATCCACCCTGGCCATTGGCCATGCATGTTAGATTTGATGATTTAAAACAATATTTCTTTGTTTCTCATTTAGGGAAAAACACGGCTGAGCATCCAAGAGTAATTGACTCATTCAGCCTACTAAGGAGTAACAGAGTTGCTCTGTGCTTCCCTGCTTTACACGCCAATGGTGTCATGTGTTACCAGGTGCTGCCAAGGGACTGAGAGAGAGGAGGAGAAACAGCCTTGCCGCTTTCAGAGGCAGCCCTGCATCTGGTACACATTCTCCATCAGGGTTGAATTCTTCACTTCCAGTGCTATTCTCAGCACATTTGAATGCAGTACTTCAGGGCTCATTCAAGATAAAGTTTTCACTGAATGGAGCTTTCATGAGGCATTGCAGAATGAAATGTAGCTTGACAGTTAAGCACATGGGTAGGCAAACTAGGGCCCAGGAACCAGATCTGGTCCAATCGCCTTCTAAATCTGGTGTTAACGGTATCAGGAGGTTGTTCGAGAGCAATCAGGCAAATGCCTCCCTGGTCTGTTGTAAAGCTTTGTTATTGGTGCAAAAAAACCCTTCACCATGCAGAGCGCCTCTATTCTGTGGCTTGCTCATTCACTGGCAGAATCTGAGAGTGGGCGGTCCTTAAGCCTTCCCCAGCAGAGTAGTTTCTTATGCTGCCCAAAATGCCTGGTTGTGGGGTTATCATGGAGCTGCCTAAGTATTTTGGCCCTCAATGCCTCTCCCGGTGCATACAGTGCCCGTTTGTAGTACAAGAGCCCTCCTTTTTCCTCAAACTCCCCATTTCCCCCTTTTCCATCTCTGAGCTCCCTGATTTTAGTCTGAGCAAACTCATTGTGTGTGGTGAGCCCAACCAGTTCTTGCTCCCTTACCAGTGCTCCCCCACACGACAATCAGTCTTCTGGGAACATGTGCCTGGCCATAGGAGGTCCTTCCCCTTCTATGTACTCAGGTTTCCTGGAAAGTGCGTTCGCCCTCACATTCCCCCCCCCCCCAGGAACGTATTGTGGGGCAGGAACATGTTATAAAAGTTCAGCAGTCCCAGGAACGCCTGCAACTCCGTCTTGTTCTTTGGGATGGGGGCCTGCTGGATAGTGCGGATCTTGGATGTGGTCGGGTGAAGGCCGGAGGCGTTGATAAGATAGCCTAGGAACTCCACCTGTGGAACGGTGATCTGGCACTTCTCCCTCTTTACCTTGAGCCCGGCCTCCTGGAACCTGGTCAGCATGGCGCGAAGGCGCTCGAACAGCTGCTGGTGTGAGTCTGCAGACACCAAGATGTCATCAAAATATGGTACCACGCCCGGAAGTCCTTGCAGGAGACGCTCCATAAGGCTTTGGAAGATGCCAGGAGCCACACTCACTCTGAACTGCAACCGGCGGCAACGGAATGCCCCTCGGTGGGTGACGATCGTCTGGGCTTCAGCAGTGGCATAATCAATGGGCAGTTGTTGATAGGCTTGCACAAGGTCCAGCTTAGTGAAGACCTTACCCTCACCCAGGGAATGCAGCAGGTGTTGGACAACAAGAACCAGATAAGTGTGCTGCTGAAGTGCCTTGTTGATCGTACACTTGTAGTCAGTGCAGATTCTCACCGGTGTTATGTACTGAAGTTCTCACCCTGGGCCAGGAGGGGGATACCATAGATAGTTATGCAAATGAAGGATCGAAAGTGACGTTCAGCGATTGGATAGTTTTAGAAAGTTGCTACAGTAACGTTGTACTGGAGCTCTATATAAGCAGGCTGACTGAGCCCTTCAGCTCAGTTCTGTTCTGGCCTCTGAATAAACAAGAGCTGTTTGAAGAATTGCTGTGCCGTCTGATATGTTCACCCACAACTTAACACTGGCGACGAAGGTGGGATCGATGGACATCAGAGCACAGCCACATGTGGCCACCCTCTGAACTGAGCTAAACCACTGAGCTGAATCACTGAGCAAAATCACTGAACAGTACCAATTCAGAGCTGACCGTTCTGGCTAGAGCACTGTGTTCCATCCATCGCCCTCCACGCCGGCATCAGAACCATGGCTTCACTTGTGCCTCTACCGCCGTTTGAACCAGCCTCTGAATCATGGGACTCCTGCCTCACTCGGTTCGACTGCTACCTCCAAGCCAACAAGCTGACAGAAGTATCAAAGGAGCGGAAGTGGGGCCTATTCCTCAGCCTTTGGGCCTGAGGTGTTTGAGACAGCCCAAGCATTGCTTGCACCTGAAGCAGTCCAGGCAGCACCGTGGGACACAATTCAAGAGAAGCTCTGCAACCACTGCGTGCCAAAGCCGTCCAAGATTGCTGCCCGCAATGCATTCTACCACTGGAACCAGGCAGAGGGGGAGTCAATTAACAACTACACCGCCGCCCTCTGACAGGCTGCAATGCACTGCAAGTTCCGAGGCTTAGACGATGCCCTGATGGATCAAATCGTCTGCGGGGTCTGGGACATCCGTCTGCAACGGTGTCTCCTCGCCAAGCCAGACCTCACGCTGCAGGAGGCCGTGGCCTCGGAAGCTACCCAGGAGATCCGCAAGACCAGGAGCCCGTGTCTTGCTAGGAAGCCAGTTCCAGTGCATCATGAAGAGGCCAACAGTGATGAGGCATCCTCCAGTGAAGACGATGACGTGCACCAGACAAAGCAGGAGTGCAGGAAGTTCCAAAAGAAGTACAAGGGCCAATCGGAATGTGCAGGCTGCGGAGGCAACCATTCCCGTGCCAAGTGTCGATTCAGAGATGTCATCTGTCAGAAGTGTTCCAGAAGGGGCCACATCGCTAAGGTCTGCCGATCAGCTGCGTCTGACACCCCCCCCTTCACCGACTTGCAAGTCCAAGTCTTCAGTCCGCCAAGGAAAGCTGTTTCACTCTCACCAACTGCCGCTGCCCGTCTGGAACCATGATTGGCCATACCGACTCGCCTATGCTACGCAAGCTGAACGTCACGGTGCTCATTGAAGGAGCTCCATGTGACATGGAGATTGACACCGGGTCTGCCCTGTCCATCGTGTCTTGGAGCACCATCAAAAGACTGGTCCAAAAGGCAACTCAACTCTCACTGTGTACACCTGAGAGACTACCAGGGAAACGACATTCCCATGGTAGGCGTTGGCTGGTTCCGGATCGCCTTCAAGGATTTTTCGGGCCTGCTCCGACTTGTGGTGGTCGAAGGTCAGCGGCCAAGCCTCCCAGGGCTAGACTGGTTTGATGCCCTTGGCCTGGAAGTCACCGGCATCACCTGCATCTCTAACGCAGAGACTGAGGGTCTGGTCAAAGACTTTGCCGAGGTTTTTGACGGCACTTTGGGGCAATATACAGGTACACCCATCTCCTTTAGCCTTGATCCACAAGTCGCCCCCATCAAGCTAAAGCCACACCTGGTTCCCTTTGCTCTCAAGGCTAAGGTGGACGAACAACTGGACAAGCTGATCGTCCAAGGAGTTTTGGAGCCGGTTGACCACGCCAAGTGGGAAACCCCCATCGTCACGCCTGTCTAGCCAGACGGGTAGGTGAGAATCTGCACTGACTACAAGTGCATGATCAACAAGGCACTTCAGCAGCATGCTTATCTGGTTCCTATTGTCCAACACCTATGTCAGGTTCCTACTGGAAGACCGGACAAACACTAGAACATTAGCAGTGGCAAAGTTTCTATCGGTGGTTGCAAGAACCAATGATCCCTATCTTTTGAACAAAATGCTTCTTTAACCTGGAGGTAGGCTGTATGAATTGTGCATTGCTTTGTAACAATTTGTTGGGTCTCTGGACCGTAATAAAGATTGATTTGATTATTCATATTAAGTTGATAGCTAAATGGTTTGATACTTACTAGCTAGAGAATGGGGTTTACTGAACAATACATTGTTTGACTATCAGAACTACTGCTTTCTCGCACTTTTCTTAAGAGCAGAGATTTCAAAATTGCCTCGAATGGTCAGTAATGAAACCTTGGGGTGCACTTTCTAACTGGGGAGTGCATTGGGCATCTATAAGGTTCCCAACTAAGGGCTCACCCACACTTGCTCTTGCGCCTGGGGACCCCACTCTCTAAAGCTGAATCTAAGCAAATGTCATTTGGGTGTCATTTGGTATTGATGTTTGCTCTGGCTCAGTGCTAAAGAGTGGGTTTTCCCAGGGAAAGCAGCAGGGCAAAAACGTCTTTTCTAGGTAAAGTGTGGACGAGCCCTAAGTGAGAACTCTCCCGCCCCAAGGAATGGGGATGGGTGTCCCAAAGCAAGGCTCTGAAAGTTTCTGTAACAAAATCCCACTCCCCTGTATACCCCTTCAAAGTGCTATCACTGAAGAACTGAGTAGCAGGTCTCTAACCTCCTGTTCAGATGTTCAAACCTCACATGTTAATTGCATAAAGCAAATAGTGGTGATTACTCCCACAGCCCCTCACCATCACATAATCACCAGCACTCCATTGGGGAAAGGCATAAAGTGTAAAGTCAGCTATGCACATGTAGGCTACTTTCGCAATATAGAACCAGACTGAATCTTGGGGGTGGGGGGCAGCATATGTGTATAGATGGGGCTCAGGTCTTCAGCCAATGTTTGATGGCAGCCCCTTTCTTTCCTATAGCTTCATGTTGGAATTCCTAAATAGGGCTTCAGAGATTTGGGTGGAATCTAGACACATATAAAAAACACTGCAGAAAAATGCTTTTAAAAAAATGGTTTGAAAAGTATATTGAATTTGCCATAAGCTTACCATTGCCATCTAGTGTCACATTTGTATAATGCACTTAAAATGCACTTTAAAATTTATATTTGTAGCTATATAGCTGAGTCCTTGGGGTTTCCAGCTCAGTGTACAAGTTCACATAACAATTTATTGTCAGAAAGAATGGCAATAACGAAAGGGCAGTCATAAAGAAGAACCTGAGAAGTCATCAGAAAAGTACAGTCCTTAATATACACTGTTCTGACCTCAAGATAACTAAAGAGAGTTTAGACACCACATATATCTTCCATCTCAGCCACCACTGAAGCCATCCCTTTCATATTGTGCTTAAGGCCCGTTGTGGAGATCAACAGACATTCAAACAATGTTCTGATGGAGTTCAGATTAGCCTTTTATGCAAACAAAATCGTTTGTCTTGTAGGGCCTCTGGCATCACAAAACTGATCATCCCTGGGCTGTTTATGTGTGGACCATACTTAATCTCCTTCTGGAATGAAAATAATAATTAATATGCAAATAGGTGACAATGAATGCTAGACAAGATAAATTTGCTCTTTTGAAAATAATCTATGAGAGACCATTGATGAGAGTTGTGTGGTGACTTGTCTAGGCAGGAAGAGCATCAGACACAGAGCAACACATCCAACTGGCATGATTAAAGGAAAGCAACTGTGTTTCTTTTGGCATCTCAGCTGACACAGCTTTGGCCCACCAGAGGCAGATCACTTAGAAGAAAGAAATGGCTTTTGGAGACAGGAAATATGAAGGTTCTTTGGAAAACAGAAATAAATGAGTAAAATATTGAATGGTCATCACTGTTGCATCAGAGAACCTTTACGCTTCTTTATAATCAAAAAGGAAAGAAGGTAGAACACTGGAAAGGAGTGACTTACCTTCAGTAAAGTGAAACTTTGAGGCCTTGAGTGAAATGTAATCCTGAAGAAGATTGTGATTGGAACAGGAGATTAAGGAGAGCCAATCGTAGACTTGTAGAGTTGGAAGGGACCCACAGGGTTGTCTGCAATTCAGTATATCTTCATATATATATATATATATATATATATATATATATATATATGCAGGTTTTGGTGTCTTCGGGTGTCTTCCCGTGTAAGCGTTGGGGTGTCTAGGCGACGTTTCGACGAGGTCTCACTCGTCATCTTCAGGCTGGTGCTGATGACGAGTGAGACCTCGTCGAAACGTCGCCTAGACACCCCAACGCTTACACGGGAAGACACCCGAAGACACCAAAACCTGCATTCCTGTACCCGTGAAAATCTACGAAAGCATATATATATATATATATATATATATATATATATATATATGCGCAAGGCTATCATTGCACAGTCCCTTTGCTCAGTAGAATCTTAAAATTGCTGCAGTAGTTTTTGGGGCCTTAGCGGAGATGTAATTAATATGGGCAGTTTTCTTTCTTTCTTTTCTTTTTTTTAAAAATATTTTATTAAGTTTTCAAATACAAAGTTAGAAACATATATTGAAGAAAAAAGAAGGGAAAAAATAAAAATAAAAAGTAAAAACCAACCTTCAGCACATTTTTTTATATAACTAACTGGACTTCCTCACGTCTCCCTTACCCAGCATTCTTTATAATAAAAATATCAGCAAATTATTACCTTGTTTCATACCTTATTTTGTACTTTTCAAATACTATACCTCTAAATTTAGCATACTTTTCATCAAATTACTTATATCTTAAATTAAACATAGTATTACCTTAGATTTAAACCTTTTCTTACTTAAAATATAATTTCCTATTTCCCAGTTTTAATTGCTGAAGCTATAGTTTCCGAATCGTGTAAATTTTCAACATTCATACAACTTATATTGTTTTTGTAGATAGTCCTTAAATTTTTTCCATTCCTCTTCCGTTGTTTCTTCTCCCAAATCTCGGATTCTGCCAGTCATTTCAGCCAGTTCCATGTAGTCCATCAATTGCGTCTGCCACTCTTCCAGTGTGGGCAAATCTTGTGTCTTCCAATATTTTGCGATATTCTTGCTGCTGTAGTTGCATACATAAAGAAAGTTCTATCCTTCTTTAACACTTTCTGGCCAACAATGCCCAAGAGGAAGGCCTCTGGTTTCTTGAGAAAGGTATACTTAAATACCTTTTAAAACTCATTATAGATCATTTCCCAGAAGGCCTTCACTTTTGGACAGGTCCACCAGAGGTGAAAGAATGTCCCTTCAGCCTCCTTACATTTCCAACATTTATTATCAGACAGGTGATATATTTTTGCAAGCTTGACTGGGGTCATGTACCACCTATATATCATTTTCATAATATTTTCTTTCAAGGTATTACATGCCGTAAATTTCATTCCGGTGGTCCATAACCTTTCCCAGTCCTCAAACATGATGTTATACCCAATATCCTGAGCCCATTTTATCATGGCTGATTTGACTGTCTCATCCTGAGTGTTCCATTTAAGCAGCAAGTTATACATTCTTGAAAGTACCTTAGTCTTGGGTTCTAACAGTTCTGTCTCTAGTTTCGATTTTTCCACCTGGAATCCTGTTTTTTTGTCCAATTTAAAGACCTCTTGAATTTGAGCATAATGAAACCAATCTTGCACCTTATTCTTTAATTTTTCAAAGCTCTGCAACCTCCAATTGTCTCCAATTTTTTCTATTATTTCCCAATATTTCGGCCAACCGGCCTCCATATTGGGTCTTTTTCGAGCCTTAGCCTCCACTGGTGATAGCCATCTCGGGGTCTTGCCTTCTAATAAGTCTTTATATTTTGTCCAGACAATAAATATTGCTTTTCTGACAATATGGTTTTTGAACATTTTATGAATCTTTACCTTGTCGTACCACAAGTATGCATGCCATCCAAAAGCATTATTGAACCCTTCCAGATCTAGGACATCAGTGTTCTCAAGAAGTAACCAATCTTTCATCCAGCAGAAGGCCGCAGCTTCACAATATAACTTTAAGTCTGGCAGGGCAAACCCCCCTCTTTCTTTTGCGTCAGTTAGTATTTTAAATTTTATTTGGGGCTTTTTGCCCTGCCAGACAAACTTAGAAATATCTTTCTGCCACTTTCCAAAACAGTCCACTCTGTCCACGATCTGTAGGGTTTGAAACAAAAACAACATCTTCGGCAATACATTCATTTTTATAGCTGCTATTCGACCCAACAAGGAAAGTTTCAATCTTGACCAAGTTTCTAGATCCTTTTTAATTTCTGACCAACATTTTTCATAATTGTCTTTAAATAAATTCAAATTTTTAGCAGACAAATTAACCCCTAGGTATTTCACCTTTTTGACCACATTTAACTCTGTCTCCTTCTGAAACCCCTCTGCTTCTAAAGGTGTCAAATTTTTCTCCAAAACCTTAGTTTTTTGCTTGTTCAATTTGAACCCTGCCACCCGACCAAACTCATAAATTAATTCTAAAACTCTCTTCGTGCTAGATTCTGGCTCCTGTAATGTTAAAACCAAATCATCTGCAAAGGCTTTCAGTTTATATTGTTTCTCTCCGACCTGTATTCCTTGCACCAACCGGTCCTCCCTAATCATATTCAAAAGCACCTCCAGGACAGAAATAAATAACAGAGGGGATAGGGGGCAACCTTGTCGTGTTCCTTTTTCAATTTTGAACTCTTCTGTCACCACATTGTTAACCATCAGTTTAGCTTTTTGCTCTGAATAAATTGCCTCTATTCCATTTTCAAACCCACGTCCCACTCCCATCCCTTCCAAAAATTTTTTCATAAACTTCCAAGAAATGTTATCAAAGGCCTTCTCCGCATCTATAAAGATTAATACTGCTTTTGTATTGATGTTAGTTTGCAAAAGTTCCAATATGTCAATAATATTCCTAGTGTTATCAAACAAATGTCTGCCTGGGAGGAAGCCTGCCTGGTCTTTATGAATTACTTCATTTAGTACTTTTTTAAATCTACTTGCCAAAATATCTGCAAAAAATTTGTAATCCACATTTAGGAGTGAGATGGGACGGTAGTTCTTAAGTTGAGTCTTTTCAGTTTCCACTTTTGGTATCAATGTGATGAAAGCTTCTTTCCACAATTCCGGTGCCTTCTTCCCGTCCATAATCTAATTGCATACCTCCATTAATGGTTGTATCAAAAAGTCTTTTAATATCTTATAATACTTGGAGGTGAGCCCATCTGGGCCTGGAGATTTGCCTAGTTGCATATTCTGAATGGCACCCTCAATTTCTTGTTGTGTTATTTTGTAGTTCAGGATTGTTCTCTTTTCCTGGGCTAGTTTTGGTAATCCATTAATTTTCAAAAATTGGTCTATCTCAGTCTCTTCCTGCGGCCCTTGCGTGTAAAGCTTTTTGAAGTATCTCTGGAAGCACTTTCTAATTTCCTTGGGTTTCTGGATATTTCTCCCTTCAATCTCTAAGTTAGTAACTGTATTCAATTTTTGTCTCTTTTTCAACTGCCATGCTAGCAGTTTCCCACACTTGTTCGCTGATTCAAATGATCTTTGTTTCATTTGTTTAATTTTCCACTCAACTTCTTGATTTATCAATTTCGCATATTGTGCTTGATAAAATTTAATTTCTCTCAGAACCTCCTTCGATTTTGGTTTTGATCTCAATTTTTTCTCTCCATCTCTTATCTTCTCTAAGATCTTATCCTTTTTTTCATTCCAAAGTCTTTTCTTAATCGTGTTCTGTTGTATCAAAAACCCTCTCATGACTGCTTTACTTGCGTCCCAGATTGTTCTCTTTTCCAACGTGGTGTTCAGATTTATTTCAAAATAGTCTTTTAAAGATTTTTGGCCCTTCTTCACAATCTCCTGATCTCTTAATAGGGTGTCATTCATTTTCCATCTGAAGGAACCGATTGGAGTAAGTCTCAATTCCACTTTCATGGCGTTATGGTCGGAGCAAGTTTTTGGGCAGATTTCCACTTTTCTAGTCTTAGGTGCCAGCCCTCTAGTTATCCATATTTGGTCGATTCTTGTCCATGACAAATGGGCCTCAGAAAAGAAAGTTCCTTCTTTACCTAAGGGGTTCTTTGTCCTCCATATATCAATCAAGTCCATATTGTCAGTTAGTTCAAAGAAAGTTTTGGGTAGTCTGCCGTCTTTTGTTAGATTTTGATTTTGTGACTTATCCATGTTTGTAGAGACCACCCCATTCATATCTCCCATCATAATGATGTTGGTATAGTCTAGATAGTCCAGCATTATCTCATGCAGCTTCTTATAAAATTCTGATTTCCCCTCATTCGGTGCATAAATTCCTAATATTAAAAATTTTTCTCCTTGCGCCTGTATTTCAATTGCCAAAATTCTTCCTTGCTCATCTTTAAATAGAAATTTTGGTGACAGGCTCTCCTTTGCGTAAATCACCACTCCTCTTTTCTTAACTCTGTCCGATGAGATGAATTCTTGGCCTAGTCTTTTATTAATTAGTACTTTCCTGTGGAGCCTAGTCACATGTGTTTCCTGCAAACAAATAATGTCCAATTGTTCTTTTTTCAATATATGAAAGATTCTTCTTCTTTTTTCCGGGGAATTTCCGCCATTAATGTTCCAACTGAGAAGCTGCAGAGACATCCGGGATCAGTCTGTTAGTCCTGTGATGGCATCTCTTCCTTTTGATCCTCTGGTCCCGAGGGTACAGGTGTCGGTGCAGGTGTAGGCAGAGGTGGTGGCCAAGATCCTACTGCTCCCTTTTGAAGGTCTTCTTCGTAGTGGTTCAGAAACTTTTGTTGGTCTTCTGCTGTTTTGATTTTAACTTTCTTTCCTTTGAAGTTAAAAGATAATCCTTGGGGAAACTCCCACCTATAAGGAATTGAGTTGCCTCTCAGTAGCCTTGCTAGTTCTGTGTACGTAGCTCTGAGGTCCAAAAGTTGTTTCGGTATGTCTCTGTAAATTTCTGCTCTGTTGCCTTGAATGGCAAGCGATTTTCCGAAATGGAGGCCTAGTATTTTGTCTCTCTCTTGCTTGGATCTCAAAATGATCAAACAGTCTCTGGATCTGTCCTTCCTCACCACTCTTCCCAGTCTAAAAGCAGTTACAATTTTAAAATCCTTGTCTTCTTCTATACCCCAGAACTTTGAAAATTCTGATGTCAAATAACCAATCAAATCTTCCTGTTCAAGTTCTGGAATAGCTCTCAGTCTAAGATTGCTTTCCCGGTTTCTCAATTCAGCCATAGACAGGTAGGCCTGCTGTTCACTAATCTGTTTATGCAACGGCTTCACCTCCACTTTTATTGCCTCGGCCTTCAGGTTGGCTTCCTCTGCTTTCTGCTTGGCTTCCTCAGCCAGTTTACGATTCTCTGCAGTTACTTCCTGAAGATTCCCAATTGCTTGTGTATGTTGAGCAACTTGATCAGCCAATTTACTAATAGAGGCTGTAGCTTGGTCAATTTTGGTCGAATGCTCATCTGCCTTTTTGTTTAAAATTGCCAGTTGTTCCAAAAGTTGATTTAAGACTGTTTCAGATCCTCCTGAGGCCATATCCTCTGAAGATGTCAGCTCAACTTCCCCTTCTTGTGCTCCTAAAACAGTTGGGACAGATGATCTGCGTGGTCTGTTTTTGTCTTATTAGGTATTTTGAGTTCTCATTTTGCATTTTAATCTTGTGAACCGCTCTGTGATCTTCAGATGAAGGGTGATATACAGATATTATTATTATTATTATTATTATTATTATTATTATTATTATTATTATTATTACAGTGGTACCTCAGGTTAAGTGCTTAATTTGTTCCAGAGGTCCGTATAAATCCAAAATCCTCTAGGGGGAGTACAACTGTAATTCAGAAGAAAGAAAGAAGTTTTTCCACCATTAAAATCCCTGCAGTCCAAAACAGATTTCAAAAGAACCTTCAACTTCCTTTTGGCATGTAGAGCTTTTCCCAAATTAAAACAAAGTCTCAGGAAAGGTGCAAGAAACAGTTTCCCTATTTCTTCCAAACTGTAACGTTTGCATGCAACACTTTCAGAATTAAATACAGTTTCAGCAATTTGACAGTTCTTCTTTAGCCTGGCAGTCCGAGGCTTTGGATTTCTTAGTTGTTTGTAAATCCCAAAGGGAGAGGAAAAGTCCGATCAAAAGTCCAATATAAATTGTCTCTTTTAATTTCCCAGAAACGAATTCAATTATTTGCACAATAAACCAAACTTTTTACAGTTCTTTTTAAAGCGCTTCCCGCTTGTCAAAACTTTTGCTTTGATCTCTTAAGCACGGTCAGAAGATGGACTTCCTGGTTGCGTCTCCCGCTTTCAGCCAAATTTAAGCACTTTAGTCCCGATAATTTTAAGTTTCCTACTCACGGGTTGTAGTTTCAGATCTGATGTTCCAAGAAGAAAGGTCAGCGCTCATCAGCAGCAGCCGCGCGGCTTCGCTTCCGCAGAAAGAGCGATGAACTCACAGCGCCGCTCCCCCTTTCACGTTCCAGAGCCCCTTACAGGGTTCCTTCTCCGTTTCTGGGGGGGCTTCTGGCGCCTGCCGAGTCCCACGGCCACAGGCTCGCTCTGCCTGTGGTTTTTCTTGATGGGTCTCCGCTTTGCCGCAGCGGACGACCCTTTTCTGCAGAGCTCCTCTTCACAGCGCGAAGAGGACCGCCATTGCTGTTTCGTGCCGCCTCCGGAAGTCGGGCAGTTTTCTTTCTTGAAGCTTGAAAGACAGCCCCTAGATATTTGAAACAGGTCCTGGATCTCCTGCGCCGCAGCTGTTTCATCCATAAATCTTAGTAATATATTTATATATAAGAAATGCATTTTATTCAAATTTTATTATATTTGCTCTGCATAAAGAAGTTTAATTCCAGTTTGGTTTTTTGGGGTGACAGTTTGTATTAATTTGTAACTTATTTAAATCAGGTTGTCATTCTAATTAATTACATAGGCACTCATAGATGGGGTACCAACTTGAATAAAATATGGGGAGCAGCTAAGCCCTGCCCCATATAATCAGTCACATAATGCAGAGTGCACACACCATTTGAATGACTCCTTCAAATATTTTATTGAGGGACCGAAGGGACCTCAGCCCCAGGAGTTGGCTCCTATGTTCTTGGAGGTTAATGGCTTCAGTACGTATTTTAGGACAATGATCTAAGCCTTCTTTCCATCACCAAAAATAATTTTTATCTCACCTGTGAAGAGTGATAATATTTCTTTGTTGCATGAAAGACCTCAGCAACTCTCGTGTCTGGGGATTTCTGAGCTATGGTTTTTTTCACCTTCATGACAGAAATATAATATGTCACCAGTGAGAAGCCCAGCAGCTGCTGGCTAGTGAGATACACGGTGCTAAACTACAGTCTGGAAATCTTGAAATATCAGCTCTGAATTGAAATTTCATGCAGACATCTTTCTGTTTTAGATTTGCAGGGCGGGGAACAACGACCCCCTAAACCCTGGAAATTGATAAATGGTAGTATATTGATTAATTGGGGTGTGGATGAAAGTACAAGTGGCAGAGCTGTGCCAGACAGAGAATTCCTGGGCTGGCTTATGCAAACCAGCTTGACTGGCTTAGCAAAGAGCAAATATGTTAACATGACAAGATGGGTTAATGGGCCATCAAAGAGGAATCCTTTGGCCAGGGGAGACAGGGTGCCAAGGTGATGGGGTATGTGTTTGAGGTGACAGGAAAAGAGAGTTTTTGAGCAAGGAGTGCTGGGAAGAAGAAGAAGAAAAGACTGGGATCCATCTTGGGCAGGATGGCTGAGAGGGTTGCCTGGGACTCCAGGGCTGCGCTGCTGTGGGGAACAAGCCCCTCTTGAAATGACCGTGTGGTAAGACCGAAGTGTAAATAGCTGAATAAACCATATTTCTTAAAGCTACGACAGTCTCTGCCTTGTCTCAGTCCTTCAAAGGGACACATACCTTGGGTGAGTGCCTGAAACCCTGGGGACTCTTGCTACCTCTCAACAGAGAGAGGGATTGTTAATTTACCGACAAATAGCAAAGCGTAGTGTAATAAGATTGGGGTGAATGTGCATTCTAATCCCAAAAACACCACTTTGAAATGAGCCCAATCAGAGGTTTATCATCTTCTTTTTATGTAGATGGAACCCAAAAAACCCTTTTTGCTTTGGTTGGGGGTGATTCTGGTGCACACCCAAGAAACATCATGTGTATTGAAATAAGCCCAATCAAAGCTTATTCGTCGTCTTTCTATGCATATGGAGGCAAAAAGACGGTGTTGTGTTATTTTGGTCTCATTACACACACTTTGCGATTTCTGGGTCAATGCGCATTAACACCAAAGAACACGACTTGAAATAAGCGAAATCCCAGATTCTTCTTTCTATGTAGCTGGAACCCAAAACAACCTGTTTGGCTTTATTTAGGCTTATTACACTTTGCTTTGCTATTTGTGGGTGAATGAACACCGAAAGAACATTCCAAGCTTATTCGTCCTCTTCCTATTCAGATGCAACCAAAGCACGATTTTGGCTGATAACAAACATTTCACTCTGTGATTTTGGGGTGAATGTGCATTCTAACCCCAAAAACACCAATTTGAAATAAGACCAATCAGAGCTTTATCCGCTTCTTTTTATGTAAATGGAACCTACATCTCTCTCCAACCTACATCCAATCACCTACATCAGCAAGAAGTTACTGCCTAGAGAAAAGCACCTCTCGATGATTGAGAAAGAATCATTGGACATTGTGGCAGATGCCTTATCCTGAAAACCAGAGAGTGAAGGATGAACAAAGACAATCAATCATTTGCTTGTTTATGCATGTGTGTGTGTATATATATATATATATATATATATATATATATATATATATATATATAGATTAAAAAAACACACATACAAAACTGTTTGATCAGGAGTGCAACTTTAAGAAGTTAACCCTCCTGAATCGAAACTTCTTAAGGGGGGAGGTATGTGACGTTACCATATATGAGAGAGTGCTGGAGGGGAAATAGTTAAATAGGTTGCACAGACAGGACCCAGGGGGGTGGAATCAGTGGGTCTATAAAGGAGTTCTTGGAGGAGTCTGGGAGTTTGTTCATTGGGAGTTGTGGGTGGGTAGTTGGTTGATTTGAGTGGGTTGGCTGGTTGGGAAAGGCAGTTGGTAATAGAGAGACAGTTAGGGCAGTTGGTCCTTGAGTGTGGGGTGGTAGCAGAGATAGAGAGAGGAACATAAGACTAAGGAAGTAAAGAGGAACACTGTTTGGAATGCTGTAATAGTTTTGTTTTAAGTCTGAAATAAAATACACTCTTCTTTATGAATCAAAAAGCTGACTGAGACTGAAGTGATTTTACCAGGGAGGACCTGGTTGGTGGCAGCGGATTAGTGGTGTACGGGTCAATAGTTCGTGAGATGACTGGGGGCTCTGTACGAACGCCACAAAGGGTTGGTTGCAGGTGTGAGTAGTTTGGTGGCGAGCACTGGTGCTCGTGTGGCAGTTAGGCATTGGTTCAATGTGGAGGGGAGGGGAGGTTGTCACACCTGCCCCTCCAATGCGCGGAAGGGTATTCCGTTAAAGGAATCCAGCAGCTTACCTTGTTTTTGTCTGATCCCCTTCCAGGGGTTAGCGCCACGTTAGAGTCCCTGGGAGCATTTGGGGTGAGCTTGAGTCTTAGCCAGGTCCACAATGCTCCCCCACAATGTTTTCCCTTACTGACCTCTGCTGGAGTCCAGTTGTCAGTGCTGCCCTGCCAAGGTCAGGTGCAGCTAGTCGGGAACCAATGCCTAAGCAAACCACTCACAATCTGTAATCAATAAGTTGTGGCCAAAATTATGCCAATGTGTCAATTGTGTCTTTATTTATTGGGGGAGGTCTTGGGATCTTAACATGCAATGTAATAAATAAATAACAAAAATAATTTACTGAGAATTTTTCATTTACTGGTGCTGCTCCTATGTTCACTGCTCTTATAAGAAAAACTGCACTGTTGGGAAAAAATGTTTAATATCTGAGGGTATCTAGAATAAGACCTGCAAGGCTGACCTTTCCATTAGCTTTTTATAACCATCCTTACCAAGGACTGTAGATCTCATTTTGGCTATTATTATGTAGTTCATCCAGCTTTTCAGGGTTTTTTATTCAAGCACAAAGACTAGCTGCTTGGGATGAATTTCAATTGCTGTCTCTCTCCTGAGCTTTTTCTTAAATATTATATTTCCTGCTTTGCGTTAGAAGACTCTTCTCATACATTACAGAATGCCAATCAAAAATTCCTCAGGGCATTGAACAAGCTTTCCAAAGACCTCTTTCCCAAAGCCAAAAAGGCCTCTGGTCCACAGCATCCTTCCCCAGCACTTCGGATCAAATGATGGGCTGATAACTTAAATTGGAGGGTTATATTACTTGTCTTTGTTCCTGGAGATTGACGCTGAAGATTCTTACCCATTTGACACACACCAGAAGTGAGAAAAAAGAAAAACAAACACTGAGCTCAGAAAAAAGAAACTTTGGAAAAACATAATTCAAAATTCAATTTCTGTAATCTCAACTATTATCCAAGTAAAGAATTCAGTTTAACAAATAATCATTTGGTTTAATGTGCTGTGTTAAGGGCACTAAAACTCCAAAATGCAGGAAAATTAGAGGTGTTAAGGCAACCCCCACAGGTGTGTTCTGCATCAGGGATCTCTTACCACCTGAACAATTTTCAGCTGGTCATTATAAGAACTATTATTTTGGAACTTGTGCCTGAGTTTCCCTTACCTTCCCTGACCTGCTTTCCTTATGTGTTACATCTTTTATATTGGGCAGGAACTATCTCTGCAAGTAAATCACTGTGGAAGTCTTTTTGGCTGAATAAGCTATGAAGAAGGAAGGAAGGAAGGAAGGAAGGAAGGAAGGAAGGAAGGAAGGAAGGAAGGAAGGAAGGAAGGAAGGTTAGGGTTGTGGCTAGATGCTGCCGGAAAGAGAGTGCTGGATTCAGCAGCTCTTGGCATGATGCAGCAAGGCCATCCTTTCATTCCAGTAAGCAAATGTTTTAGCTTAATAAAATAAATTTTAGCAAAAATAATGAAGCAGGGCAGTTCTCGATTTATACCTCTAGATTTCTGCAGCATATATGGTTCAAATATTGTATCTTTTATTTGGTTATTCATAAGGTGTTTCTCAGCCCTGCTCCAAAAAAAATAATAATAACAGATGGAATATTTTCCAACATATAGTTTTGCATGGCAGATAAAATGACACTTTTATTTTACATTCTAGGTAAGAGAGATTCTCCCACCTACATGTTGCATCCATTGCTGGTGAACTTGTTTTAAAAGACTTTCCCTGTTCGGTTTCTATTTGTGCATTATAAAAGATGCACTTGGAGCTTGATTTATATGCCAAGGTCTACCAGAATTTATAAGGAGTCTTCTTTACATTTCTGTGTATGTCGTCCTTTCTCATTAGATAGAAAGCTTGCTTTATTTTTAAATGTACCTTTTCCTATCGTACTCATCCCTCCTTGCTCAAAGAACTCTAAGGATTTTTTTTTTAAAAAAAAGAAATGTCCTTTTGTGGTGCCCACCTAATATACTTTTCACCAGTTTTGGTTTTTTTGGCTGCCGCTGCTCATGTAATATAAAATGAAACATCAATATCCAAACACAGGGGCTTCATCAGGGCTGAAGATTCTTTCTCTTCTTTTTCAACACTCAAGGGGTCATCTCTCACATTTTTGAACCCACATTAACTTCATATTTCAAACTGTCTCTTCTGAGATAATAAATTAGTTGTGATTGTGATTAAACCAGGATTAGGGAGTTTTAAATTCACAGTGTTATGTGTTTTCCCAACTTTGGTATTTTGCAAGGCTTTTACTAGCTGTTTTTCCTTGGCTTTAGAGGACAGAATTCTGGTTTAGTGTAAGGTTACCAGATTTCTTTCTTTCTTTCTTTCTTTCTTTCTTTCTTTCTTTCTTTCTTTCTTTCTTTCTTTCTTTTCCCACAATGTATCCGGGGACACTTTAAATAAAAAAATACTACACATTCGGGACACGGGTGGCGCTGTGGGTTAAATCACAGAGCCTAGGACTTGCCGATCAGAAGGTCGGCGGTTCGAATCCCCATGACAGGGTGAGCTCCCATTGCTCAGACCCAGCTCCTGCCCACCTAGCAGTTCGAAAGCACGTCAAAGTGCAAGTAGATAAATAGGTATGACTCCGGCAAGAAGGTAAACGGTGTTTCCGTGCGCTGCTCTGGTTCGCCAGAAGTAGCTTAGTCATGCTGGCCACATAGCCCGGAAGCTGTATGCCAGCTCCCTCGGCCAATAAAGCGAGATGAGCGCCGCAAGCCCAGAGTCAGTCACAACTGGACCTAATTGTCAGGGGTCCCTTTACCTTTACTACACGTTCAGAACACTGATGCTGCAGTGATGGCGGTGGCAGAGGGGCGGCTACTGCCTTGACCTCAACCGCCATCTTCCCCCTTCCTCTGAGGCTTCTATCTCCTTTCTCCATGAGCCTAGGCAGCCCCTGAGTTGTTGGTTCTTTGGTGGAGGTGGTGGGTCAGGCATGGAAGGTGGAGAAGGAGGGCCGAGAGTGACGGTAGCGAGGCTCTGGCAGCATGATGCCTCCCTTCCCATCAGAGCAGCCCCAATCCCATTCCTACTTGCGTGCAAGCAGGAGGGGGTGGGGATCCCTCAGCTGGGAAGGGAGGCTTCCCGTTGCCTAACTGAGAGATCCCTGCCCCCTCCTGCTTGCACACAAGCTCCAATAGGCAGCATGAAGCCTCCCTTCGCAGTTTAGTTGCTGGGGTCAGGGAAGGTGGAGGCAGCCCGGAAGCTGCATCTTAGAGCCCCTGCGCCACCATCCTATGGGGACTTCCGAGCAGCTCCTGAAGCCAGCAAGAGCCAACTGCTCCAGACTGCTGAGACTGCCGCTGCTGCATTTCTGATGTAATAAATTCCAAAAGTAAAACCCTCTCTAATGCTTATCGCTTATCATCTCCTCCTCGACTGGGAAGTCGAGGAGAAGGAAGTTACATCAGCCATGATAAAGTGGTCATGTTATAACTTTGAGTATGTTATAACAATGTCCCAATGGGAGAACCTGTGGAAGAATAGCTGGAAATTTACTACGTGCTATGCCATAAAGGAAAACTTGTTTAAAATGCAACACCAGTGGTATTTAACTGCATGGAAATTAGCCAAAATGTACAAAGGAGCAAAAAGTAATTGTTGGAGATGTGGAGACCAAACAGGCTCACTGTACCATATATAATAATAATAATAATAATAATAATAATAATAATAATAATAATAATTTTTATTTATATCCCGCCCTCCCCAGTCGAAGCCGGGCTCAGAGCGGCTAACATCAAATGTATAACACATTAACATAAAATCAATCAATTAATCAATTAAAATACATCCTCAAATCAGATCAGGATCAGAATAAAATCCAATCAGATGGCAACCCGCAGATTAGGGTTGGGGACCTTAAATGCTCACCAGGCCCAACTATTTGTGCTGAACTTATATGGGCCTGTGAGAAAAATTGGGAGGCCACTTTCATGCAAGTTCTTATGAAAGGGGAGAGAGAGTCAGACTGAACCCTGACCAAAGGCCTGGCAGAACAGCTCTGTCTTGCAGGCCCTGTGGAAAGATGTCAAGTCCCGCAGGGCCCTAGTCTCTTGTGACAGAGCGTTCCACCAGATTGGAGCAACAGCCGAAAAAGCCCTGGCTCTAGTTGAGGCCAGCCTAACCTCTCTGTGGCCTGGGACCTTCAGGATGTTTTTATTTGAAGACCATAAGTTCCTCTGTGGGACATACCAGGAGAGGCGGTCCCATAGGTACGAGGGTCCTAGGCTATGTGGGTTCTATGTGGGTGATGACCATGCTTTCTGTCCTCAGCTTGGGGCACTGTGGAGAAAAAAAGCACGTGACAGGCACTATGATCATGATGACCACCACTGGAGACTTTTGGAGAAGAAAGGGGTGGAGGGCATGCAGAATCAGGGTGGGCTATGGAAGGGCCACCTCTTGACCACCCAAGGCCTATGTGCTCACTGAGGCCTGATGTTTGCTTTCTCATAAGGGAGTGTCCTGAATATTCTAACTATTTCATTCTGCTTCTATGCCATGTGTTGACACCCACTTTGCCCAATGTAGGACTAGACTGCTAGGACTGAGCAATGTAGGACTGAGTGCTGTACCACTTCTCTTTGGCTTAGCTTAGTTGGCACCTGCACCCGTGAACAGATTTAGATTTAGGGCAGCACGACCAGCTCCTCTGCATGGGGTGTCCCAACTATGATGTAGTGATTTGAGCAGATGGAAGGCAGGGAGATGGTGGGCTTGCACAGGGTGCTGTGGAAATTTGAAAGACTGAAGTCCGCCCCTGCTGTGAAGAGGTTTGGTCTTGGAGTATAAAAGGGCAGGGTTGTTGTTGTTTTTAAAGTCATTCTAATGGCCTTTGGAAAAGAAATAATATTTGCTTTCTATTTTGAAATATATTGCTGCTTGCCACCCTAATCTCCCAGTGGTAAGAGATTCCAGGGGTTCCAGGCACTTCCCCAGGGATTGTGTTTCCTTTGAGGAATAAGGCACAGCAGAGACAGTGGTATCTTTATGATATATGATTTATTCACACCTGTATACTACCTGAGCCTACAATGCAGGGGTTCACAGCATTAACACCCCCAAGAGGTGCTTCTCCCTTGGCCACAGCCTTGGATCCAAACAGACATCCAGCCTTGTGCTCTGCCTGCTGCTTTGTTTTTCTGCTAAATAACTTCTTACTCTAACCTCTCTAAGCTCTGGCTTCATCTGTGGAGGGAAAGTGGCCCCATCACTTTGCCATCTGACATGGATTCCCTTTTGATCCATCATCCAGGCTCCCAGCTCCAAAGGAAACTAGCCTGGTTTAATTGCAGATTCTAGCACAATTTAGCAACCCAAGCCTTAATTAAATTCTAATACCTACTGGAACCAAGAATTTAGGGCACTCGTTAACTCATAACAAGATACATAAGTTGTGGTCCTTGGTTGCTATTGCAACTCTCTTTCTCTTTGACACTAGCCAGGTGTCATCTGTGAACCTGTCATATTCATTGATTTTCTGGAGAAAATATACCCATCCTAACTCTCTTGTCTGGTCTCACATTGCAACAATAGACAGACAAAAATTCACACGAAAGGTGGTTACCATTCTCCCCAGTCCTAATAGCTAGAAGTATTTTACAATCAATACATTCTGTTATATAAATGTCTAACGCTACAGGGTCTTCCAAAATTGCAACCACTCATAGATAATTTTATTAAACCACTGAGAAGACTACAGTGCATGGAAACCAATTCTTTGAGAAAAGAAAAGTGGGGAATGGTTTTGAAGCCACTAACATTTCATCTTCTTTTCCACCCTCTTATTGAAAATAAAACACAAAGGAAGTTTCTTGGCTCTGAAATTCTTCAACGTATAACAGTAATTAATTGGCCTTGATCGTGAAGCAAATGTGAGAAGTGATTGTTTCAATTTGTAACAGCCTGAGTGGTGTTTTATGCCATTCAATAAAAAATGGATAATGGTGTGCTTCGCTTACATTGTTAGCAAACTGCATTGTTATAGGGGAGGAGGTATAGCTCAATAGTAGAGACATACAGAAGGTCCCATATTTCCATGTTGTCAGGGCTGCCACTCAGTCCCAGCTCACATAGGACCACGCTAGCCAGCGTTCAGGTTAAAAGAGTCTTTATTGGATTACAGGTTCCATTTCCAAACTGCAATGTGCAGCCCTACTTCTTCTAGGTCAGACCGGCGAAGACCCGTCTGAGTCTCCGCCTCTAGCACACCAGCTTAATACCCTAGCCTTGCTCCACCTCCTGCGCCTTTCCTTCCGTCTCTGGGTCCTTCTGCCCCCCGGGGTCTCTTCTTTCCTACTCTCTTCTGACGTGGACCCCCCTGACCCTTCCGCCTCCTTGCGGCGGGCTTTGGGACCTGGCTCACTCTCTGGGCTGCTTACTGCGCCAGCTTCCGCTACATTTGAACTTGGCGCGCGCGCCCAACTCTCCACCTTCCTCTTGATCATTTCGTCGCTCCCCGAGGTGGGCGTGACTACTCCTGACTCATGCCCTCCCTCCTTCTGAAAGCCTCCGGAACCCGATATCTGGTCCCCTTCCTCCCCGCTGCTCCCGGCTGGGTACGTGGGTCCCGATCTCCAACTGCTGCTCTCTGATCCCTCTCTGGACCCTTCTTCCTGGGGTGTCCCCCTGTTTTCCCCCCTTGCTCTGACCGCTGGCGCTCCCTTCTGGGAATCCTCGGACTCACTGGATAAGCTCGGCGATCTCGGTTCGTCATCCCCACTCATCTTTCCTTCGTATTCCTCCCCCTCGCTCTCTGTCTCCTCCCTTCTCTGCATCTCTGCTCCTGAACCCCTGACATCCATCCCCCCCTCGAAGCCCCCCCTTCCCCCCTCCCCGCTTTCAAGGGTGGTTGCTGGGTGCTCCATCATCACAGGAGTGAATGCCGGATACAGTTCGCTCCTCGTCGCTGGCCGCCAACTGAAGATCTCCGAGTCTTCCTCCTCGCGTTCGTCAACGTTGAGCTGCTCCGCCTCCATTTCAGTGCCGCCGTGCTCGAAACCGAGATCCTCCCCGCACACGTCCATGTCAGTCTCTGCGTCGGTCGCTTGACCTGGCATCTCCAGCCACCTCCGGCGCCACTGCTCCTCTGGCCGATCGTCCCACCAATACGAGGTGTCGGACGCCGAACCCTCCGGTGACCCCTCTGGGGAACGTGTGCGCTGTGCGGGCTCCCCGTCCGAGTCGAAGCCATGGAACGTGCTGGAGGAAAGTGTGGGTGTGAACAGCCAGTCGTCGAAGAAGCCTGCTGGCATGGGTCTGTGTGGGAAAAGGGCATGAAACTCGTCCTTGAGCAGGGGTTCCTCCAAAGCGTAGTCTGGCACCCAGCTATTAGCACTGGCCCGGGTGCCCTCTCTGGCTAGGAGGTATTCCACTCCGTCTTCCCCCCATCTGGAGTCCAAAATCTCCGTGACTTCGTTGATGGGGTCCTGCTGTGGCAATCTCCCCGCCTCCGTCCGCTCCTGAGACGGACTCGGTGCTGTTCCTGGTTCCTGGAACCTGTGAGGTGTCCTGTAGGGAGTGAGCACCGACCTGTGGAACACCGGATGCATCCTGGAACCCTCCGGGAGCACCAGCCTGAAAGCTACTGGGTTGATCTGCGCTTCGACTTGGTATGGACCGAGTTGCTTGTGCCCCAACTTCTTTTTGGCTAACGATCTGGTCGGCACTGCGTGGGCTGCCAACCAGACCCAGTCTCCCACTCGGATCTCTTCGCCAACCCGCCTGTGCTTGTCCGCTTGCACCTTGTAAGCGTGCCTCGCTAGCTCCAGCTGCCGTCGGAGTTGATCGTGGACCTCCTGCAACTCAGACGCGAAAGCGTCCGCTGTCTGCGGTTCCCCTTCCCCCACTCTGTCCAGTCCCGGGAAGGTTCTGGGATTCCTCCCATTGTTGGCGAAGAACGGCGTCACCCCTGTGGACACGTGCTTCGTGTTGTTGTAGGCGAACTCGGCGAGCGGCAGGTAATCCACCCACGTCGCAGGCTGTTGATTGGCATAGCATCTCAGGTACTGCTGCATGATGGCATTGACCCTCTCCGCTTGCCCGTTGGTCTGCGGGTGTCTCGCTGATGTCAGGTTGATCTTGACGTTCAGGAAGCCCATCAGCTTCTGCCAGAAATTCGAGATGAACTGGCGACCGCGGTCGGACAGTATAGACCGCGGCAGCCCGTGCACTTTGAACACGTGATCTATGAACAGTTTGGCTGTTTGTTCTGCCGTGGCCACCTTCGCACACGGTATGAAGTGTGCCATCTTGGTGAACAAGTCCACCACCACTAGTACAGCTGTCTTGCCTCTCGAGCTGGGGAGATCTGTGACAAAGTCCAGGGCCACCCTCTCCCACGGTTCAAACGGCGTTTGCAGCGGTTCCAGCAGTCCCGCCGGTGGTTTGTGTACTGGTTTGGCCCTCTGGCAGGTGTCGCACCTCGCGACGTAGTCCGCGACTTCCCCTCTCAGTCTGGGCCACCAAAAGTCCCTTGCGACTAATTCCACCGTTTTTTCCGTGCCAAAGTGCCCGGCCGTGGGTGCGTCGTGCAACTGCTGCAGTACCTTGGCGCGAAGTTCATCTCCCGGCACGTAGATGGCCCCTTTACGTAAGAGCAAGCCATCCCGTATCTGGAACTCGTCGCTCTTCGCTGTGCCCTTGTGCACCTCGGCCATCTTCGCCTGCGCGAATGAGTCGTCCTGCAACGCCCGCCGCACCGCATCCAGGTCTACTGTGGCTGAAGCGCACGCCCACGCAGCTGGCGCGAAGATGTGCATGGCTGCCGCTGGCGTCGCCTCTTCGAGGTATTGCGGTTTTCGGGACAGTGCATCCGCCATGATGTTGGTGTCGCCTGGGACGTACTCTATTCGGAAATCGAAGTCAGCAAAGAACTCCGCCCAACGTATCTGCCTCTGGTTCAGGAACTTCGCCGTGCGCCAGTGCTCCAGATTCTTGTGGTCCGTGCAGACCTGCACCGTGTGCTTGGCGCCGATCAGGAAGTGTCTCCACGCCTTGAAGGCTGCATGAATGGCAAGCAACTCCCTGTCCCAGATGGTGTAGTTCTGCTCCGACTTGGTGAGCTTTCTGGAGTAGAACGCTCCCGGCCTCCAGACCCCCTGTGGGTCCCTCTGCAGCAGGACAGCTCCCACTGCTCTATCGGACGCGTCTGTCTCTACCCGCATCGGTCTGCTGGGGTCGATATGCAGCAGTTGCTCTTCCGACGCGAAGAGACGCTTGAGTGCCTGAAAGGACTGCTCCGCCTGCTCTGTCCAGATGAATTTCTTTTTCTTGGAGCTTAGCATGTCCGTAATAGCCGCCGTCTGCATCGCGAACCCTTTGATAAACTTGCGATAGAAGTTGGCGAAGCCGACAAACCGCTGGACCTCCTTCCGGTTGCGCGGGCTCTTCCAATCCAACACCGCTCGAACCTTGGCGCTGTCCATGGCTAGCCCCTTGTCCGACAACTTGTAACCCAAGAAATCCACCTCCGTCGTGTCGAACTGGCACTTCTCCAGTTTGGCGTACAGTCTATGCTGCTGCAACCTCTCCAGCACCTCCCGAACATCCTGGTCATGCGCTTGCTGCGACTCGGAGAATATCAGGATGTCATCCAGAAAGCAGACGCACTTCTTGTAGAGGAGTCCCGCCAACACATGATGCATGAAAGCTTGAAAACAGTGAGAACCGTTTTGCAATCCAAACGGCATCACTCTGTACTCGTAGGTTCCCAGAGGCGTGAACATGGCTGTCTTCCACTCATCGCCCTCCCTCATGCGGATGAGATTGTACGCCCCTCGCAGGTCCAACTTGGTAAACACGCGTCCCTTGCGCACCGTCGCCAGTAGGTCGTCAATCCTGGGCATGGGGAAATCAGAGGGCTTGGTCATCTTGTTCAAGAGGCGAAAATCCACCACCAGCCTTTTTTGGGGCGTGTCCTTCTTCTTCACAAAGAAAACAGGACTGCCCCCTACTGCCCTGGACTCCCGGATGAAACCGCGCTCCAAATTGTGATCTATGAACTGTTTGAGTTCCTGTAGTTCATCCTCCGACATGGAATACAGCTTCCCCTTCGGTAGCGTCGCCCCTGGTAGGAAGTCAATCTTGCAGTCATATTGCCTGTGCGGTGGTAACTTGTCTGCCTCCTTCTCGCAGAAGACCTCCAGAAAGTCTGCGTATTTGTGGGGGACTGCTTGCAACGTTCCCAACTGCAGTTGTGATTCCTCCTCCTCTCCCTCCTGTTCGGGCAGGATGCAGTGTTCTGCGCAGTAAGAGGAGCCGAAGATCAGCTGTCGCTGGTACCAAGCCAGTGTCGGACTGTGCCTGTCCAGCCAACTCATGCCCAACACAATGGGTGTGTCCGACAGGCGGGTGACGTTAAAACTGATGACTTCCCTGTGGTTGCCAAGGCGCATCACCATTGGCGGCGTTTGCTTCACCACCTGCCCCCCCAGCAACTCTCTACCATCCACTGTGACGACTTGCAGGGGCAGAGTGGCCGGTAATAGCTGTATAGCGTGCTGCTCCACAAAATCCTGTGCTATAAAGTCTGCGTTGCTTCCAGAATCCACAGAAAGCGGCACTTCGATAGTGACGCCATCGGGCAGCTGGAGAGATGCTGTGAGTTGCACTACTGGTTTGGGTGGGAGGGGGTCCGTGGGTTGCAAGATTGCTGGGGACTGCTTCAGTGATGCGTCTGGCTGGGCCCCAGTGCCTCTGTCTCCAGCCAGACATCGTCGTTTCCCTGCTGTTGTTCGCTGTGTTGCGTGGCCGCTTTCACCGTTGCGGAGGCTGCAGTGTGCTTGGAGCTCCTCTGGGGACACTCTTTCGCCAAGTGTTGAGAGCTGTCGCATATATAACACTTCCTGGTCCCTCTAGGAGGTTTAGTCTTGACTGCCGCCGGTGCAGGGGCTCTGGTAGCTGACTGAGCCCTGGCACCTCCCACCTTCATAGGTTCCATCCCCCCTCCTGGCGGAGGTGTGGATTGCGCACGCGCAGCTTCCCTGGGAACGAAAGAGAAACTTCTCGCTGCTTCGCGCCCTCCACGTCCTTCGTCTCTGCACCATGGACGTTCTTCCAGCCTCACCCCCACAGTCAGCGCCCTTTGGACCACCTCCTGCGTGCTCCGGGGCCTCTCCCCCCTCGCAATTTCGTCTTTAACAGCACTGCTCAAACCTTCCCAGAAGAGGTCTCTGACTGGGGGCGAATCCCGGTCCCATTCTAAGGCACTGACCAGCGCAAAAAAGCGGGCGTGATACTGGCGTACGCTCGCCCTCCCTTGTTTCAGTCCATGAATCTCCCGTCGGGCAAGATCCACGTCAATGGTAGATAAAAAGCACGCATCCATCGCTTTGATAAAGGCATCTGCATTCTGAAGCGCCGGATCTTTATCCCTCCACAAATTGCGTAGCCACGCTTTCGCATCCCCATGCAAATGGGAGAGTATAAACCCCACTTTCTCTTCCTCATCCCTAAAGTCTTTCGCCAGCAGTTGCAGTGCGCACATTACGTCTGCTCGAAAATTGGGGTACTGTTGTAAATTCCCATCGAAGTGAGCCACAAGCCCTCCTGCTCTCCGTGCCAACCCAACCCCCTCCGGTCTGGGTCCTGGCTGCCCATGCTTAACCAATGCTTCAAACCTGGCGTGGAGATCTCTGTAGGCGGCTGCCGCATCCTCCTCCCTTTTCTTGGATGCCTGTACCTCCGCGTTCAATTGGGTCACTGCCTGTTGCAGCGCTGAAATTTTCTCTGCTTCCGTCATCTCTGCCAACCGTTGTGAGCTCGCTCCCAAACACCAATTTCCTCCTCTCGCTGCTTCTGCCTCCGCTGCGAGGTATCAGGTGTCCGAAGCTTTAAAGTGACGGGTGTTACTGTCAGGGCTGCCACTCAGTCCCAGCTCACATAGGACCACGCTAGCCAGCGTTCAGGTTAAAAGAGTCTTTATTGGATTACAGGTTCCATTTCCAAACTGCAATGTGCAGCCCTACTTCTTCTAGGTCAGACCGGCGAAGACCCGTCTGAGTCTCCGCCTCTAGCACACCAGCTTAATACCCTAGCCTTGCTCCACCTCCTGCGCCTTTCCTTCCGTCTCTGGGTCCTTCTGCCCCCCGGGGTCTCTTCTTTCCTACTCTCTTCTGACGCGGACCCCCCTGACCCTTCCGCCTCCTTGCGGCGGGCTTTGGGACCTGGCTCACTCTCTGGGCTGCTTACTGCGCCAGCTTCCGCTACATTTGAACTTGGCGCGCGCGCCCAACTCTCCACCTTCCTCTTGATCGTTTCGTCGCTCCCCGAGGTGGGCGTGACTACTCCTGACTCATGCCCTCCCTCCTTCTGAAAGCCTCCGGAACCCGATATCTGGTCCCCTTCCTCCCCGCTGCTCCCGGCTGGGTACGTGGGTCCCGATCTCCAACTGCTGCTCTCTGATCCCTCTCTGGACCCTTCTTCCTGGGGTGTCCCCCTGTTTTCCCCCCTTGCTCTGACCGCTGGCGCTCCCTTCTGGGAATCCTCGGACTCACTGGATAAGCTCGGCGATCTCGGTTCGTCATCCCCACTCATCTTTCCTTCGTATTCCTCCCCCTCGCTCTCTGTCTCCTCCCTTCTCTGCATCTCTGCTCCTGAACCCCTGACACATGTCTTACTTTGCTGCATATTTTGTGATTTTAAACCTCTGCTGGGGTTCCTTCACCAAAGAGTACTTGCCCCAAACTTGGATCTTGGCATCCAGAAATTCTCTTTTTGTGGCTATCTTTTCATTGCCAACCAACATTTATTCCCAGAAAAACAATGACCTACGATGAGACTTTATTTTTATAAATGAAAAGGTGCTTGATGTGGCAGAAATTATTCTGCATGGAGGAATTGCTGATGGAATTCACATGAAAATGGTTTGTAGCACCAGAGGACTAACCCAGTTCATCATTCATTGTAGCACTTGTATCAATAACAATCAAAGTGAATAAGCTTACTAAATTTATTGAGCATTAATCCTTGCTCGGGGACATGTGGGAGAATGAGCTAGAGACAAGAGAGAAAGTGTTGTAAGGCAGAGCTGTTTCAGTTTCTGTTTGGGAGAGAGGCATAGCCTGGTGCCCAAAGCTGTCTGTCACACTTGTGTTCCACTCTGTTTTGACAAAACAAAATCCTTAAAAAAAAACCCTGCCAAACAAACCAATATAAAAAAATATAAATCAAATAAACAAAACTATATTTGGACTATATACAGGCAGACAAGGTGGTGCAATATTGTGTGTGGGTGTCCCTCTTGCTGCAGACTGAGGCCTCCTTTGTTGTCAAGCCACAGGACATGATTGTAAACTCCTTCTATCACACTCAGAAGCCCAGCACTATTCACATTCTTCTTCTTCTTCTTCTTCTTCTTCTTCTTCTTCTTCTTCTTCTTCTTCTTCTTCTTCTTCTTCTTCACATTCCTGCTTTACAGCCCCTTCCAACTCTATTATTATTATTATTTCAATTTATATACTGCTTAATAAGAAGAGCTCTGTCAGATCAGATCCAAGGCCTGGAGGAGCAGCTGCCTTGATGCTGGAGGCAATGTAGACATCAGGATTAGTAGCCACTTGTCTTATCCTCCATGAGTTTCTTTAGCTATCCCTGTTCCTATATGGCAGGGGTGGCCAACTCCTGACGGACTGTGATCTACTTTCAGAATTAAAATCTGACCTTTTTTAGAGGTATGAAATACCCCTTATTATGCCCATTTTGTTAGGGTTCCGTTTTTTTTGGGGGGGGCTTTTAAGGGGGAATGGGATTAGTCACTCACCAAAACAGTGCTGTGAAAGCATTTTGCCTCATAGCAAAAACTCCATCTTATGTTACAGATATCAGGAGAAAATCAAGGCAGGGAGAGAGGGGCCGGGGCCGGGTGCTCTTAGGCAAAAGCAAAGGAAAATGAGTCCGTGATTGACAGCGATCGACTGCTCCTCCTGGGAATCGACCAGTCAATCCCAACCGATCTGTTGGACATCCCTGCAATATGGGACTCAGTGTGCAGTCGCTGTCAGATACAGGGTGACACATTCATAGGCTTCAACGGTCAGGATAGCTCAGTTGTTAGAGCATGAGATGCTTATTAATCTCAGGGTCATGGGCTCGAATCCCAAGTTGGGCAAAAGATTCTTGCATTGCAAGGGGTTGGACTAGTTGACCCTTGTGGTCCCTTCCAACTCCACTGTAGTAAAGTTATAACTGTCTAGAATAATCATTCCTTGGTCAAGTAAAAGAGTGTGGCATTGTGGGTATTTTATCAGCCGCAAGGACCCTGGGAAAGGGAGTTTTGTATCTTTAAACTCTAGACTCTCTGTCTCCCTGATCTGAGAGGTTTATGTGAGGAAAGGAATCCTTGATTTAATGAAAGGCCTGACACCTGGGTTTGGGAGTGTGAACCTCTTCCCCCCTCCCGGAGGTTATTTGTCTTTAAACTGTTGAGAATTGGGGATCTGGTTAATTTCCACAGATGGGAGGAAGATTCTTTGATTAGGGTTCAAACCTAAAATTGACCCAGCTGCAAAAGAGTAAATTAGGACTTTTGATTGGCTAGAAAGTTACGACGCCAAGTAAGAGTTGTAAATAAAAGGATCAAGGAATTGTTTGTGAGTTGCTCTCTGCCATTGCTCTGCAACTGCAAAGATGCCCGGCTGTAACATCAACTAATAGCCGTCGTTTCGTCCTTTGAGATGGAAATCTTCAAACACCTTCAATACGCAGATGCTTGAAAAGACTAATGACTATCCTAACTGTGTGTCTTTGTGAGTATGTTAAGTTAGTTATATTCCGCAATGTTTTTATTTTTTGTTTGTAAACCGTATAAGATGTGCCTGTTGATTTCAACATGTTTTCTGTTATCCTTTTAAAATAAATTTTTAAAGAAGAACCTGTTTGGTATTTGTGCCTTTTCCGAGGGAATAGCTAAATCCTAGCCTTCCGCTTAGTTACGCTCTACCGTGAGAATTTCTGTCTGCAAGTCTGTGGATTCAGCTTGTAGAGGGGGGGAATTGCCAGGTTAATGGGACACACCCTTCTCCCTGGATTGTGTCTCTGGGTTCCCCTGAACAAAGGGAGTGGTGGCAGCCCTACCGGTGTTATTTCGGCCTGTGTTTTTGAAAAGTAAACCTTTGCCAGCCAGTCTGCTCAAGAAACCTGTTCTTGCCGGAGAGCAAGGACAGGTGAGGGAGGGGCAACTGGGGGGAAGGGTTTACGCCATATTACTACATCCACAATTCTAGGATTCTATGACTGCCAATCCTATTCTCTCTTTTTAACAATTTTTATTGGTTTTTAAACAAATACAATAACAATAACAATAACCATTAAACACGCATCCAGCAATACATCTAGTGGTGTTTATTTTATTCATTGTCTCTAGACATACACTTACACATTCAACATTCAAACATACAAGAAAGTTCTGTACCTTTCTGTACACTCACCTATAGGAAAGAAAGGAAATAAACTAAAGAAAGAAAGAACAGAAGAAGAAACGACAAGCTTCCGGTTTGCCTGCAAAGGGAAATGGCGGCGCGGAACGGATCTTCTGCTTAAGGGACGACTGTTTCCAAGCTATCGGGACCTTAGGGGTGTGTGCTAGGGATAAGCACCCCCCTGAAAAAGCCCCATGGACATGTGGGGTCTTGAGGTGACCAGCTGGGCGCTATGAATCTCGCTACTCTCCTGGAACCCTGCCTCACCACTATATCTTAACTTTCTTTTTTTTAAAAAAAGATATTTATTAAGATTTTCAAAATATTACAAAAGAAAAAAAGAAAAAAGAAAAATACAAAATAAAAATAGTTAAAAACAATTCAGTCTTTCAATCACTTATCTTTCATTTGCTTATTTCCCGGACCTCCTCACGCCTCCCTTTTCTGTATTCCAATTCAGTTTGTTAATTCAGCAAATCCCTCCCCTCATTATTTATCCTAATCTTCAATCTTAAAGTATTGTAACATTAGATTTTTACCTATTAATAGTCCATTCTTTCATATTCCCTTATAACATTACAGCTAGAAACCACTTAGTTTCTATCCAACATCATTCTAACATTCATTAATTTTACAATATTTCTGTAAATAGTCTTTAAACTATTTCCAATCTTCTTCCACCGACTCTTCTCCCTGGTCTCGGATTCTGCCAGTCATTTCTGCCAGTTCCATATAGTCCATCACCTTCATCTGCCATTCTTCCAAGGTGGGTAGATCTTGTGTCTTCCAATACTTTGCAATAAGTATTCTTGCTGCTGTTGTGGCATACATAAAGTTCTATCCTTCTTTGGCACCAATTGGCCGACTATGCCCAGCAGGAAGGCCTCTGGTTTCTTTAGAAAGGTATATTTAAATACCTTTTTCATTTCATTATAGATCATCTCCCAGAAAGCCTTAATCTTTGGGCACGTCCACCAAAGGTGAAAGAATGTACCTTCGTTTTCCTTACATTTCCAACATTTATTATCCGGCAAATGATAGATTTTTGCAAGCTTGACTGGTGTCATGTACCACCTGTATATCATTTTCATAATATTCTCTCTTAGGGCATTACATGCCGTAAATTTCATACCTGTAGTCCACAACTGTTCCCAGTCAGCAAACATAATGTTATGTCCAACATCTTGTGCCCATTTAATCATAGCAGATTTCACCGTTTCATCCTGAGTATTCCATTTCAACAGCAAGTTATACATCTTTGACAAAATCTTAGTTTTAGGTTCTAACAGTTCTGTTTCTAATTTTGATTTTGCCACCTGGAAGCCAATTTTCTTGTCCAAATTGTATGCCTCCATTATCTGATAATAATGACGCCAGTCTCACACTTTATCTTTTAATTTCTCAAAACTCTGCAGTTTCAATTTGTCTCCTTCTTGTTCCAAAATTTCCCAATATTTCGGCCATTTGGCCTCCATATTGAGCTTTTTCTGAGCCTTTGCTTCCGTCGGTGACAACCACCTTGGGGTTTTATTTTCAAGTAAGTCCTTATATCTTATCCAGACATTTAACAATGCTTTCCTAACAATATGGTTTTTAAATGCTTTATGTGTTTTAACCTTGTCATACCACAAATATGCATGCCACCCAAAAACATTATTGAAACCTTCTAAATCCAAAATGTCTGTGTTCTCAAGAAGCAGCCATCCTTTCAGCCAGCAGAATGCTGCTGATTCATAATAAAATTTAAGGTCTGGCAGGGCAAATCCACCTCTGTCCTTCGCATCAGTTAATATTTTAAATTTTATTCTGGGCTTCTTGCCCTGCCAGACAAATCTAGAAATGTCTCTCTGCCACTTCTTGAAGCAGTCCATTTTGTCCAAGATTTGCAATGATTGAAACAAAAATAACATTCTTGGCAATACATTCATCTTTATAACAGCAAATCGACCTAACAAGGAAAGCTTCAAGTTTGACCATATCTCTAGGTCCTTTTTAACTTCTAACCAACATTTCTCATAGAATCATAGAGTTGGAAGAGACCACAAGGGCCATCGAGTCCAACCCCCTGCCAAGCAGGAAACACCATCAGAGCACTCCTGCCATACGGTTGTCAAGCCTCTGCTTAAAGACCTCCAAAGAAGGAGACTCCACCACACTCCCTGGCAGCAAATTCCACTGTCGAACAGCTCTTACTGTCAGGAAGTTCTTCCTAATGTTTAGGTGGAATCTTCTTTCTTGTAGTTTGGATCCATTGCTCCGTGTCCGCTTCTCTGGAGCAGCAGAAAACAACCTTTCTCCCTCCTCTATGTGACATCCTTTTATATATTTGAACATGGCTATCATATCACCCCTTAACCTCCTCTTCTCCAGGCTAAACATGCCCAGCTCCCTTAGCCCTTCCTCATAAGGCATCGTTTCCAGGCCTTTGACCATTTTGGTTGCCCTCCTCTGGACACGTTCCAGTTTGTCAGTGTCCTTCTTGAATTGTGGTGCCCAGAACTGGACACAGTACTCCAGGTGAGGTCTGACCAGAGCAGAATACAGTGGCACTATTACTTCCCTTGATCTAAATGCTATACTCCTATTGATGCAGCCCAGAATTGCATTGGCTTTTTTAGCTGCCGTGTCACACTGTTGGCTCATGTCAAGTTTGTGGTCAACCAAGACTCCTAGATCCTGTTCACGTGTACTGCTCTCAAGCCAGGTGTCCCCCATCTTGTATTTGTGCCTCTCATTTTTTTTGCCCAAGTGCAATACTTTACATTTCTCCCTGTTAAAGTTCATCTTGTTTGTTTTGGCCCAGTTCTCTAATCTGTCAAGGTCGTTTTGAAGTGTGATCCTGTCCTCTGGGGTGTTAGCCACCCCTCCCAGTTTGGTGTCATCTGCAAATTTGATCAGGATGCCCTTGAGTCCATCATCCAAGTCGATAAAGATGTTGAATAAGACCGGGCCCAAGACAGAACCCTGTGGCACCCCACTAGTCACTCTTCTCCAGGATGAAGAGGAACCATTGATGAGCACCCTTTGGGTTCGGTCAGTCAGCCAGTTACAAATCCACTGAGTGGTAGCATAGTCAAGACCACATTTTACCATAATTGTCTTTAAATAGGTTTAAGTTCTTAGCGGTCATATTAACCCCCAGGTATTTTACTTTCTTAACCAATGTTAAACCTGTCTCCTTCTGAAACCTCTCTTTCTCAATCGGTGTTAAATTTTTCTCAAGCACCTTAGTTTTTAACTTGTTCAACTTAAATCCTGCCACATGACCAAATTCCTGAATCAATTCTAATACTCTTTTAGTACTAGATTCTGGCTCCTGTAACGACAATACTAAATCATCTGCAAAAGCTTTCAATTTGTGCTGTTTGGCTCCGACCTGTATACCTTTGATCAGACGGTCCCTTCTGATCATATTTAGCAGAACCTCCAGGACCGAAATAAAAAGCAATGGGGAAATTGGGCAGCCTTGTCGTGTCCCTTTCTCTATCTTAAATTCCTCTGTCACCACATTGTTAACTATTAGTTTAGCCTTTTGTTCTGAATAAATTGCACTTATACCATTTTCAAACCCTTGACCAACCCCCATCCCCTGAAGATTTTTCTTCATGAAACTCCAAGAAATATTGTCAAAGGCTTTCTCCGCATCTACAAAAATTAAAACAGCTTTAGTATTAATATTCACTTGCAGCTTCTCTGAAATGTTAATTATATTTCTCATGTTGTCAGACAAGTGTCTGCCCGGGAGAAAGCCAGCTTGGTCTTTATGTATCTCCTCCACTAATACTTTTTTTAACCTTTTAGCCAAAACATCTGCAAAAATTTTATAATCCACATTAAGCAGGGATATGAGGGGGTAGTTCTTAGTTGTGTCTTTTCAGACTCATTTTTCAGTATTAGTGTAATATAAGCTTCCTTCCACGACTCTGGCGCTTTCCCCCCCCTCCAAAATTTCATTACAAACCTCCTTTAGTGGTTGAATTATCCAATCCTTCAAGGATCTATAATATTTTGAGGTTAAGCCATCTGGCCCTGGAGATTTGCCCAACTGCATGTTCTGGATGGCACCTTCCACCTCGTGTTATTTTGTAGTTCAACATTAACTTATTTTCTTGAGAGATTTTTTGAAGTCCATTTGTTTTTAAGAATTGGTCTAAATCAAACTCTTTCTGTGGCACATGTGTATATAACTGTTTAAAGTACCTCTGGAAGCATTTTCTAATTTCCACTGGATTCTGGATGTTCTTATCTTCCACTTCCAAGTTGGTAATTGTGTTAAGTTTTTGTATTTTTTTCATTTGCCAAGCTAACAGTTTTCCACATTTATTGGCCGATTCAAATGTCCTTTGTCTCATCTGTTTAATTTTCCATTCTATTTCCTGATTCATCATCTTTATATATTGAACTTGGTATAACTTTATTTCTCTCAGAATCTCTTGTGACTTTGGTTTCGCTCTCAGTTTCTTCTCACCCTCTTTTATTTTTTTCCAAAGTTTTATCTTTTTTCTCATTTTGAGTTCTCTTCTTTATTACATTCTGTTGAATTAGAAACCCCCTCATAACTGCTTTGCTTGCATCCCAGATTACTCTTTTTTCGATGGTAGTGTTCATATTTATCTCAAAATAGTCTCTCAATGTTTTTTGGGCCTTCTTGGTAACTTCTTGATCTCTAAACAAGGTGTCATTCATCCTCCATCTGAAGGAACCGGTAGGTGTTAATTTCATCTCCATTTTCACAGCATTATGGTCGGAGCAAGTTTTAGGGCAAATTTCCACTTTTCGAGTCTTAGGTGCCAGTCCTCTAGTTATCCAGATTTGGTCAATTCTTGTCCATGTCATTTTGGCTTCAGAGAAGAAGGTTCCCTCTCTGCCCAAGGGATTCTTTATTCTCCAAATGTCAATCAAGTCCATATTGTCAGTCATCTCAAAAAAGGTTTTTGGTAGTCTGCCATCTTTAGTAACTACCTGTCTCTGCGACTTGTCCATGTTTGTAGATACCACTCCATTCATATCTCCCATCATGATAATGTTGTAATCCATATAGTCTAACAATGTCTCATGCAACTTCTTTAAAAATTCAGATTTCCCCTCATTTGGTGCATATATTCCTACTGTCAAAAATTTTTCTCCTTGTGTTTGGATTTCAATTGCCACATATCTTCCTTGGTCATCTTTAAAAATAAATTTCGGTGATAGGCTGTCTTTCGCGTAAATTACTACTCCTCTCTTTTTAACCTTGTCCGATGAAATAAATTCTTGACCCAATCTTTTATTAATCAATACTTTCCTATGAAGCCTTATCACATGTGTTTCCTGCAAGCAAATCAAGTCCAATTGTTCCTTTTTCAATAGATGAAAGACTTTTTCCCTTTTCTCCGGGGAATTAAATCCATGAATATTCCAACTTAATAGTTGCAGGGACATGGTGTATTTATTTCGCTTTTCCTTCAACTGCGCCAAGTAATTGTTCTTGTTCTGTCGGTGGTATCACCTCTAACTTGTCCAATCCCAAAGGTAGTGGTACTATGTCTTGTATTCCTGGTTTTAAGGCTCTTGGCTCTTCTTCAGCTTCTTTTTGCAGGTCTTCTCCGTGTTCTTTCAGAAATTTTTCTTTATCTTCCACTGATCTTATTTTAAACTTTTTCCCTTGCCACCATATCTTAACTTTCATCGCCTACAGAGAAAGGCTCCCACCCTGGCTCACCCCTCTCTTCTCACAGCCTCTCACCTGTGAGATCTCTCCTGACCACCTCTCACACGGGGTCCAAACTGTCCTTCCCCTTCATCTGTATACAGTTCTTACTGTCCTAGGATCAAACAGCACTCTTGCCACATTAAATGTCAATGGGGTGCCCTTCAAATTCCTCATCTTTTTGGTCATACACACTCCAGCTCTTAGTAAGGGGCAAAGGCAAAGCTGGATTTATTAATAAAGCAATTTAAGTATATCCCAAATGCCACAAATTTGTAAGGCCTAAAAATCTAGGTCCTGTGCAAAAACTTAGCTGAATGTGCCCACTGGTAACTCCTATGGATCCCACAAAAGGTCTCAGTAAAATGTCTCCTCAAATATCCATAATATATAAGATAAGGAGCCACATCCTCACCATTTTGTGTTTCTCTCTCTTTTTCTGCTCCTTTAGATGTGGCCAGTGGCGTAGCATGGGTTGTCAGCACCCGGGGCAAGGCAAGTAATTTGCGCCCCCTAACCCGTGGATTTGCGCCCCCTAACCCTAACCCCCAGATGTTGCGCCCGGTGCGGCCGGCCCCCCCTGCACCCCCACGCTACGCCACTGGATGTGGCGGTCCTTTTGTTTTATGCCACATTCCATGGCAGCTATTTGTGTTACGCCACACACACACACAAAGCCATTTTGTGACTGGCCCAGAAAGGTTGGCAGCCCTCACCTCAGGGAATGAGGACTTCTTGATCATCCTTTGTATCTTGCTGGGGAAAGTACACACATTCACACAATTAAGTGTGATTTAACATGTTAAATAAATTGGGGTGGTAAATTGATATGACATGATGATGATGATGATGATGATGATGATGATAATAATAATAATAATAATAATAATAATAATAATAATAATAATAATAATAATAATAATTTATTTATACCCCGCCCATCTGGCTGGGTTTACCCAGCTACTCTGGGTGGCTTCCAACATAGTATTAAAATACAGTGGTCTGTTAAACATTAAAAGCTTCCCTAAGCAGGGCTGCCTTCAGAAGTCTTCTAACGAAGGAATGGGTTTCTGTGTAGTTAGTTTAAAAACTAACTCAACCCCCCTTTTGTTCTTTCCAAAGAGAGCAATTTTAAATGCGTAAAACTTGAACTGTTGAGCAAAACCATAATAAGGACACAACTGCATAAACAGTTCTGTCCTTTATCAGCACAGGCAAGGGATGGCCTTGGCTCTCCAGGGGAACAAAGAAAACATGTCAGAACTTTATCTTATGTGCTGACCATAAAATACGCACAAGACCAATGTCCGGGAAAAACGCCAAAAGCATGTTCCCGGAGATTATGAAAATCCTTTTATGGTTGAGAGTACCAGAGCAGGAACATATGTGATGTCAACCTGCGTATACAAGTTGACGTGGCTGGGGAAGGGGGAGAGGATGCCTGGAGGGTATATATACTGCATGAAACTTGTCATTTCTTTGGACTTGCTGTGGATTCACCACGCAAGTGCCTTCTGCTATCCGGAGAGCAGAATAAACTCTTTCTTTGAACCAACTTGGTGTCATTTTGACTTCCTTCCTCCTGTCACGGAGCAACGCAGACCCAATTGGTGAACTCCAATAAGGCTACACTAAAAGTCTGGTAGTTGTTCTTCTCTTTGACATCTGGTGGGAGGGCGTTCCACAGGGCAGGTGCCACTACTGAGAAGGCCCTCTGCCTGGTTCCCTGTAACTTGGCTTCTCACAGGGAGGGAACCGCCAGAACTGGACCTCAGTGTACAGGCAGAACGATGGGGGTGGAGACGCTTCTTCAGGTATACTGGACCAAGGCATGAGATCATACTCAGAATAAGGGTCTCACTTAGGAAAGGGACTCTAACCTGCATGGCCATAAATCTGAGCAGGGCAAAGGGAAAGATACCTACCCCGCATAATGGTGCAGACAGTAACTGGGAACCTCCTCTTCTCACTGTTCACCATGGGAAGCACACTTGTCATGTGCTTGTGGATCTAGTAGACACAGTTGAGCAGCCAATGGTGCCTCAAGTTCAACTCAAAAGAAATCCACTTAACACAGCAGGAACACCATCTGGGGAGACAGCTGACCTCTTCCTGCCCCCTCTTTCTCCATGCCAAATGAACATGATTATAAGCAACCAAATGCATGTAAAAGACTTCAATGATCCCAATAATTATTGCCCTATTTCAAATGAAGAATGGGGAGAATAAAAAATCCCTTCGCTTCACGCAGCACAGAATCTTAAGGCGGAGTCTTACAGTGTGATGAAGGTGAACACTTTTGCTTCTCTTCTTTCCCATTTATCTTGGAAGATAATCTCTCCATCACAGCTACCTCTCCTCTTAGACTCCTGTTTCATGTGGAGGGACTTCATAGTTTGCTCTCAAACAAGATTCAGGAAATGAAGAGTGCCATAAGGTTAGCGATTTAATCAGGGTGGGGGTGACTGGAAGGGGAGATCTGTGTGCTGTGTTTGAATTCAAATCTGACTTTATGTTGGTTTTCTAAGAGTCATTGGAAGTTGTGCAGTTGAGCTCTGTTCTGGCCGAGGCTGTGAGAGGAAAACTGACAGACAGGAGTTTTGTAGCAGAGCATGTGGGAGAGCATGTGGGAGAGGATGTATGGCAATTCTAATCTTCAGATAAGCCTTAGCAGGGTCCTCTATTGACACCTGCTGGGAGTACCCACTAGTCGCAGAGTTATCTGTGCTGGCTGCTTCACATATACAAATTGCTCCTTCAACCTTGCAAGGATACATCAACATTGTCAAGGCTGCTGATGTGTGATTTATGTAACTGTAATAATACAGAAGTCCCAAGAACATCTGTTAGCCAGCCAGGTGCTAGGAGTCATGTCCATTGTTGTTCAGAGGGGTCCCCAGCACCCAAGAAAGGGACATAACCTGTCTGCCTTTGCTTGGCTTTGCTCTTTGTTACTCCATCATATTAATAAAAGCTGTTTATCAAATAACAGACCAGGTGTGCTTTGTTGCCCTGTCAGAATCCCCAAAGCACTTCTGCCCTTGGGTGGAACAGAGGCCTCTAGGAAAGCAGATGTTCCTGCACTTCCAAGTTCTTTGTCTAGTGTGACTTGCAGGTCAACATGTTTATGCAACAATAATCAAACCACATGATGGAGAAGCAAAGCAGAAAGAGACAAGAATATGAGGGAGCACATTTGAGATAATGTATAGTTTTCCTACAGAAATTAATTCCTCTTGGACTACTGCAATGCGGACTACTACAGGGGGCTACCTTTGAAGGTGACTTGGAAGCTACAACTAATACAGAATGTGGAGTACTCTCCCTTCAGTTGTCAAGATGTCTGATGTCTTTCAATTTTTTATATATGCTATTAGCTGCCCAGATGGGTGGGGTAACAACAACAACAACAACAACAACAACAACAACAACAATTCCATGGAATGAAAAAATGAAACTGATGATAAAAGTGTTCCCATTAGTTTCATCCACTTCTTCATCCAATGTACTTAGTTGTGAATTAATTTGTTTACATGGGTTTTGAGGGCCAAACTAGGGTAAGTTGTATATGTATAGGTTTTTGCTAATGGGGCACACAGCTCTACTAGAGGAGCTGGTTTTCTTTAGGAAAATGGTTTGTGTGTGTGAATGTTCTTCCCTTGTGCTGATGTCCCTTGCCTTTAAATCCATAATCTTGTCTAGTATGGCTCTTAATGTGTGCTCCATCTCCTTATCTCTGGCTAGGAATGTTTGAGAAATGTGATCTTAGGAAATTCTGATGTGAACCTACCAGAACCATATGTACTTCTCTTAGTCTAATGTCTGGATCGGAACATAATTATCCTTTGAATGTCACATGTCTCCAACTTTTGCGGTGTAGTTTTCTCCTCTCAGAAACCATGCCAAAATTTATGTTTTTACAACACATTTAAAAATGAATACTTTGTAGGAAAGCGTTCAAAATAAGTATTTAAATATCTATTTTGTGCAGATTGAGTCAAAACCAAACATTCAAAGCAGAAACAGGACTGAACAGACTTCTTAATGATGATACAGACCAGGAAAAATCTGAGCCATCCATCACTATCTCTGGTTCTGCTCATGTCTCTCTTTAGTTCTTTGCTGCTTTCTTTCAAAAGACAAATGGGAAGTTCATGTTTGAAATATACTCGGAATCGAGAGTGGATTTAATGCTCTTTATTCAGCTCATAGTGGTGAGGAGGAATGGAAGTTCCCCCAGAATGTCCACTTTATATACATTTTTTACACAATGGGCCCCATGGTTAATTCTGGGATTCTCCTGTAGGCCAAGCAGGTTGCGGATTTACTTCCACCCAGAGCTGGATTGGGTGGCTCCTGTGGACCAATCAGACTGCTGCATTTTGGATCCTATTCAACTCAGTACATAACATCCCTCCCCTCTAAGTTCCAGTCCTGCCCGGGAGGTTGCATTCATAGTCCTCAAGGTACACTGGCCACCTAAGTGTGTGTTCGAAGGATGCTGGCCACGATGGGGCTGTTTGGTCTGGCGCAACCAGCTTTCTCAGTCATGGCTCTGGTTCCGGTGTCCTCTCAGCCTCGAGGGTCCTCTCTGTATTTACTGATTCTGCCTCCCCTGCTGGCCCCTCCTGCTCTATGGGCCTCACTGCCCCACTGTTCCCTTGGGACTCCTCTGACCTGTCCTCCTCCTGGTTTTCTCCTGGTGCCCTTGGGGGATCTGGGTGGGATTCTTGGCAGGCCTGGCAGTGTTTGACCCAGGCCTCTATCTCTCTGTCAACCCCCGGCCACCACACATAACTCCTGGAGAGGGCCTTCATTCTCACTACCCCTGGGTGTGTCTCGTGTAGGGCTGTGAGGACTCTTTTGCGGAGGGGATGTGGAACGATGACCCTGCTTCCCCACAACAGGCACTCCTTGTGGGCCGACAGTTCATGTTTACGGGTTGTGTAGCCTGCGATTTCTGGTCCAGGGCTGCTGCTGGGCCATCCCCTCCACACCCAGTCCAGGACCTGGGAGATGACCTTATCTTTTGTGGAATGGTGCGTAACTTCTTGTGCCTGAATGGGGCAGTCGGGAAGCAGCTCCAGGCTCATAACCTCTTGTGCGGGCACTGGGTCAGGGCCTGTTTCTGGTAGTGCTAGCCTACTGAGGGCGTCCACGTGGCCCATCGCCTTCCCAGGGTGGTGAATCAGTGCATACTGGTAGCCGGCAAGGAAAATTGACCACCTGAGGACGTGAGGAGACAGCACTTGGGGCGTCTGCTTTTCAGGGGCAAACAAACCAAGCAACGGTTGTGGTCAGTCACCAAGATAAAGGGCTGCCCGTACAAGAAACCATGGATGTTTTTTTACTCCCTTCACGATTGCCAGACCCTCCTTGTCAATTTGCGAGTAGTTCTGGGAAAAGTATGCTACCGGCACCTCTCTTCCATCCGGGAGTTGGTGTCCCAGGACAGTACTGATTCCGTAGGGCGAGGCATCACATGCTAGCACCACCGGCAGCCTCTCGTCGAAGTGTGCCAAGACTGAGGGACTTCCGGGTTAGCGCCTCTGGCAATGATGGATTTCCTCTGCTTGGGAGGAATCCGCTCCATGGAAATCAGGGTCTGGACCGCCACGGCGAGGCGGAGACCCACTAAAAACCACAGGCAGGAGAAGCCTGTGGACGTGGGATTCGGCTGGCACCTTTTGCGCGTCCCCTACTCGCGGGGAAACCCGGTTTCCCGGGGATCCGGAGCAACGTGGGGTGAGGGCGCGGTGCTTCGAATCGACTGCTTCTTTCACGGAGTGAAGCCGCATTGCTGTTGCTGGAGAGCGCTGACTTTTTCCTGTGGACAATTGGACTCTAAACAACTACCCGTGAGTAGAACGGAAAATTGGATTTCTAAACGTCTTAATTTGGCATCGAAACGGGAAGGTTTCAAACAGGAAGTCCATCTTCCTCTTTTGTAAATAGATTGAAGCAAAGATGTTGCAAGCTAAAGCCTGGAAAGTCTTTTGTAAAGGATTAAATCTCCATCGGCCAAAATTACTAAACCCCCCTTGGAAGCAGGAGAGGAGGGGGGAAATTTTAGATAATTTAAGCCTGCAGGAGAGAGAGTGAAGAAAGATAAATCACCACCGTTTCGAACCTGGGAACGGGCTGCCAGTAAGATTGACGTTTTGGGAAAGTTCATTGACTGTGAATAAAACGTATGTTGACAGATAGTTAAATAAGAGAAATATATTGTTTCCATTGTTTCCTTTTGCACTTAAAAAGGAGCAAAAAAGTAACTGAAAATCGAAACTAACTCTGTTGCTGGATCTGTGTTCAAAAGGATGGATACAAATAGAAATTGTTTCCCCTAGAGGGAGCTTTTGAAACTGTTGCAGGAGTGGAGCTGGGGAATTTTCCAGCTGCAGAGATTAAAGATCGTGAGAATCAGAGACTGACCTTGGACAAGAATGTTGACAGAATAAGCCTTAGTGATTGCATTTTGCAAGACAAGTGCTTTATTGGAACAGCTTCAGGAGAAGACGGATGTGATGATTATTAAAATTGACAATTTGGGACAAAAAATGACTGAGTTGGGACAAAAAGTGAATACCTATCAGAAATTACTCAGGAATTGACTCAGGAATCTGTTTTGACATGGCAAGCTGTGGAGAAGTCAAAGGAGAAAGTTGTTGTTGAACCTCAAGTAATTCAAGTGGAGAGAGCCCCGGCCTCACAGAGGCAATTTGATGAACATAAGCTGTTGCCCTTTATGACCGAATCTAGAGAAGGCCAGATTTGCTGGGATGGAGCCCTGCTTGGATTGGAGAAGGAAAGTTGGATAGATCCTTTTATGCAGGGATGCTCTGGTCTTTGGGATCTGGATTTGGGTCAGGGGGAGATTGGCACTAAAATATTATTTTTTTTTAAAAAAGAAGTGTGCCAAGACTGAGTTTGAGATGAGCAAAGGGGTCCGCTTGTCCCGGAGTCTGTGTAGGGGCTCCGCTACCTTCCTTATGGGGGAGGAAGGCTGGCCTGAGTCTGGGACCCCCACTAAGGCACAGTTTCCTTAAGGTCCTTGCCGAGATTATGGATAGAGTTGAACCCGTGTAGATGAAGGGAACGCAGTGGATGTAGCCTACCTTGATTTCAGCAAGGCATTCGACAAGGTGCCCCATGATATTCTTGTAAAGAAGCTGGTAAAATGCGGTCTTGACTATGCTACCACTCAGTGGATTTGTAACTGGCTGACTGACCGAACCCAAAGGGTGATCATCAATGGTTCCTCTTCATCCTGGAGAAGAGTGACTAGTGGGGTGCCACAGGGTTCTGTCTTGGGCCCGGTCTTATTCAACATCTTTATCAACGACTTGGATGATGGACTCAAGGGCATCCTGATCAAATTTGCAGATGACACCAAACTGGGAGGGGTGGCTAACACCCCAGAGGACAGGATCACACTTCAAAACGACCTTGACAGATTAGAGAACTGGGCCAAAACAAACAAGATGAACTTTAACAGGGAGAAATGTAAAGTATTGCACTTGGGCAAAAAAAATGAGAGGCACAAATACAAGATGGGGGACACCTGGCTTGAGAGCAGTACATGTGAAAAGGATCTAGGAGTCTTGGTTGACCACAAACTTGACATGAGCCAACAGTGTGACACGGCAGCTAAAAAAGCCAATGCAATTCTGGGCTGCATCAATAGGAGTATAGCATCTAGATCAAGGGAAGTAATAGTGCCACTGTATTCTGCTCTGGTCAGGCCTCACCTGGAGTACTGTGTCCAGTTCTGGGCACCACAGTTCAAGAAGGACACTGACAAACTGGAACGTGTCCAGATGAGGGCAACGAAAATGGTCAAAGGCCTGGAAACGATGCCTTATGAGGAATGGCTAAGGAAGCTGGGCATGTTTAGCCTGGAGAAGAGGAGGTTAAGGGGTGATATGATAGCCATGTTCAAATATATAAAAGGATGTCACATAGAGGAGGGAGAAAGGTTGTTTTCTGCTGCTCCAGAGAAGCGGACATGGAGCGATGGATCCAAACTACAAGAAAGAAGATTCCACCTAAACATTAGGAAGAACTTCCTGACAGTAAGAGCTGTTTGACAGTGGAATTTGCTGCCAAGGAGTGTGGTGGAGTCTCCTTCTTTGGAGGTCTTTAAGCAGAGGCTTGACAACCATATGTCAGGAGTGCTCTGATGGTGTTTCCTGCTTGGCAGGGGGTTGGACTCGATGGCCCTTGTGGTCTATTCCAACTCTATGATTTTATGATTCTAAGCTCCATGCGGCATGGGGCCCCCTCTCTCTGTACCTCTGCATGAATTTTCTCTATGTTGGGGTGGGGCAAGTGGTATACCTGGCAGTCCGTGATCTCCGTCGAGTTGCCTTGGTACGTTGGGCCCTGGGACCTAGGGCTCTTGGATCGGTCATCCGATGCCTGGCGTCAGGTGGGCCGAGTCCGACACACCTGGGCAATGTGTCCCAATTTTCTGCACTGCCTGCACTCTACGTTGTGGAAACAGCAGGTCCTCCTCTCTTGACTCTCCCCACAGCTTGCGTAGTTCCCTCCTTCTCATTGAGGCAGCTGTGGTCTGTGTGCTGCTTGAGTGTGTCACTGAACTCGGTGCACCTCCTCCCTGTCAGATCCTGAGTTGTCGGCGAGGTCTTCATGATGGACCCTCAGTTGGGGCGGCAGGCTCTGCCGTGCTTCCTGCGTCAACCTCTCGGCAGCTTCAGTTGCTAGGGCCTCCTCCAGAGCGACCTGGAACATTAGGTCCTTCTTGGCGTAGTGGCGTCATTGCAGCTTCTCATCCTTCAGGCCACTGATGAGGTGGTCATGAAGCATGTTCTCCACCTCTGAGAAGTTGCAGGTGGGTCCTGGGCCCGGGCGGCTTGGCGGAGGGAGGTCACAAACCCAGTTATGGTTTCCCCAGGGGCTTGCCACTTTGCATAGAAGGCATTTTGACGAGACACCACCGAGGGCTGCGGCAAGAAGTGCCCCTTTAGCCGTTCCATTATTGTTTTGTAAAGAACAGTAGCAACATCTTCAGGCGCAAGGAGAGCCTGGGCGATTTCGAACATCTCCTCTCAGCAGATGCTGAAGAATATCGCCCTCTTCTTGGCGTCTTCTTCATTGGTGACCCCTTTGGCTTCTAGGAGGAAGGTGAAATGGGAGGCGTACGCTTCCCAGTCTCAATAATGCTGTGTTGAACGGTGAGAAGCTGCTGTCGGTTGCCATTCTGAGTTCCTTGCGGTCTGGAGCTGAAGTCTGGGTACATGGTGCAAGGCAGCGGTGTGGCAGATGGTGGTGCTGTGGTGCTGTGTGTGGCGGTCAACTCAGCGGGATCCCACCTTTGTTGCCAGTGAAAAATACTCGGAGTCGAGAGTGGATTTAATGCTCTTTATTCAGCTCATAGAGTGAGGAGGAATGGAAGTTCCCCCAGAATGTCTGCTTTGTATACATTATTTACAGAATGGGCCCCATGTGATTGGCTAATTCCGGGATTCTCCTGTAGGCCAAGCAGGTTGCGGATTCACTTCCACTGGCAGCTGGTTTGGGTGGCTCCCGTGGACCAATCAGACTGCTGCATTTTGGATCCTATTCAACTCAGTACATAACAATGTTTCTCTTGAGTGGAAAACTCCACATGTGCCTCAACATTTTGCTTCAGGTACAATTTAGAGGCTGCACTGGTGCCAAGTCGTGTCAACTTTGCTCACTGCATGGAGTGCTTCTTTGCATGCTGGTAACATGCATTATTATATTTTTAATGGGAATGCACCAAACTCTGATAGGGATTTTCACTAGACCTATTCCATGGAGTAGTGGAGAGGAGTGTCCTGCCCCCGAAGAAGAGCAAAGGACAGATCTTGCTTGCTCTGGCAAGCGAATTACTTGATAATGCAGCCTTCAAGTTTGTTTGTGACAGCTTAGCAGAGAGAAACTCAAAGACTGAGAGAAATAATCAAGCAGATGCTGGAAATGTCTTTCTTTTGTTTGATGGGTTCCTATTTCACACAAGCTCTGGAAATGGTAATAGCTTATTTGCAAGCTTCTTTGCATTTCAAATTAAAAACTAAAAGACTTAATTTCATCTGGCTGAAGAGCCTTTGTTAAATCTCAGTGACAGAAGCAATAAGATATCATAAGACCACGTTACACCCTGCCCCACCAGAGCACCATAGGCCAGGTCAGGTGGTAAAACTGAGCTTTAAAGGCCAAAGCCCTGACTGAATAGAACAACTTTGCAGACAGCCAGTGTGAAGGGAGCAAAGTAGGTTTCCCTGCACAGGGAGTTGCAGAGTCTGGGAGCAGCAGCAGAAAAGGCTCTGCTCAGCCACCTCAGCAAAGAACAGGCATCTGGGTGGAAGCTAAGGGTGGGCAGCTGAGAGTCCTGTGAAGGGGCTCTGTGATTAAACATGCTAAAACAATATATTTTTAAAAAGAACCTAAGGCATTCTTCTTCATTCACCTCTGTGGGTGCTCTGAATGTGCAGGTGATCCATTATGAGAGGAGCCCTGGTTCAGGTTGCACATTGCAGTGCAGTTTGCATCATGCATGCCTTTAACTTACGCAACTTCAAGTAGAGGCACTCGGAGGCAGATTCTGCAAAGGTGGTGAGAAACACTTTTTTCTCCTTATCACTCTTCTCTACTAGGACCCTGCTACCAGTTTAAGGAACTGTCGGACCCTTTTTCTTCTTCTGCCTCTTTAGGACCTGCCTGAAAGATGGGGAAGACTTTGCCCTTTGCCTGCCAGCACTTTCCAAGGCCCCACCAGCTGGAGGAGAAGGTGGGGAAGCCCTGATTCATTCAGCCCTGGCTTTCTGGCCACACAAAGATGGAGAGGGAGGCACCAACAGAAAGCACAGGCTCCTTTGCAGCTCAGCGGACAAGGGATAGTGAGTCAGAAGACTCCCTGGATCCCAGGGTCACCTTCCATTGGGAAGGGGAGTATACTTTATAGACAATTTAAGGTAATTTGGCCTATGCATGATTTTTGCCTTATGCACTGACTTCAGAACCCAGATGCAACGCTGCTCTAGTGTGCAAAACAACGCTTTAATTGTTCTCAGAAACAAATAGGAAGCCAGTGCAGATGTTTCAGCGCTGGAACAACCTGCTCCTGAAACCTGGCTTTGCTCATCAGCCTAGCTGCTGCATTTTGTATGAGCTGAAACGTCTTTTTTCAAAATGGCATTATTTGTTTGTTTGTTTGTTTGTTTACCTCATAATATTTATTATGCTTAATTATTTTTTTAAAAGCCTCAAAGCAGTTTACAAAAAGATAAAAACAACAAAATCACAAAAATTTTACAACGCTGCTTTAAAACATAGAAAAGTTAAAATGCTAAAACAGATAAAATTACCTCAACTTTCTAAGCACCTATGACCTTTGGTGGCAACTGTCCTGTGACCCTTGATTCTTCCCTTGCTATTCCAGACCAGCTCCTCTTCCCATTGGTGCTAAATCTCCCAGCATATCAGCCTGCCACATCCCCTCACAGATGGTTTCCCTGGCAATGGCTGTCCTTCTTGAAATTGTGTTGCTCTTCTGCCTCAGCCCTTTGGCACTGACCTTCCGCTTGGCTGGACATTCCTGGTTTTGACCCTTTGGTTTGTGCCACAGCTGTTCTGTTGGGCATTCTCTATATGATTGAATCTGCTCCTGCCAGAACTGACATCTGGTCTCGTAACTTTGGTAAACTGTCCATGCCTCGGCTGCGACAGGAGCGTACAGGTCTGTTCAAGAGTACACCAAATGACTGCTGGCACTGTGATTCCATTCTCCTCCTTCTTTTCATGTAAGTCTCTGTTTAAATTTTTTATTTGGCAAGGATTGAACGTTGGCAACTTCTGTACTGTAAGTGAAACTGCTGAGACACCAATTAACATTTCATTGCTAAGAGTCATCCATTTGTTATTTGTAGTTGTTGCCAAATTTGGATGTTTGAACTTTAAAGGCTTTGTTTGCATGGTCTGTAGCACACCAGAAATTGGCAAAAAAAATAACCGCTAAATCCTCTTTAAATAACATGGACTAGAAATTGCCGGCCTCATCGTCAACTAATGTGAAGCTTTCCTGGTGAGGATGAGCTGGAGCCTTCAAATATTGAAAATGCCTTGCTCTATTAATTTCCATATAATTAAAATTTGTAGATGTTGCCAACAGATCAAAGAAAAATAAATAAAAAGAATGAATACCTTTTTAAAAGAAATGCAGAAGTTGCATGCAAAATGTCATCTCAAAATAAAAACAAAATAGAGATAATTTGGCTTTAAAGCATTGTTCTCTTTAGAATTCAAAATTAGATTGCTTTTAATTTCTTACCAAAGAATAATTTTTTTAAAAAAGCCTATCGCAAGAGAAAGAAGTAATCAAATAGCAAACTGGTATGAGAGATAAAGAAAATAGATGGGGGGGCTCTTTTGGGGGGAGGAGTGTTTATTTGTGAGTTGTTGGTATCAGCTTCCTAATTTGTACTTTCCCCTCTGCCTTCTGTTATACAAAAATGTAAACCAGATTGCAGTTCTTATTTAGTGCATGGATTCCCTAATCTTTTATTTTGGTGAAGTGTAATGCTGCATTTGATGTGCATCAGTTGTTGATGTGTTGATATAGAAAATCTATTGTGACTGTTTACATTCAACTAGAAATATATTACCCTATTTTTCCGTGTATAACACGTCCCCCATGTATAAGATGACCCCTATTTTTTTGGCCTGCAACAAAATTTTTTTGGGAGATTGCCCAGAGTTGTTGAGCGAGTTTTTTTTTGGGGGGGGGGAAGATTGCTGCGGTCACCAGTCATCTGCACACTCACTGCCAAAAGCCCACTTGCCCGCTCGATGCAAACACAGCAAATTGCACACATGACTTGCCACTGCTGTAAATCTCCCACCTAATTACTGCTGTCAATTGCCTGCTGGCTGCTGCCACCAATCGCCCATCCCACCACTGCTATCCATGTATAAGATGACTCGCAATTTTTGCTGATTTTTCTAAGGAAAAAAGGTGAAAAAATATAATTTTTGGATTAGATGGTTGACTGTCCACATTCGTAAATGTACAAAAAAAAAAAAAAATTCCCAAGAACTGCATGTACAGCAGGTGGATTCATGTAGTAGAGAGGGGTACAGAGAAGAAATGCTGTGGATCCTCCTTATCTCCTGAATAATAATAATAATAATAATAATAATAATAATAATAATAATAATAATTTATTATTTGTACCCTGCCCATCTGGCTGGGTTTCCCCAGCCACTCTGGGCGGCTTCCAACAAAGATTAAAAATACATTATTTAATCCCTCCAAGGACTCAGCTACATTAGTAGAAATAAAACATTACCAATGCATTACAGTGGTACCTCAGATTTCGAACAGCTTAGTTCCCGAACAACTTGGAATCCACACACTGCAAACCCAGAAGTCAGTGTTCCAGTTTGTGAACTTTTTTCGGAAGTCGAACTTGCTCCATTCTGAGTGTTACACTTCCGTTTTCGGTGCCACACTTCCCTTTTCTGAGTGAGGGAAAGCCAGGCTGGGCAGCAAGCAAGCAGGCAAGGGATGTCACTGGGTCTGCCACCGCCACCGCCACATCCTCTGGTACCGGGTGACGCCTGTGACTGCAGCTTCAGGCACCAGAGCAACGCCGAGTGGCTCGGCCCCAGCAGTGCCTCCCTTTCCTTCCCCGCCATGTAAACTTCCCCTCCCGCATCCAGTTAGCCACCTCCTTCCACACACGAACCCTCCCCCCGTGCTCTTCATCCCTCCAATGGCAATGGGTAGTTGAAGTTGGACATACCTTATAGCTTTCATTTTATGGATCAATGGTATTGTTAGATAGTAAAATTTATATTACAGTGGTACCTCGCAAGACGAATGCCTCGCAAGACAAAAAACTCACTAGACGAAAGGTTTTTCCGTTTTCGATTTGCCTCGCAAGACGAATTTCCCTATGGGCTTGCTTCGCAAGACGAAAACGTCTCGCGACTTTGTTTTCTTTGTCTAAAAACAAAGACATGTTTTGTTTATAAAGTTAATTTATTTTCCCTTCAATTTTTGAACTGCTCTTTACAGTATGTGTGACTTTAAAGAGCAGTTAATAAACTGTTGTTGTACCAAATTTGGCTTTGTTTGGACTTTTTTTGACCATAGGAACGCATTAATTGATTTTCAATGCATTCCTATGGGATTTCGTGCTTCGCAAGACGAAAAATTCACTAGATGACAAAAATTGCGGAACGAATTAATTTCGTCTTGCGGGGCACCACTGTAAATCGCTGCTTTAGGGGTTGTTTTTAAAAGTCTGGAAAGGATTAATCCATTTTGCATTACTTTCTATGGGAAAGTGTGCCTTGGTTTTGGAATGCTTTGGTTTTGAAATGGACTTCCAGAACAGATTAAGTTTGAGAACCAAGGTACCACTGTATAACACTGTGACACCAGATGGCATTGAAGAGCTGAAATCATTATGAGCTTTAAAACGGTTTTCAGAGCATTTCAGAATGTTTTTTATAACTGTGTAGATGCAGCTCAAGTCACAATAACCCCAAAGCTACTACTGGCTGCTCATGTAACTACAAAATCATTCTCACCTCTGACTGCCTTCATTGCCACTTAGTAAGGGTTGATTATTATCATTATTAATAATTCTGAATGGATTCACAGCTACTTTGTGCAATAATTTTATTGCTTATGAAATTATATTTCTGTTCCTGCAAAGAGCACTTGACAAAAATTCAGAGGCATTTATTACTATTATTATTATTATTATTATTATTATTATTATTATTATTATTATTATTGAAATGCAGCATGACTGAGTCTTCCATTTCTATTTCTTACTCAGCAGGAACCAGTTTATCTATTCTGTGCTCCTACCACATTTTGAATTTCTTCATAAAATCATACAACGCTCTCTGTCTTGATATTATGGCAATGTGAAACAGGATGTCATATTTTTTAAAAAACAGAGCAGAGACTATATCAAGAGGAACAGGAGATTGACAGCATCACAGCTTGTCACCCCTGAAGGCAAACATAATGCTCTTCTTTATTAATGTGTGTCATGGACATGCTAAAAGGCATTGCCAGGCCCTGGATCAGAGCACTGAAGGGTAACTATGAGGCTGGAAAGTCCTCTTGCTCAAAAAAGGTCTCTGTAAGATACAGACAGTCTGCCCTTCCCCAGCTCACTGTTGCCTCTTATATTGTACATCCCAGGCATATATACTTTGGTTAGTGACATCTGCTATGCACTGCATTTCTTGATGTTTGTACTTGATGAAGGGAACGCAGTGGATATAGCCTACCTTGATTTCAGCAAGGCATTTGACAAGGTGCCCCATGATATTCTTGTAAAGAAGCTGGTAAAATGCGGTCTTGACTATGCTACCACTCAGTGGATTTGTAACTGGCTGACTGACCGAACCCAAAGGGTGCTCATCAATGGTTCCTCTTCATCCTGGAGAAGAGTGACTAGTGGGGTGCCACAGGGTTCTGTCTTGGGCCCGGTCTTATTCAACATCTTTATCAACGACTTGGATGATGGACTCAAGGGCATCCTGATCAAATTTGCAGATGACACCAAATTGGGAGGGGTGGCTAACACCCCAGAGGACAGGATCACACTTCAAAACGACCTTGACAGATTAGAGAACTGGGCAAAAACAAACAAGATGAATTTTAACAGGGAGAAATGTAAAGTATTGCACTTGGGCAAAAAAAATGAGAGGCACAAATACAAGATGGGGGACACCTGGCTTGAGAGCAGTACATGTGAAAAGGATCTAGAAGTCTTGGTTGACCACAAACTTGACATGAGCCAACAGTGTGACACGGCAGCTAAAAAAGCCAATGCAATTCTGGGCTGCATCAATAGGAGTATAGCATCTAGATCAAGGGAAGTAATAGTGCCACTGTATTCTGCTCTTGTCAGACCTCACCTGGAGTACTGTGTCCAGTTCTGGGCACCACAGTTCAAGAAGGACACTGACAAACTGGAACGTGTCCAGAGGAGGGCAACCAAAATGGTCCAAGGCCTGGAAACGATGCCTTATGAGGAACGGCTAAGGGAGCTGGGCATGTTTAGCCTGGAGAAGAGGAGGTTAAGGGGTGATATGATAGCCATGTTCAAATATATAAAAGGATGTCACATGGAGGAGGGAGAAAGGTTGTTTTCTGCTGCTCCAGAGAAGCGGACACGGAGCAATGGATTCAAACTACAAGAAAGAAGATTCCACCTAAACATTAGGAAGAACTTCCTGACAGTAAGAGCTGTTTGACAGTGGAATTTGCTGCCAGGGAGTGTGGTGGAGTCTCCTTCTTTGGAGGTCTTTAAGCAGAGGCTTGACAACCATATGTCAGGAGTGCTCTGATGGTGTTTCCTGCTTAGCAGGGGGTTGGACTCGATGGCCCTTGTGGTCTCTTCCAACTCAATGATTCTTTGATTCTATGATTCTATGATTCTACTCAGTCTTTTATGCTGAACATGTAATATCATTAATTCAGTTATTGCCATATGATATTGTTGTACCCAGTCATTTTGCCTTCCTAGATTCATTTCCATCTGTATTAGAAAAATGTCCATCATTGTGACAGATAGGACACAGAAGGAAATTGCACTCCCTCTATGGGATCCCTCTTGGAAGCCAAGCCAGAGATGGCGCGGGGAGGGGTTGGCCTGTCACAAGGTGGTTGAGGTCTGCATCATTCGGGGGGGGGGGTGAATGGGAGCTCTTCAGTTATGTTAGATACAGTAAAAGGTAGCACTGAGTGGGAGGGAGGATTAACAACAATATCCAGGATGAGATTCAGGTTTGACCTCTTTCAACTTAACAACCACCTCTCCCTCCCTCATGAACTCTTCCAAAGCTGACTCTTTGAATCTCTTGTCTCACCTCCATCTCCTCAGTAGATTGCCCCACATACTTTCACCTTCTCCTCAGAACCACCAATTCCCCTTTTCCTATGATTTTCACTGGGGTCAAATAAACACATTTTTTTCACGCCCTGTACAGGGGCTTCACTTGCACAGGGCTGCAATACTTTTAAAGTGAGGAACCCCTTTACTAACCAGTCAAGGACCCTCACTGTCCTTTAAACTCTCTGTGAAGGTCCAGGAGGCGAGTACTCAAAAGGCCTGCTTTGCCACTGAGTTGCTTATTTAAATTTGGACCCAGATTGAACCTGGTCCATCTTTCCTGCAGACTGGCCAGATCCTGCACAGGACCACCTCCTTCTTCTTTTTGTTTTTTAATTACATATTGTCAGGGGCTCAGGGACAGAGGCACAGGGGAGAGAGGAGATGGAGAGCGAAGGGGAAGGATCTGAGGGCAGCATAGGGGAGTATGACAGTGACCCGAGAGATTCCATGAGCTTCTCCAGCGAATCAGAAGATTCCCAGAAGGAGGCGTCGATGGTCAGGGCAAGGGGGGCCAGCGGGGACTCCCAAAGCAGCAGCTGAAGATCAGGGCCAGCTTTCCCACCAGAGCGTAGTGGGGGGGAGGAGTCCCAAGTGTCAGGTCCAACAGCCACTCCAGCAGGGAGAGAAGATGAGTCGAGACTGACCACGCCTCTATCGGAGAGTGGGGGAAGCAGTGACAGGAGCAGTGTAACGGTCAGGAGGAAGGTTAGCGGCTGGGCGCGCGTGCCAAGTTCAAATGTACAGGCGCGCGGGACAGCAGAAAGCCCGGATCGGGAACCAGGTCCTAAAGCCCGCCGGAAGCAGGGAGAAGACTCAGGGGAATCAGCGTCAGAAGAGTCTAGGAAGGGCGAGACCCCGGCTGACAGATGGACCCAGAAGAGGAAAGAGCAGAGGAAGAGGTGGAGCAAGGCTAGGGTCTTAAACTGGTGTCTGGGGGGAGGAGACTCAGACGGAGCTTCAGCGGTCTAGAGTTTCAGACGTAGAGCTGCACGCTGCGGCTGTGAAAACGAAAATGAACTTCAATAAAGACTTTTGTATATAACAAAGCCATTTCCGAGTCTAGGGAGGAGAGGGTGTTGCGGGCTGGCCCCTCCCACAAGCGCGGGGCTGGAGTTTAGCCCCGCGAGAGCCAGGGAATCCCCGGGGGCGTGCCTCTCCGCCTTCCCCCTGCCCGCAAATAGGCGGGTTGGGGAGGCGTGGCCTGGGCTATTTAAGGCCAGGCACGCCCCGGGATCTCCCTCTTTCCCCTCAGCAGCAGAGAAGTTTTTCCCAGCCCACCCACCCTTAGGTTAGGCAGTCTTGACCTTGCTATGGACTTCGGTTGGTCGCCGCAAGGGGCCTGGTAGGAATTTTTCCAAGTTGGCGACTTTGCAGCCTTTTGGTTTTTTCGCCTACCTCGTAGCAAATCGTCACAACTTTCACGGTTTTGGCGGTTAGGCATTGGCAGGGGTCTATTGTGATGCAAATGGATGGGGGGGAAGGACACGCCATCACCTTCCCCCGAGAAAAGGGTAGTCCGGTAGAGGACTCCGGGGGCGTTTGCCTTGTCCGAGACCTAGTAAGGTGAGGGCCGCCGGCACGCCCACGAGCGGTGACACCCGTGGGGGTCCTAGCTGGCGTACTCCAGCAGGGCACCCCCACGGTTAGTGTTCAACCCTTCCCGGTTCCCATGCCGGGTAGTCATAGGAACCAATGCCTAAGGCCAATACCTTCAATTCTGTAATCAATAAAGTTGTGGCCATTTTCGCCCATTAACCGTAACTAACGTGTCCTGTGTCTTCATTTCTTTGGGGGAGGGAACTTGCCATGCAACGGAGTGGCGTTGGTCCTTTGTGAGCTGGGAACTAGGGCAGCTCTGACACATATACAAATACATATACAAAATGTTTACATAATATTACATGCACATTATACTTGTAAATTCACATTTTTCATTTCATTATTTATAAACATTTAGTCATTTCTTACTTGCATTTTATCTTTCCCCTATATCATAACCTGTTTCTTCCCTCCACCCGTGCATGACTTCCTAATTTTTATATTATAATTTTATTATTGTGATTGTACTCTTATATCTTAATAATTTAAACATACATTCTTGTATTTCTGTTTATATAAACTGTGAGATCAATCTATACATATCAATAATTTTTTGTTGGAGCATCTTTTAACCATGTATTCGTCTACACACTTCCATTCCTGTTTGAGATTTTGGTTAGATTGCATTCTAATTGTTGTCGTCAATTTTGATAATTCAATCAATTAAAAAAAATACATTGCCAATCTGCCACTGATGGTACTCTTCAGATTTCCAATTTTTGGCAACCAGTAACCTAGCGGCAGCTGTTGCAGATAGAAAAATTCTCTTCATGTCTTTGGGGATGTCATTTGATACGATTCCTAGAAGGAATACGTTTGGCTTTTTACCAATTGTTATTCTAAACATTCTTCTCAATTCCTCATGTACAGTGGTGCCTCGCAAGACGAAATTAATTCATTCTGCGAGTTTTTTCATCTAGCGAATTTTTCGTCTTGCGAAGCACAAAATCCCATAGGAATGCATTGAAAATCAATTAATGTGTTCCTATGGTCAAAAGAAGTCCAAACAAAGCCAAATTTGGTACAACAAGAGTTTATTAACTGCTCTTTAAAGTCACACATACTGTAAAGAGCATTTCAAAAATTGAAAGAACAATAAATTAAGTTTCTAAACATGACAGAAAAACATTTAAAAATCAACAAAGTGTACAGTACATTTTCTAAGACTCTGGGGGACCACTTGAAGAAGGTTCCTCTTCCACTCTTTGCTTCTTGCTGAAGAACCTGTCCATGGTCTGCTGCTTCATCCGCCCTTTCAGCACCTCCCTAAAAGGCGACATGACCCTCGTATCAAAAGTGTTCACAAAGTCATGTGCCACGTGCTTGTCAGGGTGGTGCCGCTGTGCAAAAGCCTGCACATCCTTCCACTTCATGCAAATGTCCCTCAGTTTTTCGGAGGACAGGCGTTCCTCAGTTGCTTCCTCCTCTTCCAGCGAGTCCTGCTCCTGCGCAGCCTCTGTCTGCAGTTCGACCAGCTCCTGGGTGGTCAGCTCGTGGTTGTGCTCCTCCACCAGCTCGCTGACGTCCTCCTCTGTGACCTCCAGGCCCATGGTCCTCCCCAAGGCAACAATGTCCTGCACCACTGTTGACTCTGGTGCATCAGAGTCACTTGGTGCCACACAGTCCGGCCACAGGCTGCGCCAAGCACAATTAAAATTTCTCTGGCTGATCCCGTCCCAGGCCGTGGTGATCATCTTCAAGCAGGTGACGATGTCGAAGTGGTCCTTCCAGAATTCCCGCAGGGTGATGGTGGTGCAACCAGTCACCTTGAAGCATCGCCTGAAAAGCTCCTTGGTGTAGAGTTTTTTGAAATTGGCGATGACCTGCTGATCCATCGGCTGGAGCAGTGGCGTGGTGTTAGGCGGCAGGAACATGATTCTGATGAAGCTGAACTCCTCCAACAAGTCCAACTCAAGGCCTTTAGGATGAGCAGGAGCATTGTCCATCAGAAGCAAAGCCTTCAGCGGCAGGTCGTTGTCCAGCAGGTACTGTTTGACAGCAGGGCCAAAAGCAAGATTGACCCAGTCCACAAACAGCACACGTGTGACCCAAGCCTTACTGTTGGATCGCCACATGACACTCAGCTGCTCCTTGTCGACCTTGTGTTTCTTGAAGGCCCGTGGGTTCTCCGAGTGGTACACCAGCAGGGGCTTGATCTTCAGGTTGCCGCTTGCGTTGGCACAGAAGATCAGGGTCAGACGGTCCTTCATGGGCTTGTGGCCAGGCAACTTGGCCTCCTCCTGTGTGATGAAAGTCCTTTTGGGCATCCTCTTCCAAAACAGCCCGGTCTCGTCGCAGTTGAAGACCTGCTGTGGAACGTAGCCCTCCGTCTTCACAGCCTCCAGGAACTCCGCTGCAAAGTCTTCAGCCGCAGGAACATCAGAACTGGCAGCCTCTCCATGCCTGACCACGCTGTGGATTCCAGATCTTGCCTTGAACCGGTCAAACCAACCTCTGCTTGCCTTGAAGACTTCTGGCTCGCCTGAGGTTCCTGGCTGTTCCCGGATGAGGTCTGTGTGCAAGGTCTTGGCCTTCTCACAAATGACGGCCTCAGTCACTGTGTCCCCTGCACGCTGCTTCTCTTCTAACCAGATGAGCAGCAACTTCTCGACCTCCTCCAGAACAGCTGGGCGGTTCTTCACGATCCTGGTGACTCCCTTGGCTGCATCAGTCGCAAGGATCTTCTCCCTCATCTTCAGGATGGTCCCGATGGTCGATGGATTCCTCCCGTACTCCTTGGCGAGGTCTGTCACACGCATTCCACCGTCGTGCTTCCGGATGATCTCCTTCTTCATTTCCAGCATCACCTTCTCCTTCTTCCTCTCGCCGGCCTCTGCAGCAGCAGTCTTCTTGGGTCCCATGGCAGCACAGCTCCTACCTTCGCAAACTCAAAAAAAAAAAAAAAAAAAGAATCTGTGCTTCACATCCAAAAAATTCAAAAGCACCCAGCCACCCACCACACAGAAATTCAAACCCAGAACCAAGTCCTTGAATTCCAAACACCCAACCCAAAATCCAACCCCCCCCCAAAAAGTTTTAAAAGTTTAACTTACCAAATGGCTGCAAAAGAAGTTTTGGAAAAGCTTCAAAAATCACCAAAGTCTTCAAAAGCCTCAACTGTTCCCCCAGCCACCCACCCACCACACAGAAATTGCAAACCCCTCCCCAACTGTTGCTAACCCCTCCCCAACTGTTCCCCAGCCCCTCCCCAACTGTTGCAAACCCCTCCCCAACTGTTGCAAACCCCTCCCCAACTGTTCCCCCAGCCAGCCACCGCACAGAAATTCAAATCCAGAAATTTTTTTTGAAAAAAACAACAACATGGCCCAATGGTCACAGAAAATCATAAAAATGCAGAAAAAACCGCACAAGCTCCCAGATTCTTGCAAACCCCTCCCCAACTGTTCCCCCAGCCAGCCACCACACAGAAATTCAAATCCAGATTTTTTTTTTAAAAAAAAACATGGCCCAATGGTCACAGAAAATCATAATTTATTTTTTTTAAAAAAACACACAAGCTCCCAGATTCTTGCAAACCCTTCTCAACTGTTCCCCCAGCCACCCACCACACAGAAATTCAAACCCAGAATTTTTTTTAAACAGCAGCAGAGTGGCCCAATGGTCACAGAAAATCATAAAAATTTTAAAAAAAACCACACAAGCTTCCAGATTCTTGCAAACCCCTCCTCAACTGTTCCCCCAACCACCCACCACAGAGAAATTCAAACCCAGATTTTTTTTTTACAAAAACAGCAGAGTGGCCCAATGGTCACAAAAAATCAGAAAAATGCAGAAAAAAACCACACAAGCTTCCAGATTCTTGCAAACCCCTCCCCAACACCAAGTCCTTGAATTCCAAACACCCCAACCCAAAATCCAAAACCCCCCAAAAAAGTTTTAAAAGTTTAACTTACCAAATGGCTGCAAAAGAAGTTTTAGAAAAGCTTCAAAAATCAGCAAAGTCTTCAAAAACCTCAAAAAAGGCTACCACACCACGTGGTATGAGTTGCTCCTCGAAGTCAAGTCGCAACTGCACCTCTTCAAGCAATGCACCCTGGGTATTAACGGTTTTACGAAAAAGGAAACACACTTGCAAGACGTTTTCGTCTTGCAAAGCAAGCCCATAGGGAAATTCGTCTTGCGAAGCACATCAAAAAACGAAAAGCTCTTTCGTCTAGCGAGTTTTTCGTCTTACGAGGCATTCGTCTTGCGGGGCACCACTGTATATTTCCCCATTTATTTATTTATTTATTTATTTATTTATTTATTTTCTCACATCCCCACCAGATGTGATACAAAGATCCCCCTGATACCTTACACCTTCAACATAAATTTGATGGTAATTTATAAATTTTGGCTAGTTTTAGAGGGGTTAAATACCACCTATAAAACATCTTCATAATATTTTCTTTGATAGAGTTACATGCAGTGAAATTAGTATCTGATTTCCATAGTTTTTCCCATAGGTCTAATGGAATCGCGTATCCAAACTCGATCATTACTTCTTTAATTTGTTCATCTTTGAGTTCCCAATCGAGTAATAAATTATACATTTTTGACAGATTCCTTTTGGAATTATTCAAGAGTTCTAGCTGGAATTTTTATTCTTCTTTTTGGAAACTGTTAAGTTGTGGGTAGACATAGCAGACGACACAGCGTTTCTTCCAAAGCAGCTCTTTATTTGGAAGCTGGAACAGAACTGACTGAGGAGCTCAGTCAGCCTGCTTATATAGAGCTCCAGAACAATGTAACTGTTGCCATTTTCTAAAACTATCCAATCACTGAGCGCCACTTTCGATCCTTCATTTGCATACAAACTATCCAATCACTGAACGTCACTTTCGATCCTTCATTTGCATAACTATCTACAGTATCCCCCTGCTGGCCCAGGGTGAGAACTTCAGTACATAACAGAAACCAATTTTATTATCAGAGTTAAATTTGTCATATAATTGATGATGTTGTAGCCAAGTGGTACAAACCTGTTTAACTAATGTAAAAACACGCTGATTCTCGGACCGTCTGCGGGCTGGATTGAGAAGGTGATTGGGCCGCATCTGGCCTCTGGGCCTTAGGTTGCCTACCCCTGCTCTAAATCCAATAAATCAGTATTTTCTAATAGTATCCAATATTTAGTCCAACAGAGACAACAGGCCTCATAATATAATTTTAAATCCAGGAGACTAAATCCTCCCCTTTCTCATTTGTCAGTACAGTGGTACCTCTGGTTGTGAACGGGATCCATTCTGGAGCCCTGTTCGCAACCTGAGCAGAACGCAACCCGCGATTCGCCGCAACCCGCAATTCACCACTTCTGCACATGTACGTGACGTCATTTTGAGTGTTGCCGCACGTGAGAGCGGCAAAACCTGGAAGTAACCCTTTCCAGTACTTCTGGGTCACTGTGGGACGCAACCTGAAAACACTCAACCTGAAGCGTCTTTTACCCAAGGTATGACTGTAAGTAATACACACACACACACCCTGCCATATAAATTTTAATAAATTTCTTCTCCATTTTTCAAAGCATTCCATCTCTGCAATTACAGGAATCATTTGAAACAAAAATAATATTTTTGGGAGGATGTTCATTTTTATTGCTGAAATTTCCCCCCAGAACGATAATTTTAATCTATGCCAAATTTCCAAATCCTTTTTAATCTGTTTCCATAATTTATTATAATTATCTTCGAATAGATTGATATTCTTCATTGTGGTTTGTATTCCTAGATACCTTATTTTATTGACAATTTCTAAACCTGATTCTTCTTGTAGATACTTTTTCTGTTGTTCATTCATATTTTTCATCATTAATTATGTTTTGGACATATTGAGTTTGAAACCAGAAACTCTTCCATAACATTCCATTTTTTCTAGAACTTTTTTAACACTCATTTCTGAGTCTTTCACCATTAAGACTACATCATTTGCGAATGCTCACAACTTAAAAGATTTATGGCCCACGGATATGCCTTTTCTTTCTTTCTCCTCCCTTATCTCTTGATCGAGAATTTCTATGGTTAGAATAATAATAACAGGGAGAGAGGACACCCCTGAGGACCACCTTCTTTTTCCTGTCTGATAACTGAAACCCTAGATCAATCTGTTCCAGTCCTTGTTCAGCACCTCATGGGCTTGAATCAGCCTGACACAGATACTTAATCCTGCAACCAAACTGAAAATTGTCTTCCCATGGCATCATTTTTCCCTCAGAGTCTCTAAAGTGGGAACCATGGCATACTTCCATGACTATCTCCACATGTCGTCCCATAACTCACTGTGCAATCCAGGGGATTCTCTCCATGCTATGGCAATCCTCAACCTCAGTTTCACTTTTTCTTTTTCAATCCTTAACATAACCACAGTGTTTCATTTTCTTTCTTTCTTTAGCTATAAAACACAAAGGAACACCCAGAAGCATCCATTTGGCTGTAAATCTCCAGACTGGGCTTTTTCGTTTTGTTTTTTGACATGATGTGCAAATTCAAAAGGTTTCAAGTGGAACCAGCAGGTGCTCCAGCCTGGCGCTTCTGGGAAGGCATCAAAACCCTTTGAATGACACCGAATTTCTATGGTTTAATATAATATTAGCTAAAAATGCAAAAAATGATTTGCCATGAGTATTTTTTTCTTTATTGTAATAATAATGATTTAAATGGAAATATTTGGTGTTCCTTAATGTCATACTTCCCACCTTGTTAATTCTTTATATGCTTCAAATGTAATGTAGAAACATATTTAACAGAAGGCTTTTGTAGTGCTCTGGCTAGGGGACTTTTTAGTGCTTTGAATGCATATACTTGAAGAAACAGCAAAATTTGAAAGCTCTTTGCATTTCATGACAAGATTAACAAAAGCCAGAGGTATTGGTCAACTCTGGATTTGAGTGGTGTTTTTTTTATGGACCAACCTGGCTCCCTTTGCTTTTTATAACCCCCAAGACACAGTAGTCCACTGTGTGTGTGTGTGTGTGTGTGTACGAGCAATTCACCAGAAACCTCTTTGAGATCAATGGGAGCAATGTAAGAACGCAGGAGAGCTCTTGCCCAGCTCTTTCTGATTTTTAACTGTGTTTATGCACTAAAACAACGGGTGGATTTTGCCCTTCCTCAGGGTCAAATGGGATAATCTTAAATGCAATGGCACCAATAGAATTTTCCTTTCTGGGACTAATAGCAGCTCCGGAGAAGGGGATATTTACTGGAACCACAGCAAAGCAGGGAAAGATCATCTTTGTGAATTTATTCTTTGTGAATTCCTATATTGGATTACCTGATCCACACCACTTAGATGAATGAGCAGATGGGAATGTAGCTATCCATTGGATTTCACACTTTTTGTTATGAAGTTCTTGGCAGGTTAAATGTATCAAAGTGCATACTTATATATGTAGTTTGAGAGAAAATATGCATTTGAACATATATATTTTTAAGCCCACAGATCAACACAGAAGTGGAATGGAACTGTGTCCAAACACATACAAAAGTGACATGCACAAGGAATAGACAGATTTACCCATCTCTGGGTTCTCGCCTGCCCCTATCATGTACTCTGGTCTTGATCCTTATTTAGGATATATATCATGTCTAGTTTGGCTCTCAGAGAACCTCCAGAGCCAGTCCAGTTGTTGATATCATTGTGATTGCTTTATGGTTTCCAACCTTCTGTAGGCAACTTTCTCCTTCTCAAATTTTTCCTATTCACATGGTTAGTAGAAACAGGCATCAAAATAAAGAGGACCGTCAAGCAATGTGTTTGAGAGTTTGAGGGCAATATATGTTTAACCACAATTCTTCATTCATTTTTGTAACCCTGGAAGCCACCTGAAGTTATTCAAACAGAAAAGGCATGGATAATTAAGAACATGTGGTGTGTAAGAAAATGGAGACATTTCACTTAAGGAGGGTTTATAAAATGATATAATTATTTAGAGCAGGTTAGAAAGGGATATAATTTTGAAATGTGGGAAGAATTTGAAAACTACTTATATTGCCATTGATACTGTTGAACCACCAGACCACTCACAAACCTATGCCCACCTGTATAAATTAACACTGTTGTGTATCATATTCTTGGAGAATCGTTATACTGGACGAGGGGGATGTGGAAGCAGAGTCTTGACATTCCAAGGCAAGAGATAGGAACACCATTAAAGGACATAAATTTGTCCCTGGATCTGGGGATACTATTGTTCCAGTGTGTGCGTGCAGGGTTGAGGATCAGAATGGTTTGCTTATCGCCATTTTCCTTAGATCTTCCACGTATCCCACTTTCCACCACCTTCCTGTCAGTCAAGACTATAACTACTTTTAACAGCCAGAGCTCAGAAATGTTCCATGTACCATGAATTCAATGTACATTAGGTCAATGTACAAATAAAGGAGTGGCCAGAGAAAAATGGGTTCATCTATTGAGTGCTGATGCCACAAATGCCATTCATGCTGCCTTGAACTTGTTTCCTGTTGGTGTTCTTTGGTGTGTTTGTGTTTGGGGAGCCATTTCAGAGACTGTTTCTCATAGATTCCCGAAACAGTTATCACTCTACCATCTGTCTTATCTTTCTTATGGTTTCACAATTTTCTGCACTGCTGAAATAGTTCAGGAGGAGAAAAGTGGAAAGACATGCAGCTATCTTGACAATTATTCTAGAAGGAGGCATTTTAAGGAGGAAATGCTATTCTGGATTCGGTCACTGTCGGAGACGGGATACCTGAACAAGATGGAATATGGGCAATTGGTTCTGTCTGAAATGCCTAGGTTGTCAACAGATGATTGATGACGCTAGCATACATTTCCAGGGTGCGCCAATTTCCATTCTGACATTTGCTTTAGACTCCCTAAGGTGAAAGTTCAGTGAGCTGAAGATGTTAAGTAATGTCAGGAATAATTCATTAGGTAACACTCTGACATTTAAGGAGCAATCTAGAGAATTTTAGCACTCCTCTTTGGAATGGGTCCCACACCCCCTCCCAAAGCTCCTCAGCTGTCTGTGTCCCTGCTTGACTGGCAAAAACCTCTGCCACATTTGTATGAGAAATGAAGAATAATGAGCTCCAAGATGGTTTGACTACTGGATTTTGTTCTTCTGACTCTCCTTATATCCACACTCAATGGAAACAATCTTTAGAAAGATTTCTTTTTTTAATAAATTTTTTATTAGTTTTACAAAATTTTTAAAACAATACAAACATATAAAAAGACATACAAACACGTATAGTTTCATAACCTTTTTTTCGTAAACCTTGTTTCTCAGACTCCCCCATACCTCCCCTTTCTGCATCCCAATGTCCAAATTTTTTTAGCAACTTCTAAATATTTCTGTCAAGCCTCTGTCCTATTAATCTTTCCTTCAGTCTAATCTTATATCACTGTAACCCTTTCTTTCTCAAAACCTCAACATTCTAACATTCATCAAGTTTATAGTAATCCTTAAGATAGATTTTAAATTTCTTCCATTCTTCTTCCGCCGTCTCCTTCCCCTGATCGCGGATTCTGCCAGTCATCTCAGCCAGTGTCATATAGTCCATCACTTTCATCTGCCATTCTTCCAGAGTGGGTAGATCTTGTGTCTTCCAGTACTTTGCGATAAGTATTCTTGCTGCTGTCGTAGCATACATAAAGAAAATTCTATCTTTCTTTGACACCAATTGGCCGACAATGCCCAAGAGAAAGGCCTCTGTTTTTTTAGAGAAAGTACATTTAAGTACCTTTTTCAATTCATTGTATATCATATCCCAGAAAGCCTTAATCTTCGGGCACGTCCACCAAAGGTGATAGAAAGTACCTTCAGTTTCTTTACACTTCCAACACTTATTGTCAGGCAGGTGATAAATTTTTGCTAGCTTGACTGGGGTCATATACCACCTATAGATCATTTTCATAATATTTTCCTTTAAAGCATTACATGCCGTAAATTTTATACCAGTGTTCCACAACCATTCCCAGTCAGCAAACATAATGTTATGACCAATGTCCTGTGTCCACTTAATCATAGCCGATTTAACTGTTTCATCTTGTGTATTCCATTTCAGCAGCAAATTATACATTCTTGACAGGTTCTTAGTATTGGGTTCTAACAATTCGGTTTCTAGTTTTGATTTCTCCACCTGGAAGCCAATTTTCCTGTCTTGTTTGTAAACCTCCATTAATTGATAATAATGGAGCCAATCTCGTACTTTAGGTTTCAGTTTCTCATGACTCTGTAATTTCAATTTGTCTCCATCTTGTTCCAAAATTTCCCAATACTTTGGCCATTCGGCCTCCATATTGGGCTTTTTGAATGCCTTAGCCTCCAAGGGTGACAACCATCTAGGGGTTTTATTTTCCAGGAAACAATCTTTAGAAAGATTTCTGATCAAGAACCATTGGACCTCAGTCATGCAAGTGGGACAATTTCCTCATGAATTCAGAAACAACACAAGAGTCTTGCTGGATCAAACCAAAGCTCAAAGTCTAGCATATTGTTCTCACGGTGGCCAACTAGCTGCCTGATGGAAAGCTCCCAAGCTGGGCATGTGCACAACAGCAGCCTCCCCACTTGTGATTTCTAGCAAGTGGTCTACAGAGGTCTATCACCTTCAGTACTGCAGATTGCGCAGAGCCATCATGGCTGGTAGCCATTGATAACTTTACCCCCCACCATGAATTTATCTAACCCCCCTTTAAAGCCATCCAAGTGAGTGGCTATTGTATTGCTACATTTCATGGTGAAGAATTCCAGAGTTTAGCAACACACTGTGTGAAGAAGTACTTCCTTTTGTCTATTCTAAATTTCGCAACAAACAGCTGCATTGGATGTCCCTGAATTCTAGCATTATGGTAGAGGGGAAATTATCTTATTTCCACCCATTTTCTCCATGCCAAGCTGGCCAAGCATTGCATGTGCCACAGTCATGATTTGCCAAAGAGGTTAAAAAGGCTTTGAAAACTTAGATAGACTTGGATAAACTTTAAGAAATATATAAGTTTAATTCCTCCCCCCCCCCCCACCTTCGTAGCAAACCATCGCGGTGGCACAGTAATTCTCTTGGTCACCTTGCCCAGAATGCTTGGCTCTGAGAAGGACCACCCAGGCCCATCCTCAGAGCCCAGGCACTGACAGAGGGGCTAGGGAAGCCACCATTTGGCTTTGCATTAGTGGTATTGCAATAGTGAAGGGTTTTTTGTTTTTTTTTTCAAAGCAGGAGATGGACCAGGTGCGGCAGGAGGAAGATCTGTGGTGGTAGACCCACTGGCTGGACCATGTTGAGCACCCCTTGGTCAAGTGTTGGTCCTGATCTTCTCCCACCCCATGAAGCTTACTCCTGAGTCTTTGGCTCTGTTAGTTGCTTTTGGCTTTTAAAATTGTCTGGTGTATGTTTATATTGTGGTTTAAAATCTTCATACAGTGCTATACTTAAAGTTTAAATGATTTTTTTTTAAAAAAAACAACAAGAACAAATGACAACAAGAGCAGTTGACTGATATTGACCACCTGCATTTCTTCATCACTAGAAACACACACACACCCCACAGCCACAATGTAGTGAGAAGAGGAAACATTGCAGGGGTGACCCTTCTAGAAACAGGCAGCCCATGGGAACATAGAGCATTCCCTAAGGTATGCTAAAAGAAACACCTTTTTAAAGCAGCCATTCTCAACACTGGAACTACTGCTTGCTATAATAAGGCACTTTGCTAGTTTCTTATGAAAACTGGAGATCAAAGGAAAATAAGCATCTTGAGCTCTGTACTAAATAGTTCATAGTAGGTGCAAGTCACCCTGTGACACACAGAGTAGACTTTCAAGTAAATGCTGATTGAGTCACTGATGAAAAAGCAACATTGATTTAATTAAAAAGGAGTGAAAGAACAAGATGAAAGGTATAGAAGAAAACGGCTTTTAAACAAAATATTTGATGAAAACATCTTAAAATTAAAATACATATTCAACTGGATGTGAAGAGCACTAAGCAAATGCCACCAGACCTGGCTAGCTAAGAAATAAATGGTAAGAAGCACCTGGGTCCTCCCCCCCCCTTACATTTCTGTTCAGACACAAAAGCACTTTCCCCATTCATCCTGTTTTTCTGTGAATGGCCATCAAAACTTCATGGAAAATGAAATCTGTAGCAAATTTTGTGGATTTATTCACAGGCAAAACATATGAAGAACTGCAAGGGCATTCCAAAGAATTAGAATAAAGTTGCCCCAAACCCCACTGGAAATCAGAGTTCCAAATCAGGGCAGGAGTATTTCCTATGTGGATCCAAGATGTGCCCTCTCATCAAATCAGAGGATCCCAGGCATGTGAGGAGAGGCCCTGATATGGCCAGCGGGTGGTGGTAGAGCATCATCATAGCCCTCTGGCAGGACTGGAGAGCTCGGGGCATGCAGAGTAGGGACTGAGAGTTGTGCACAAAGCCTCCTTGCTCACCCCAGTGCTTTCAGGATGGTGGGTTGTGAAGGTGTCATGGCTCTTCTCTTCCCCTGCTACATCAGTTTAGAGTGTGACTTCTACACCTTCGAAATGTTCTAAAATATTCCGACAATCTGATAATGGAATGTCTGCCTGCTCCATCTAAAAATGAACATTCTAAAAGTGTGCAAGTAAAAAAAATGCAGCACTCCATTTATGTTTTAGGGTGGCATGCAACTGTATCATGCTCACAGGAGATACAGATGTAAGGCAAATGGTTCCAGTTGGTCTCTTCGGACTTAGTCAAATACAAAACTTCATTTATTTAACTTCATCATGGAACCCAAGGTGGATGCAATTGTCACACAGGCTCTGCACAGACCAAGACCTGGTGGCCTCATGTGCTTTCAGACCAGATTGTGGGATATTACCATTCGATTTAGTAATGGTAACCACAAATGATAAACTTCAGGTTCATTTCAGCCTCCTTATTTGATCTTGTTTGTCAGCAGTGGGCCCCATGGATTCTGCGGCCCTCCGTGGTTGTTCAGTAGCAGCAACACTGTTTTCACTTTTGCTAATGAAAGTAATGCTGGAAACACACAATATTATATTTAGAGAATGTGTGTGAACAGTATAAGGATGATTTACTTTAAGGGGAAAAAATACTTCTAATTGGCTTGTGGTGATTTTGGTTCAGGGTATTATTTTTCAGTCAGAACAAACAAGAAATTTTATATTGCCCAAGTTGATGTTATCTGCTTAGGAGAAAAGGGGATAATTAAAGCAATGATTTTTGTTAGGATTCCAATTGCTTTGTGTAGAGTTAAAGGCCAGAAACTGCAATTTGTAGACAGGAACAGCTAAGAATGCCCACAGGGACATAAGAATACCCACCCAGGACAAATATACTTCTAAATGTCTATTGATGTTCTGTGGCTTAAAATTTGTGGGATTTGTTTTTTATAGTAATTGACTCAGTTAATGGAGAACAGCTGATTTTTTTTAAAAAAACAACCCAGGTCAATCCTTGAAATTTACCATGCTTTATAAAAAGAAGGGAGGACCTCAATAATATATTAAATAAATAAACCTAAAAATAATGGAAAGAGTGCAGCTTCTGCCCCCCTCCCAATCTCTTTATTGTTGTTGGAAAAAGTTTGGCACTTGATATAAGCCCCACCTAATATAAACTAGTCTGGCACCACTTACAAACACAGAGAGGAATGATGTACAACTGATGATTTATTCCATTAATTGATACCGAAGGAATCTCCAAAGCTGAAGTAAACATTCAAAACAAGCATATAATTTGGGGGTCTGCTTAATTTGTTGCACTATTTGCAGAAGCTGCTTTGCAGCCTTTTTATATTTCAAGATCAGGTAAATTGTCATTGACAGCAATTCTTGGTGTTTTTGGATGGACCACTTCATCAGATCACTGTGATAAAATCCAGGAAAAATATTCCTGCATTGCAAAGGGTTGGACTAGATTACCCTTGTGGTCCCTTCCAACTACAATTCTATGATTCTGACTAAAGGTCTGACCAAGCCACAGTGTAGCATTTAAAATCCCATTGATTTTCAGCTTTAAAAGTTAAGTTATTGTCAACTTCAAGTATTTCACAATGTCTTCAAGCTTACTCATATAGGTTTCAAGGTTGAAAATGTGCTTTAAAAAAGCAAAAACTAAAATTCTTGTGTGTTAAGATCTGCACTAATTGCCATGTTAGCAAACAAGGAGTGTCAGAAACTAGGGGCTGTGGCAAACCAGCCTAAAGTGGAAATGGGGCAGCATTATGCCCCCAAGTCTTTGGATCATACATGACAGATAGCCCATCTAACCTCTGCTTAAAAACCTCCAAGGAAGGAGAGTCCACCACCTCTCGTGGGAGTCTGTTCCACTGCCTCATGTCCTGCTTTGAATTTATCTAGTTCTATGATGGTAGAAGTTCCATACAAGTGAATGGCTCCTGTGTGAGTGGATCTGAATGGTTTGAGGATCAGAACATAGGATTATAGGACAAAAGCCCTTAGCTGTAAGGGAAGACCACCTGCTCCAATACCATCCCACAGATCCAGTTTACACAATCTAGGCCACAGTTATGCTACATGTGGGATTCGGGTGGTGCTGGGGTCTAAACCACTGAGCCTCCTGGGCTTGATTTTCGGAAGGTCAGCAGTTCAAATCTGCGTGACAGCATGAGCTCCTGTTGCTTTGTCCCAGCTCCTGCCCACCTAGCAGTTCGAAAACATGCCAGTGTAAGAAGATAAATAGCTACTGCTGAGGTGGAAAGGTAAACAGCATTTGTGTGTTCAGACCCAGAGACCTCCCCCCTAAATAAATTGACACATGACTCAAATTTTAGTTTTGGTTTTTGGCAGAATTTAGGCCACAACTTTATTGATTATAGAAGGTGAGTGGTTGCATAGGCTCTGGTTCCATTAGCTCCCTGCATCCTTGTAGGCAGCGCTGACCCAGGGCACCAGCATAGGTCAGCCAAGGGTGAACACCTGGGAAGGTGAAAATGTTGGGAGTCTTTCTGCAAAGAAACAGTAAAGATGTTTGTAACTTTAAGAACTGTTTCTGTAAGTTCTGGGTGTGAGCTCTGGGCAGATTAGATACAGCTGATCATAACTACAAAAGAAGGAAAAGTTGCAGTTTGAATTTGCCTGCAGGGAGAAAACACCCACAAACTTTGTTGTTTTGTAATAAAACCTTTATTTGATTTGTTTTTACACCAGTGTCGTAGTTTCTGTCCTCTGCCACCAGAATAAAAAAACACCTCTAACAGGTTATGGGCACCAGTCCTGAGTGGGCAGAGACAGATTGTGTGAAAAGAACCAGAGACTGGAAGCAACTCAGCGTTTCTCAAGTAGCTGGCTGTGTGAAGGCGTCAGCAGAGAGTGTCTGTTTGAGACCAGGAGCCGAACAATTTATTCAAGCCATGTGTGAGTAAAGGCTGAGTGGAAAGCTGAAAGCTGGGTGGGGCCATGGCTGGACTTGGAGCTGGAGCTCAAGGGGGAGCTTCATATTTTCCAGTAGAGAAACTGGGAGAATCCAATTATATGTCATGGAGTTTCCAGGTGCAGGCATTTTTAAAGAAAGAACAATGTTGGACTGTTATTGTTAACCCTCCTGTAAAAGATGAGGATGAAGAAGTAGATGAAGCAGACCAAAGACTGGAGGACAAAGCATATGCCAATTTAATTTTGAGTTTAGAGAAGTCTCAGTTATCTCATGTGCAAGACCTTGAAACAGCAAGTGAGATTTGGAAAGCACTGAGAGTGATACACATTAAAGATACTGCTGGCAGCAAAATTACTCTAATGAGAGCTCTGTACCGAGCTAGACTAAGTGAGGGTGAATGTGTTTCAAAACACCTTCAAAGAATGTGTGATTTATTTTCACAGTTAAATGAACTTGGGGAACATTTTTCTGAGCAGAGAAAGGTTTCTATTGTGCTGTCTTCATGTCCTGATGACGCTGAAGGCAATTCCAGATAGCCAATTAACAATGCATTTCTTAACTGGGCATTTGCTTGATGAGGAGGAAAGATGCCATGAGAGGAAAGCGACAACCCCTCACCATAACTCTGGAAATGGGTGGTGGTCCAGGAAAAGATATGCCACTGAGGAGCGGCAACCTAAAGAGGTTGTTGACTATGCAGAGGAAGCAGCTTTCACACTCAGAAGAGGCTATCGTTGTGGGTAAACAAAGCACGTCAGTGCATTGTGTCTGTGAGGGTTAGAAAAGGGCGGCCTGTGATTGCTGGGAAGCAAGGAGACGGGAAGAGTCGAATCCAGTATGTTTCTGCAGCAGTTCGAGGCACCAGTCACAATGTTGGACAGGACTGGATTTTAGACTCAGCAGCGACATTTTTGTTAAGTCTGCACAAGCCCTTGTAGAAAAGCAACCTTGTAAATCTGTAAATGTAGTACCAGCTGATGGAACAGTACATGAGTCAGCTGGAAAGGGTAGTGCGAATATTAACTGTTTAAGCACCAAATTTACCAATGTTCTATGTGTACTGTCAGCTTCGTTCCGGAGCTGACAGAGGCTGGGAATGAAAGCAGGCAAAGAGAGATAAAGACACTGGGATGTGAGCTGGAATGTAAGAGGGAGGAGGGGCAGCCTAGTGGCATAGCTTCAGAGAACAGAGAGCAGGCAGCAGATACCAAAGATCCACAAAATACCAATCTTAGCTCAGAAACAGAAGGGGAGAGGCCAAGAATAGCTAGCCCAAAAACTCGAAGGCGCGAAAAGGTCAGTGAGAGGAGGGGGAAAGAGTGGAAGTGAAAGGATTTTTTCCCCGTTGGAAGAAGAGGAAGGGGCAGAGTTTAGACTCGGCAACTGCAAACTTGGAGTCAGACACGGAGTGAAGGAGCTCCGGAGTGATTTGTGTGTTTGAGCAATAAACCTGAGATAACTACTGCTGGTGTCTCGTTTCTGTGGGAGAGCCAAGCCATTATATGTACCAAGTTTAGAAAATAATTTGCTTTCAGTTGCAAGTCTTGTTAAGCAGGGGTTTAAGGTAACCTTCTCTGGTTCAGGTTGTAAAATAGAGAAAGCTGGAAAAGTGGTTACTGCGTCACTAAAAATGGTTTATTTGTTTTAAAAGACCAGCAAATAAGTGAGTCTGGGGCATGTGTTAAAGCCTGTAATAGAGCCTTGCATGATGAGTGCCAGCATCTGTGGCATCATTGTTTGGGGCATGCCAATTTCTGCAGTATTGCAAAAATGCCAGAATTAAGTAAGGGAATTAAAATGAAAAAATGTTCAGTTTTTCTGGACTGCAATACCTGCAAGGATACACTAAGGGAAAGGGTGATAAACAAGAATTATGTTTGTCTTATGTTGATGATTTGCTTTATTCTACAAAAAATGACAAGCAAGCAGAACAAGTATGTGCTGACACATGTAATCACTGATTTTCGTTATCGTGCTTATATGTTTGATTGCCAGTAGCTTTTGCTGCTGCAGTAAAACAAGAGGAGGAGGTTTACCCTTATGCTATTCATATAATCAGTTATCATTTATCAATATATTCACATATGCTCACATATAACCAGAGTTTTACAGTGATTTTTATAATCCATTTGAATCATAAAAGCCTAACAGCAAGCTGCTCGACCTTTCCCCCAGTGCTTTCTTACACCCTAGAGAAAGGGGAAGCTATAAATCAGAAGACCAAAGGGTGCTCATCAATGGTTCCTCTTCATCCTGGAGAAGAGTGACTAGTGGGGTGCCACAGGGTTCTGTCTTGGGCCCGGTCTTATTCAACATCTTTATCAATGACTTGGATGATCAAGGGCATCCTGATCAAATTTGCAGATGACACCAAACTGGGAGGGGTGGCTAACACCCCAGAGGACAGGATCACACTTCAAAACGACCTTGACAGATTAGAGAACTGGGCCAAAACAAACAAGATGAATTTTAACAGGGAGAAATGTAAAGTATTGCACTTGGGCAAAAAAAATGAGAGGCACAAATACAAGATGGGTGACACCTGGCTTGAGAGCAGTACATGTGAAAAGGATCTAGGAGTCTTGGTTGACCACAAACTTGACATGAGCCAACAGTGTGACGCGGCAGCTAAAAAAGCCAATGCAATTCTGGGCTGCATCAATAGGAGTATAGCATCTAGATCAAGGGAAGTAATAGTGCCACTGTATTCTGCTCTGGTCAGACCTCACCTGGAGTACTGTGTCCAGTTCTGGGCACCACAATTCAAGAAGGACACTGACAAACTGGAACGTGTCCAGAGGAGGGCAACCAAAATGGTCAAAGGCCTGGAAATGATGCCTTATGAGGAACGGCTAAGGGAGCTGGGCATGTTTAGCCTGGAGAAGAGGAGGTTAAGGGGTGATATGATAGCCATGTTCAAATATATAAAAGGATGTCACATAGAGGAGGGAGAAATGTTGTTTTCTGCTGCTCCAGAGAAGCGGACACGGAGCAATGGATCCAAACTACAAGATAGAAGATTCCACCTAAACATTAAGAAGAACTTCCTGACAGTAAGAGCTGTTTGCCAGTGGAATTTGCTGCCAAGGAGTGTGGTGGAGTCTCCTTCTTTGGAGGTCTTTAAGCAGAGGCTTGACAACCATATGTCAGGAGTGCTCTGATGGTGTTTCCTGCTTGGCAGGGGGTTGGACTCGATGGCCCTTGTGGTCTCTTCCAACTCTGTGATTCTATGATTCTAAGATGCTGGTACATCTCTCCCCCTCCTAGCTGAAGTTTCTATTCTCCTTTACCATCAACTGGGGAAAAGGTCAGACTGTACTTTGACTGTACAGACAAAGCAGAAGTTGGGAGTTGTACTCTACGCACGGTCAGGAGCATGGCAGAATGCGCACTTATTGGTTATTTTTCGCTGGCGTTCGTGATTGTCTCATAATCTGTGATGCTGCACTCAGGTATATAACTCCAGAACTCGAATTCTTTGGGTCCCAGTCTTTTGGAAAGGATTCCAACTGGGTCCATTATTGCTCAGCAATAAAACTTCACCTTCTTTTTCTCCAACTGCTGTGTCTGTCAATCCTTGCCTCCATATAAGTGGGTACCACTGCCAAAAATTTGCAACACAGTGACAGTGAACACAGCATATAAATGTGACGGACAAATAAATAAATAAAGCATACATCTACATTTATTGATCTGTGCCTCATTGGTTCTAGTATTAAAAACATAGAGGAAATGGAGAGAGAACTCTCTGGTGTTTTTTCAGAGTTGGGTTTTTCCCTGCAGGAAAAAATGACTTCACTCTATGATATCACATAGCATATAAATTCAAACATTGGAAGATTAATGGAGAAATAAGAATAGTTAAAAATGAAAATACTAGAAACAAAATAAAAATGAAATGTTAGTGGGTGGCTGATAAACCATCTAAAATAAACTGCTGAAACACGTATCCTAGATTTGACAACATGATTTCACTTTTACTTAGTTCAATGCTCTTTTTGTATGAAGTTACAATTTGTGGGGTTTTGTAGCATAATCCTGTGTGGTCTCAATAGGTTCCAGCTAACTGTGCATAGGATTGTAACCTTAAGGACACCTGGGCACTGCTGGAGAGAGAAGTGAGTGGTCCATCTAAGGGAAATCATTAGTGAATGAAGGAAAATGTGTTTACAAATCTTTTTTATTGAATTATTATGCAAATACAAAGGAAACAAAGAAAACAAACATTTCTACTGAATACACAAAGAAAGAAAAAACAAAAAACAAAGCAGAACAGAACAAACTCAAACAGTATGAAGAAGTATGTGGATGGCGGCTCGCAACATTATACAGGAGGCAGCAACGAAAACCATCCCAATGAAAAGGAAATGCAAGAAAGCAAAGTAGCTGTCCAACGAGGCCTTACAAATAGCGGGGGAGAGAAGGCAAGCAAAATGTGAGATAGTGAAAGAAATTGAATGCAGTTTTCCAAAAAATAGCAAGGAGAGACAAGAAAGCCTTCTTAAACGAGCAATGCAAAGAAATAGAGGAAAACAAGAGAATGGGAAGAACCAGAGATCTGTTCAAGAAAATTGGAGATATGAAAGGAACATTTCATACAAAGATTACCATAATAAGGGGCAAAAGTGGTAAGGACCTAATAGAAGCAGAAGATATTAAGAAGAGGTGGCAAGAATACACAGAGGAATTATACCAGAAAGATATGGATGGCTCGTATACCTCAGGTAGTGTGGTTGCTGACCTTGAGCCAGACATCCTGGAGAGTGAAGTCAAATGGGCTTTAGAAAGCACTGCTAATAACAAGGCCACTGGAAGTGATGGTATTCCAGCTGAACAATTTAAAATTTTCAAAGATGATGCTGTTAAGGTGCTACACTCAATATGCCAGCAAATTTGGAAAACTCAGCAGTGGCCAGAGGATTGGAGAAGATCAGTCTACATCCCAATCCCAAAGAAGGGCAGTGCCAAAGTATGCTCCAACTACCGCACAATTGCACTCATCTCACACGCTAGCAAGGTTATGCTTAAAATTCTACAAGGAATGCTCAAGCAGTATGTGGACCGAGAACTCCCAGAAGTGCAAGCTGGATTTAGAAGAGGCAGAGGAACCAGAGACCAAATTGCAAACATGCGCTGGATTATGGAGAAAACTAGAAAGTTCCAGAAAGACATCTATTTCTTCATTGACTATGCAAAAGCCTTTGACTGTGTCGACCACTGCAAACTATGGCAAGTTCTTAAAGAAATGGGAGTGCCTGATCACCTCATCTGTCTCCTGAGAAATCCCTATGTGAGGACTTCCGGGGGCAGAACGAACGGCAATGGCGGTCCTCTTTGCCTTGTAAAGGGGAAGCTCCGCAGAAACGGGTCGTCCGCTACGGCGAAGCGGAGACCCTTGCTGGAAAACCACAGGCAGCAATAGCCTGTGGCCGTGGGACTCAGCGGGCACCATCAGCGCCCCCTGAAACGTTGAAGGAACCCCGTAAGGGGCTCCGGAGCGCGAAAGGGCTGGCGCGGTGCTGTGAGTTGATCGTTCTTTCTGTGGAGTGAAGCCGCAAAGCTGCTGTCGGTGAGCGCTGACCCTCTTCCTGGGAACATTCGGCTATAAAACAACATCCCGTGAGTAGGGAGACCGATTGAATTTGGGACTAAATTTATTTGAGATTTGGCTGAAGCGGGAGACGCAACCAGGAAGTCCGTCTCCCGGTACTGTTTAAAGATTCAAAGCAAAGACTTTAAACTCTCTAATGCCTTTGAAGCTGTGATTCTTAAAAGGAACTAACCCATGCATCAATTGAACTGATTTTGCCTTGATACCAGTGGATTTTATCTTCTTATTTGTGGATGCCTTTTTAGAAGAAGAAGAAGAGTTTGGATTTGATATCCCGCCTTTCACTCCCCTTCAGGAGTCTCAAAGTGGCTAACATTCTCCTTTCCCTTCCTCCCCCACAACAAACACTCTGTGAGGTGAGTGGGGCTGAGAGACTTCACAGAAGTGTGACTGGCCCAAGGTCACCCAGCAGCTGCATGTGGAGGAGCGGAGACGCGAACCCTGTTTCCCAGATTACGTGACTACCGCTCTTAACCACTACACCACACTTTTTACCTCTTCCTCAGTGGATTTACAAATTTACCAAGAAACCCCGGTAGCCGGGCTGCCAGACTATTAGAACTGTCAGACTGTGGACTCTGTTACATTGGACTGTTACATTGGATTGTGATTTGAACTGATACATTGTTACATTGAATCTGGCACTCTCTAGAGACATTGTAAGTACCTTAAAGACTAACTCTGCAAAGGTTAAAGGACCTGGAGGACTGTTGGGACTTTGAGGCTGTTTGATATTTTTATTAACGTTTAAGGGATTTGGAGTAACTTGAAAAAATTCTGCATGAACAACAACTTTGCTTCCTCCCTTAAGATATATTTAAACTCCCTCTAGAGGAACTTTGGATTACAACTACTGGGGTTTTTTCTTCTTCTCTTCTTATCTGTGGACTTGTGGATTCCCATGGGAATTGCATACTGACTGACCTTGATACGTAGACAGAAGTGGGATGAGTGGGACTGGGAGAACAAGATCAGCCAAAGCTAAATCACAACAAACTACTATAATTTCACAGCTGCGCAGATCATCTGTCCCTATTGTCTCTGTGGCACAAGAGGAAGAATTAGAGCAAGTTAGGCCAGAAGGAATGGCTACAGGAGGGGATTCTCCTTCAGTACTAGATAAAATTTTTGAAAAATTGGAAGGCCTGAGTAAGCAAGTGGCTGAACAATCATCTAAAATTGACCAAAATACAGCTAGTGTTAACAAATTGACTCAACAAGTTGCTTTAAATGCACAATCAATTGGGAAATTATTGGAAGTTACTACAGAAAATCGTAAACTAGCCGAGGAGGCCAAACAGAAAGCAGAGGCTGTGCAAGAGGAAGTAAAACCTATGCGCAAGCAGATTGGCGAACACCAGGCATACCTGTCTATGATAGAATTAAGAAGTAAGGAAAATAACTTGAGATTGAGGTCAGTTCCAGAACTTGAAAAAGGGGATTTAGTTGAATATTTTACAAAAGAATTTACAGAATTTTGGCTTTTGGAAGAAGATAAAGACTTTAAAATTGTAAGTGCATTCAGACTTGGAAAAGGAGGGAGGAAGGGCAAGTTTAGAGACTGCCTGATCTCTCTGAGAACGAAGGAAGAAAGAGACAAGATACTGAGTGCACATTTTCAAAAGACCCTTGAAATTCAGGATTTGAGAGTGGAAATCTACAAAGATATTCCGAAACACTTACTGGAACTTAGATCTTGCTACGGAGATCTGGTGAAACTGCTGAGAAGTAACAGAATTGCCTTTAGGTGTGAGTTCCCCCAGGGACTATCTTTCACTTTTAGAGAGAAGAAAGTGAAAATCAAAACAGCTGAAGACAAGGAAAAGTTTTTGAGTGATCACGGAGAAGACCTCCAGAAAGGGATTGTAGAAGAACCAGGAGCCTCAGGATCTGGGCTATTAAGATCTACACCTACACCTCTGGGGTCCGAAGAGCAGGAGAGAGAGATACCACCACTACCAAAGGGAGAATAGAACTGTCCAAGATGTCTCTGCAATTACTAAGTTGGAATATTCATGGCTTTAACTCTCCAGAGAAAAGGAGGAAGATCTTCCACTTATTAAAAAAGGAACAATTAGATATCATTTGCTTACAGGAAACACATGTGATTAGGCTCCATAGGAAAGTGCTAATTAATAAGACATTAGGCCAATAATTTATTTCATCTGACAGAGTGAAGAAGAGAGGAGTTGTGATATATGCAAAAGAGAGCCTGTCACCAAAATTTCTTTTTAAAGATGAGCAAGGAAGAATCTTGGCAATTGAAATTCAAATACAAGGGGAAAAATTCCTGATTTTGGGGATCTATGCACCAAATGAGGGGAAATCGGAATTCTACAAGAAGCTGCATGACACAATGTTGGACTATATGGACTATAATAACATCATTATGATGGGCGATATGAATGGGGTGGTATCTACGAATATGGACAAAGCGCAAAGTCAAAGTATGACAAAAGAGGGCAGACTGCCAAAAACTTTTTTTGAATTAACTGACAATATGGACTTGGTTGACATCTGGAGGACAAAGAACCCCTTAGGAAGAGAGGGGACATTCTTCTCTGAAGCTAAAATGACATGGACAAGAATCGACCAAATATGGATAACTAGAGGACTGGCACCTAAGACTAGAAAGGTGGAAATCTGCCCCAAAACCTGCTCCGACCATAATGCAGTAAAGATGGAAATGAAACTAACCTCAACTGGTTCCTTCAGATGGAAGATGAATGACACCTTACTAAGAGATCAGGAGACTGTTAAGAAGGCCCAAAAGACCTTGAGTGATTATTTTGAAATAAATTTGAAAACTACAGTTGAAAAAAGAGTAATCTGGGACGCAAGTAAAGCGGTCATGAGGGGGTTTCTGATACAACAGAATGTGATAAAGAAAAGAGTTCAGAATGAGAAAAAAGATAAGATCTTGGAGAAATTAAAAGGAGAGAAAAAATTAAGATCGAAACCAAAGTCACAGGAGATTCTGAGAGAAATTAAACTTTATCAAGCACAATATACAAAATTGATAAACCAGGAAGTTGAATGGAAAATTAAACAAATGAGACAAAGGACTTTTGAATCGGCAAATAAATGCGGAAAACTGCTAGCATGGCAGTTGAAAAAAAGACAAAAATTGAACACGGTTACTAACTTAGAGATTGAAGGGAGAATCATTCAGAACCCTGTGGAGATCAGAAAATGTTTCCAGAGATACTTTAAAGAACTTTATACCCAAGGGCCACAAAAAGAGACTGAGATAGACCAATTTTTAAGAAACAACGGATTACCAAAACTATCTCAAGAAAATAAGATAATATTGAACCATAAAGTAACAGAACAAGAGATTGAAGGTGCCATTCAGAACATGCAATTGGGCAAATCTCCAGGGCCGGATGGGCTAACTTCCAAGTACTATAAGACTTTGAAAGACTATCTGATTCAACCATTGAAGGAGGTTTGTAATGAGATTATGGAGGGGAAGAAGGCACCGGAATCGTGGAAAGAAGCTTTCATCACACTCATACCTAAATCTGAAACTGAAAAGACACAACTAAAGAACTACCGTCCCATTTCCCTTTTAAATGTGGACTACAAAATTTTTGCAGATATTTTAGCTAATAGATTAAAACAAGTGTTAAATGAAGTGATTCATAAAGACCAGGCAGGCTTTCTCCCAGGTAGACATTTGTCTGATAATACAAGGAACATCATTGACATTTTGGAATTATTGCAAATGAATACTAATACAAAAGCACTGCTGATCTTTATCGATGCGGAGAAGGCCTTTGACAATATTTCATGGAATTTTATGAAGAAAAATCTTAAAGGGATGGGAGTGGGATGGGGGTTTGAAAATGGCATAGACGCAATTTACTCAGAACAAAAGGCAAAATTGATAGTCAATAATGTGGTGTCAGAAGAGTTTAAAATTGAGAAAGGAACACGACAGGGTTGCCCTATTTCCCCATTGTTATTTATTTTGGTCCTGGAGGTGCTCTTGAACATGATCAGAGGGGACCGGTTGATTGAAGGAATTCAGGTTGGAGCCAAACAATATAAACTTAAGGCTTTTGCAGATGACCTGGTTTTGACATTACAGGAGCCAGAATCTAGTACGAAAAGGGTGTTAGAACTGATTCAAGAATTTGGTCGGGTGGCAGGATTTAAATTAAATAAGCAGAAAACTAAGGTGCTGGAAAAAAACTTGACAACTTTGGAAAAAGAAAGGTTTCCGAAGGAGACAGAGTTAAATGTGGTCAAAAAGGTGAAATATCTAGGGGTTAATATGACGGCTAAAAACTTGAATGTATTCAAAGACAACTATGAAAAATGTTGGTCAGAAATCAAAAAGGATCTAGAAACTTGGTCAAAATTGAAGCTTTCCTTGTTGGGTCGAATTGCTGTTATAAAGATGAATGCACTGCCAAAAATGTTGTTTTTGTTTCAGACTTTGTACATTGTGGACAAGATGGATTGTTTTAAGAGGTGGCAGAGAGATATCTCTAGGTTTGTCTGGCAGGGCAAAAAGCCCAGAATAAAATTAACTGATGCTAAAGAAAGAGGGGGGTTTGCCCTGCCAGACATGAAATTGTATTATGAACCAGCAGCTTTCTGCTGGTTGAAAGACTGGCTACTTCTAGAGAACACTGATATTTTGGATTTGGAAGGGTTCAATAATGTGTTTGGGTGGCATGTATATTTGTGGTACGACAAGATTAAAGCTCATAAAGCTTTCAAGAACCATATAGTCAGGAAGGCAGTGTTTAATGTCTGGACAAGATACAAAGATTTATTAGAAAGTAAGACCCCAAGGTGGTTGTCACCAATGGAAGCTAAGGCTCAGAAAAGACTCAATATGGAGGCCAACTGGCCAAAATATTGGGAGATAGTAGAAAAAGATGGAGACACATGGAGACTGCAGAGTTTTGAGAAATTGAAGGATAAAGTGTGAGATTGGTTACATTATTGTCAGATTAGGGAGGCCTTTAATATGGATAAAAAAACAGGCTTCCAGGTGGAAAAGTCGAAACTAGAAACAGAACTGTTAGAACCAAAAATTAAGGTACTTTCAAGAATGTATAACTTGCTGTTAAAATGGAACACTCAGGATGAAACGGTTAAATCAGCTATGATAAAATGGGCGCAAGACATTGGCTACAATATTATGTTCGCTGACTGGGAACGGTTATGGACCACTGGTGTGAAATTCACGGCATGTAATGCCCTGAAAGAAAATATAATGAAAATGATATATAGGTGGTACATGACCCCAGTCAAGCTTGCAAAAATATACCATTTGCCAGACAATAAGTGTTGGAAATGTAAAGAAACTGAGGGAACATTCTTTCACCTCTGGTGGACGTGCCCAAAGGTTAAGGCTTTCTGGGAAATGATCTATAATGAATTGAAAAAGGTATTTAAATATACCTTCCCTAAGAAACCAGAGGCCTTCCTTTTGGGCATTGTTGGCCAAATGGTGTTAAAGAAGGATAGAACTTTCTTTATGTACGCAGTAACAGCAGCAAGAATACTCATCGCAAAATATTGGAAGACACAAGATTTGCCCACTTTGGAAGAATGGCAGACGCAACTGATAGACTATATGGAATTGGCAGAAATGACTGGCAGAATCCGAGACCTGGGAAAAGAGATAGTGGAAGAGGACTAGAAGAAATTTAAGGATTATTTGCAAAAGTATTGTAAATTGTATGAATGTTAGAATGATGCAGGATATAAAGATAATACGGCATTAGTGACATAGTTGAAAGGAGTATGCAAAAACTGGTTTATAAGAACAAAGGTGAAATTTGAATAATATTATGTCAAGCTTAAATAACTGATAACAAAGGGAAAAACTGGAGACATAATAGTTGAAATGTATAATATAAAATAAGATTTGAAAGAAGGTGAAGTATTGCTGAATAAGATTTGGTAAAAGGGAACACAGAAAAGGGAGATGTGAGGGAGTCTGGAAAGAGGGTTATGGAAATAATATTTAAGAAATTGAATCATTTTTATGTCCTTTTTATGTCTTTTTTGTTTTTGTTTGTTTCTTTTGTCTTTTTTGGCTTCTTTGATTGATTGTGATGGTGTTTTTCTTTTTCGGTTGTGAATGTGAAGTTTGTTTTATTGTCTAAACCTTTAATAAATATCTTATTAAAAAAAAAGAAATCCCTATGTGAGACAAGAAGCTACAGTTAGAACTGGATATGGAACAACTGATTGGTTCAGAATTGGGAAAGGAGTACGACAAGGCTGTATATTGTCTCCCTGCTTATTTAACTCATCATGCAAAAGGCTGGGCTGGATGAATCCCAAGCAGGAATTAAGATTGCTGGAATAAATATCAACAACCTCAGATATGCAGATGACACAACCTTGATGGCAGAAAGTGAGGAGGAATTAAATAACCTTTTAATGAGGGTGAAAGAGGAGAGCGCAAAATATGGTCTGCAGCTCAACGTCAAAAAAACGAAGATCATGGCCACTGGTCCCATCACCTCCTGGCAAATAGAAGGGGAAGAAATGGAGGCAGTGAGAGATTTTACTTTCTTGGGCTCCATGATCACTGCAGATGGTGACAGCAGTCACAAAATTAAAAGACACCTGCTTCTTGGGAGAAAAGCAATGACAAACCTAGACAGCATCTTAAAAAGCAGAGGCATCACCTTGCCAACAAAGGTCCGTATAGTTAAAGCAATGGTTTTCCCAGTAGTGATGTATGGAAGTGAGAGCTGGACCATAAAGAAGGCTGATCACCGAAGAATTGATGCTTTTGAATTATGGTGCTGGAGGAGACTCTTGAGAGTCCCATGGACTGCAAGAAGATCAAACCTATCTATTCTTAAGGAAATCAGCCCTGAGTGCTCACTGGAAGGACAGATAGTCATCCCAGAATGTCATTTCTTTACCTGAATACTGAACCTTCTCAGGTGAATCTCTTTCTATTATACTTTTGGTTTTTGGTTTTTGATTTTTGGTTTTTGGTTTTTGATTTTTGAGTTTGTAGGGCAGCAGTTGAAGAAGGAGCAAAAAGGGTTTTCTTGTGTGTGTGTGTTTCTTGTGGCTGATTAGCTCTTTTCCCTGTGTAAAGGTCAGAGGGGGCAGGGTTTCTGTTGAGGCAGGGGATTAGCTGTGGGAGGAGCTTATCAGAGTTTGTAGGGCAGCAGTTGAAGAAGGAGCAAAAAGGGTTTTCTTGTGTGTGTGTGTTTCTTGTGGCTGATTAGCTGTTTTCCCTGTGTAAAGGTCAGAGGGGGCAGGGTTTCTGTTGAGGCAGGGGATTAGCTGTGGGAGGAGCTTCTCAGAGTTTGTAGGGCAGCAGTTGAAGAAGGAGCAAAAAGGGTTTTCTTGTGTGTGTGTGTTTCTTGTGGCTGATTAGCTCTTTTCCCTGTGTAAAGGTCAGAGGGGGCAGGGTTTCTGTTGAGGCAGGGGATTAGCTGTGGGAGGAGCTTATCAGAGTTTGTAGGGCAGCGGCGCGCGCCAAGCGGCGCGCGCAGTTATATCCATCTTTTAGATTTAGGGGAGCTAGTCTCAAACGTTTGTTGGGGGAGACCTAGGTTTTTTTTTTTGTGGGCGAAGTTATTTGTCATGTCTTCAAGCTTTTTATGATGGAGGACCTCTGTAGCCACCCCCAACAACACGATCTCAAGATGGAAGGGGAGGGAACAGCTGCAGTCGCCTGCGATTCCTGCGCAATGTTTGCCATCTTGCCAAAGGTTGCAGGCAGCTTCACCTGCAGCAATTGCATGTTGATTGCCCTTTTAAAAGACAAAGTCCAGCAACTGGAGGAACGTGTAGCTACGCTCCAAAGAATTAGAGAGCTGGAGCTCTTCTTGGAAGCAACAGAGCACACCGTCCCCACCAAGGAGGAGACAGGGGACTCCCCTGAGAAGGAGGCTAGTTCATCAACACAGGAGCCAGATATATGGAGAAACGTGACTCAAAGAAGTAGGAGGCCCAGGGTTCACTCTGATTGTTTAGAAATACACAATCGCTTTGAGGTCCTCTCCCCTAGCATGGAAGACGAAGAGCAGACTCCATTTGAGGATCTCTCCCTCATTACAGTCGATCAGGTATATGAAGACGAGCAGCAAAGTCAGTCCTCAGGGAATGTGCAGGCGACCTTGGAACGGACAGCTCACGGAAGAACCCCGACCAAACCCAAGAGGAGGCGTGTAGTGGTGATAGGGGATTCCCTACTGAGGGGAACAGAAGCAGTGATCTGTGGGCCTGACAAGATGTCTCGGGAAGTGTGCTGTCTCCCCGGGGCTAAGATCCAAGATGTAACTGAACGACTGCAAGGAATCATAAAACCCACTGACAAATACCCCTTCCTCTTGGTTCATGTGGGAACCAATGACACTGCAAGCAATAGCCTCCAGAAGATCAAAAGAGACTACGAGGCTCTCGGCAGGAAATTGAAGCAACTAAATGCACAAATTGTCATCTCGTCTGTCCTCCCAGTTGAACGACGTGGCCCAGGGAGAGAGGGGAAAATAGTGGAAGTGAACAGCTGGCTTCGCAAATGGTGTAAACAGGAACGGTTTGGATTCTTAGATCACGGACTGCAGTTTCTTGAAGATGGACTTCTGGCAAGTGATGGGCTGCACCTCACAACGGTTGGGAGGAATGTTTTTGCCAAAAATCTCAGAAACCTCATCAGGAGGGCTTTAAACTGACTAATGTGGGGGAGGGAGACAGTGCTCCTGAAGGTAGGAGTCTATCAATTAATGAAGATGATCATCCAAATGTCATAGACCAAATGGAGCAAACAGCACGCGGACCTAGTGGTGGGAGGAAAAAATCCTTAAATAAGAGACACGGGGGAATGATTAATGGACTTCAATGTCTGTACACTAATGCGCAAAGCATGGGAAATAAACAAGATGAGCTTGAGCTCTTGGTACAACAAACTAAATATGACATAATAGGCATCACTGAAACCTGGTGGGATAAGTCCCACAATTGGAATGTAATAATGGGGGGATACAATCTATTTCAGAGAAACAGACCAGACAAGAAAGGAGGAGGAGTGGCGTTATATGTCAGGGATGTGTATACCTGTGAAGAGATCCAAGATTTAGAACCTCAAAGCCAATGTGAGAGCATTTGGGTCAAAATTAAGGGAGAGAAGAATAACAGAGACCTCATTGTGGGAGTTTACTATAGACCCCCAAGCCAAACGGAGGACATAGATGATGCCTTCCTGGAACAGATGGCCAAGCATGCAAAAGGAAGGGAGATAGTAGTAATGGGGGACTTCAATTACCCGGATATTTGTTGGACGTCAAACTCAGCCAAGAGCATAAGGTCAAACAGATTCCTCACTGGCCTTGCAGACAACTTCATTGTCCAGAAAGTGGGAGAAGCAACAAGAGGAACAGCCATTTTAGATCTGGTCCTAACCAATGTTGATGACCTGGTTAGTGGGGTAGAAGTGGAAGGATCATTAGGCGCGAGTGATCATGCTCTTCTGAAGTTTACTATACAGCGGAAAGGAGCAGCCAAGCATACTAGGACTCAATTTCTTGACTTTAAGAAAGCCGACTTCATAAAACTTAGGGAAGTGCTGGGTGAGATCCCATGGACAGCAATACTAAAAGGAAAGGGAGTTCATGATGGCTGGGAGTTTGTTAAGAGGGAGATAGTAAAAGCACAACGTCAGGCAATACCAATGAGACGGAAACATGGAAGGTGCCTAAAGAAGCCAGGGTGGCTATCTAAAGAACTTTTAACTGAATTAAGATTAAAAAAGGATGTGTACAAAAAATGGAAAAGGGGGGAAACCACCAAAGAGGAATTCAAACAAATAGCCAGCACGTGTAGACACAAAGTCAGAAAAGCTAAAGCACAGAATGAACTCAGGCTTGCTAGAGAGGTTAAAAGCAACAAAAAAGGCTTTTATGGGTATGTTCGTAGCAAAAGGAAGAACAAAGAAACAGTGGGGTCACTCAGAGGAGAAGATGGTGAAATGCAAACAGGGGACACAGAAAGGGCTGAACTCCTCAATGCCTTCTTTGCCTCAGTCTTCTCCGATAAAGAAAACAATGCCCGACCTGAAGAATTTGGAGCAAATGATTCAGCAAAGGAAACACAGCCCAGAATAACTAAGGAGACAGTACAAGAATATTTGGCTAGTTTTGATGTATTCAAGTCTCCAGGGCCAGATGAACTGCATCCAAGAGTATTAAAAGAACTGGCAGATGTGATCTCAGAACCACTGGCAGTCATCTTCGAGAAATCCTGGAGAACAGGCGAAGTCCCGGCAGACTGGAGGAGGGCAAATGTTGTCCCTATTTTCAAAAAGGGGAAAAGAGAGGACCCAAATAATTACCGCCCAGTCAGTCTGACATCAATAGCAGGGAAGATTCTGGAGCAGATCATTAAGCAAACAGTCTGTGAGCACCTAGAAAGGAATGCTGTGATCACCAATAGTCAGCATGGATTTCTGAAAAATAAGTCATGTCAGACTAACCTGATCTCATTTTTTGACAGAATTACAAGCCTGGTAGATGAAGGGAACTCAGTGGATATAGCCTACCTTGATTTCAGTAAGGCATTTGACAAGGTGCCCCATGATATTCTTGTAAAGAAGCTGGTAAAATGCGGTCTTGACTCTGCTACCACTCAGTGGATTTGTAACTGGCTGACTGACCGAACCCAAAGGGTGCTCATCAATGGTTCCTCTTCATCCTGGAGAAGAGTGACTAGTGGGGTGCCACAGGGTTCTGTCTTGGGCCCGGTCTTATTTAACATCTTTATCAACGACTTGGATGATGGACTCAAGGGCATCCTGATCAAATTTGCAGATGACACCAAACTGGGAGGGGTGGCTAACACCCCAGAGGACAGGATCACACTTCAAAACGACCTTGACAGATTAGAGAACTGGGCAAAAACAAACAAAATGAATTTTAACAGGGAGAAATGTAAAGTATTGCACTTGGGCAAAAAAAATGAGAGGCACAAATACAAGATGGGTGACACCTGGCTTGAGAGCAGTACATGTGAAAAGGATCTAGGAGTCTTGGTTGACCACAAACTTGACATGAGCCAACAGTGTGACGCGGCAGCTAAAAAAGCCAATGCAATTCTGGGCTGCATCAATAGGAGTATAGCATCTAGATCAAGGGAAGTAATAGTGCCACTGTATTCTGCTCTGGTCAGACCACACCTGGAGTACTGTGTCCAGTTCTGGGCACCACAATTCAAGAAGGACACTGACAAACTGGAACGTGTCCAGAGGAGGGCAACCAAAATGGTCAAAGGCCTGGAAACAATGCCTTATGAGGAACGGCTAAGGGAGCTGGGCATGTTTAGCCTGGAGAAGAGGAGGTTAAGGGGTGATATGATAGCCATGTTCAAATATATAAAAGGATGTCACATAGAGGAGGGAGAAATGTTGTTTTCTGCTGCTCCAGAGAAGCGAACACGGAGCAATGGATCCAAACTACAAGAAAGGAGATTCCACCTAAACATTAGGAAGAACTTCCTGACAGTAAGAGCTGTTCGACAGTGGAATTTGCTGCCAAGGAGTGTGGTGGAGTCTCCTACTTTGGAGGTCTTTAAGCAGAGGCTTGACAACCATATGTCAGGAGTGCTCTGATGGTGTTTCCTGCTTGGCAGGGGGTTGGACTCGATGGCCCTTGTGGTCTCTTCCAACTCTATGATTCTATGATTCTATGATTTTGACTTCCATCGACCTCACGGTGGTTCATTTCCTATAACTAATACCTTTTATCTGTGTTTCAATATATTCCTTATCTTGGTATAAGGAGACATTTTCCTACTTATGGGTTTATTCTAAACACAACCAAAAATTGGTTGTTGAACCTTGACTCAATAGGTAGGTATTTAGACAATCCCATTCCTTCTGGACTATTTTATTTGACTTGTTCCTTAAGGCTTCAGTCAACTTAGTGAGTTCCAAGTAGTTGCTCAGTTTTTGTAGCCATTCTTCTTTATTTGGTATATGGTCTCCCTTCCAATACTTGGCTATTAATACTCTAGCCACCATCACTGCATAGAACAATAATTTTAATCTTTCTTTTGGGATATTATCAGTTAGAATTCCAAGAAGGAATGATTCTGTTTTTGTGTGGAATGTAATTTTTAGTAATTTTTCATTTCCTCATAGATTGTGTCCCAGAATATTTTATTTCTGGGCACAACCACAACATATGGAAGAAGGTTCCCACTTGTATTTTACATTTCCAGCATTTATTATTATGGTTTTTATTGATTTTGGCCAATTTTGTGGGAGTTAGATACCACCTATACGGCATTTTCATCCAATTTTCTCTAATTTGATAGCATGCAGTGAATTTTTGTGATAAATAGGAGTGGTGACAGTGGGCACCCTTCTCTTGTTCCCTTTTCAATATTAAACTCTTCCGTGATTTCATTATTTATAATTAACCTTGCCTTTTGGCTAGTATAAATAGCTAGTATAAATAGCTTTAATTCCATTTATTATTTTGTTCCCTATTCACATCACTTTGATAGTTTTCAGTAGGAAGTCCCATGAAACACTATCAAAGGCTTTTTCAGCATCTACTAGCAGGATTGCTGCTTTTTTTTGCTAGGTTTCAATGTATTCCAGTAAATCGATTATTATTCTTGTGTTATTTATCTGCCTTCCCGGCAGGAAGCCTGCTTGCTCTCTATTTATTATTCTGTTCAGGAAGTTTTTCAATCTGTTTGCTAATATTACGGCAAAGATTTTATAAATCTGAATTCAATAATGAGATTGGTTTATATTTTTTTTTTGTCATTTTGAGATCTGCGCCTTGTTTTGGAATTATTGTTATTAATGCACCCCTCCATGAATCTGGAGTTTTCCTTCCTTACATTATATTATTCATGATTTTTTCAAGATAGGAAGTACAACTTTTAATTTCTTGTAATAATTTATAGTAATCCCAATCTATTTTAGTTCTGCAAAGTCAAACTTTTCAAGGGACTGAAGGACTGGCAAAAAAAACTTCCTGACCTGTGAGAGCAGAAGCACTTTCTGACAAGCAAAGGTATCATTGGATACAGCCCTTAATGATGGCCAAATCTATGCTTTTCTTGAGTCAGTGTTGGTTCCTTACACTGATTTACATCTGTGTACTGTTTTCTATTTCATAGTTTGGGCTTCTTTTGTTCAGGAAGGCTACGCTATGCCTGCCACAATTATAGCAGTGCTATAATTCTAGTGAATATTGAAAGCTGTGACATTTCAAATAATCTCCTTTGTTCATTTCGCTTTTGATTAATCTGAGAATTTATTTCCCTGAAGAAGTATTTCACTGCACATGTAACTCCACATGTCACTTGTTTCCAAGTGAACATTGTATTTCAACCACACAAATGGGAGAGGGGCATATGTTCTTCAGGGAACATTTTTGGTGGTAAAACAAACTTCAGGAGAAGGTCTGAAAAGTTTCTAAAAAGACCACCCAAAGCTGGTGGTTCTGATATTGCACCTATCAGTTTTAGCTTCCTTGCTTAAATCAGCATCCTTCTTTCCCATCATTTAGCCAATTAGAATGCTCTGCATGCCAACCTCACCAAGGGCAAATGAAGCCAGAGTAGAGTGCCTTTTGAGCAAGCATTGCCTTCAACTCAGAATCAGCTTCATTTGCTCTCATTGAAGTCCGCCATGCTGTCAACTCTACTATATGGTGACATCACTGTTAGTTGGAGGACAAATGAGGATTTGAGGAAGACAAGCTGCAGAAGCTGGAGCCAATCTGGGATGCAGAGGGTTTCACAGGGGAACCAGCACTTGAATGCCAGGAATGAGTGAGGAGTGTGGTCTGCCTGGATGAGTAGGGGAGTGTGCGTGTGGCCTGAATCTGTGCTAATAACACTGGGAAATGCCACTAAATATTTGCTGAATGTGAAAAGCAGAACAGTACTTCAGCAAATAGCCTCCATTTTGGCTCAGACATTGTTTGGGCTATTTCTGTTGACATTCATAAGCCAAAATTGCCCTTGATACAACACTATTGCATTTAAAAAGCTTATCTCAGAATATTCCCTTTATTAAAGGCAAATATCTTTTTGTGCTCCCTTCAACATATTAATATTAATAAGCTATTGCAGCTCTTCACTCGTAAAATAATTGCATTAATATTACTGTCAGAAAGCTCATCAACAATCAGCTAATTTCAATTAATTTTTCATGATTTTTAATTAATCTGTAAGAAATGCAAACCGCAAAATATGAAGCTAACTGCATTATCTTCTAATTCACAAAATGGTACAGAGAAAGAAAAAAGTGGAGATGTACAAATAGCAGAAGTTCTGCCGTTTTTTCTCCTATGGGTTAAAGTCATTGAAGGGATCTTCATAATCATAAATTAAATACATTGACTGGACCTGTGTTTTGAAGCTATATCAAATCTGGCACTAGTCTAGAATGCAGATGAGAGACAAATTTAATTTAAATCACATTTAAAGGCAGATCTTTGTAATGCACACATTACAAAAAACAAAACATGCTTTGAAATTTGCACTTCTTTGAATTTTTCAATGCCGTTTGAGCACATTTTGTGGACAAAACTGCAAATACTAGGGTAATTTGCATATATTTGTGAAAGTAGCATAAAAATGCATTATATTTGAGGAAATGCTTTGCGAAAAGTGGCACCGTATTTTTCTCTCCATAAGATGCACTTTTTTCCTCCTAAAAAGTAAGGGGAGGTTTCTGTGTGTCTTATGGAGTGAATGCTTACGGATGGGGGGGATCCTGCTACAGTCATGAGCAGAGGATCCATGGTTCCCCTTCCTTTCCTCCTCCACGGCTCGATTTGAAGCAGCAAAGTGGGAGAGGAGTCGCTTACATGGGTGTAAGCGGCTCCTGTCCGGTTGGATGCTTTAAAGCGAGCGTGCTCTTTTTCTCCCTCCTCCCCGCTCAAAGCAGCAAAGCTTTTCAGCGAGCTGAGTCGGGGAGGAAGGAGAGGAGGAGAGCTGGCTCGCTTTAAAAGAGCAAAGGGGAGAGGAGAGGAGCTGCTTACATGGGTGTAAGCGGCTCCTGTCCAGTTGGCTCCTTTAAAGCAACCGTGCTCTCTCCCTCCCTCCTCCCCGAAAAGCTCCTTCTCCACACACCCCACACATGCTCCTTGTCCCTTCAGTGTTTTTCCTTCCCTCACCACTTAAAACGTGGTTACAAAGCACTGATCCACATGGATTCTCAGGCTTTTTGCATTCAGCTACTCCAAACTCACCATCAAATGACATGTCTGTGGCCACAGCATGAACCACAAATATCATACATCCACTGTTTTGTTCAGAATATTTTTTTCTTGTTTTCCTCCTCTAAAAGCTATGTGTTCCTCTAAAAGCTATGAGTGAAAAATATATTTAAAGGCAAAGCTGCATGAAAATGTGTATTAGAATAATTTTGCACTAAAATGCTGGTAGATCTTCACAAGGACCTTAGATGCAGCAACAAACCAAACCAAAGTGGAATGCAAAGAACCCAACTGGAAAGGTGAGGAACTGAGATATACGGAAGGAGAGAGAACTGCCCATCACTAAGTCCAGAGCACGGCCAGCACATCCATGAGGCAAGATGTGGCGACTGCCTCAGGTGCTGCCTCAGGCAGCAGGATCCACAGGGGCAGCAGAAACCGATACAAATATTTACTTCCTCTTGTTCCTGATGTATATCTTCATTCACCCCTTCTTCCCAGTCAGGGCGGGAGGCACCATTTTGTGATTTACCTCAAAATGTCTTGCGCCAGCCCTGGTCTAGGGACTCAGGTTGGCTCAGGATAGAAATCCAGACAGAGGCAGGGAAACTGTTCTTTTGAGGCCTCATCCCTTGCAATCTATATGAGTCTGCATCATCTCAGGGAGTGACAAATGAGGAATTGCAGGGTTCTGTGCTTGGCCCGTTGTTAGAATCATAGAATCATAGAGTTGGAAGAGACCACAAGGGCCATCGAGTCCAACCCCCTGCCAAGCAGGAAACACCATCAGAGCACTCCTGACATATGGTTGTCAAGCCTCTGCTTAAAGACCTCCAAAGCAGGAGACTCCACCACACTCCTTGGCAGCAAATTCCACTGTCGAACATCTCTTACTGTCAGGAAGTTCTTCCTAATGTTTGGGTGGAATCTCCTTTCTTGTAGTTTGGATCCATTGCTCCGTGTCCGCGTCTCTGGAGCAGCAGAAAACAACCTTTCTCCCTCCTCTATGTGACATCCTTTTATATATTTGAACATGGCTATCATATCACCCCTTAACCTCCTCTTCTCCAGGCTAAACATGCCCAGCTCCCTTAGCCGTTCCTCATAAGGCATCGTTTCCAGGCTTTGGACCATTTTGGTTGCCCTCCTCTGGACACGTTCCAGTTTGCCAGTGTCCTTCTTGAATTGTGGTGCCCAGAACTGGACACAGTACTCCAGGTGAGGTCTGACCAGAGCAGAATACAGTGGCACTATTACTTCCCTTGATCTAGATGCTATACTCCTATTGATGCAGCCCAGAATTGCATTGGCTTTTTTAGCTGCCGCGTCACACTGTTGGCTCATGTCAAGTTTGTGGTCAACCAAGACTCCTAGATCCTTTTCACATGTACTGCTCTCAAGCCAGGTGTCCCCCATCTTGTATTTGTGCCTCTCATTTTTTTTGCCCAAGTGTAATACTTTACATTTCTCCCTGTTAAAATTCATCTTGTTTGTTTTGGCCCAGTTCTCTAATCTGTCAAGGTCGTTTTGAAGTGTGATCCTGTCCTCTGGGGTGTTAGCCACCCCTCCCAGTTTGGTGTCATCTGCAAATTTGATCAGGATGCCCTTGAGTCCACCATCCAAGTCGTTGATAAAGATGTTGAATCTTGAAACTACTGGATCTATACCAGTAGTTTCAAGTTGCAAGGAAAGGAGATTCTGACTGAACACCAGGAAGAACCTTCTGATGGTAGGAGCTGTTTGACAATGAAACAAACTCCTTAGAAGGTGGTGGACTCTCCTTCATTGGGGAATGTTTTTAAAGCAGAGGTTGGATGGCCACCTGTCTTGGATGATTTAGTTGAGATTCCTGCTTTGCCAGGGGTTGGGCTAGATTACCCTTGTGGTCCCTTCCAACTGTACAATTCTATGATTCTTTGTCAGCAGCAGGCTGGTTGAATCTCTACTTTTTCTGGCTTTCCCATTTCTCGTTGTATCCCTTTTCCAGCGTATGCACCCAAGCACAAACATGCAGTGGCTTAAGGAGAAACAGACCATCCCATCCCTCCTCCAGCAGCTCATTCAGTTTCAGTGCTGACTGCAGAAAAAGCTGCTTCTTTTCTATCCTGGCTGGCACAGAAAAGCTGCCAGAAGAGAGTTGAAGAGTTTGGACTTGATATCAAGCTTTATCACTACCCTAAGGAGTCTCAAATCTCCTTTCCCTTCCTCCCCCACAACAAACACTCTATGAGGTGAGTGAGGCTGAGGGACTTCAGAGAAGTGTGACCAGCCCAAGGTCACCTAGCAGCTGCATGTGGAGTAGCAGGGAATTGAACCCGGTTCACCAGATTACAAGTCTATCGCTCTTAACCACTACACCACACTGGCTCATACTGCCAGGGCAGGGACATATTGCCCGGCCCACCATTGAGCACCTAACTGCGCTTTCCAGCTGGCAGTGGAGGGAGGGAAAGCCATTCTTCCCATCACCGACGTCCAACTTCATAGGCTGTTGCGTAATTTCATGCTAATCAGCCCACCACACTCTATACATGCACATCAGTGTAACATCTAAGGTAGTTAAGTTGAACACAGAGGAGAAAGCTTTCCTTTGCCATGTGCAGACAAGCTAATTAGGAAGTCATTATGAGCATTCTTTTTGATCAGAACACAAAATTAAATACAGGTTACATGGTACATTAGTGTGACTATCTAAGATGCTAGCTTGAGCTAGGCAATTAAAAAAGGGCAAAATATTTTAAATGAATTTTAAAATACATCCTTCCAGTCATTAAGCAGAATTATCACATCCATATTTTGTAAATGTAAAATATATGTGCTCAAAAATCTCCTCTCCACAGTCTTTTTTATTGATGACCCATCTAAGCTTCATTTCCGAACTGAAAAACCTTGTCGGTCAATTTATTCCAACATAGCAGGATGCGGTGCTTGGGTAGTTATTAATCCTGTAATTGCTCGTGGCATGCCAGAAATAATTCTGCTAATTATTACAATATGTCTTACTTTGCAGTGCCTCTATATGTCAATATACCCTTTGCATAGTGTGGTTGCAACGTGGATTCAAATTCCTAATTTGAAATGAAGATATTATTAAGCCACAACTATTATACAAAGTAACTGTTATATATTTGTCGTCCTCTGCATAGCAGAGCAAGCTATTTCTTTTATAAATTCATACTTGACAAATAACTTGTTCCTGACTTTTAGAGATCTGTTATCACTGTTCTGCTGTGAAACCTTGCTCTAAGTGAACATTAGTTTCAATTATGGCACAACCATAATAAACCATTCAGGGTCACAATAGCACAGAAATTCATTTTTTCCAATTCACTGTAGGTGAAAGGAGTTGGTGTCTCTGCTTCTGGAAAAGGTTGTGGGATTAAATGGCACACGCTTAAGGTGATAAATGAAACACAAAAACACACTATACAGACATACATAAATAGAGACTCATTATTCATATCAGGTTTCTCCATAAGCCAAAACCAAACGGGTTTAAGCCTCTCAAACAATTAATTCAACAGCACTGTCTCATCTTTGGTCTAGAGCAAATGGAGAAGGAGGAGGTGAACACAGCTGGATAGGTCCCCAGATCATGCTTTGAGGCAGAGAAAAAACAGAATCAGAGAACTATAGAACCGTAGAGTTGGGAGGGACCCCAAGGGTCATCTAGTCTACCCCCCTGCCATGCAGGAATCTCAGCTAAAGAATCCAACAGATGACCATCTCACCTCTGCTTAAAAACCTCCAAGAAAGGAGTCCACAATGTCCTGAGGGAGACCATTCCACTGTCAAACAGCTCTTGCCCTCAGAAAGTTCTTCCTGATGTTTAGATGGAATCTTCTTTCTTGTAACTTGAAGCCAGTAGTTCGAGTCCTACCCTCCAAAGCACGAGAAAACAAGCTTGCTCCCTCTTCCATGTGGTCACCCTTGAGATATTGGAAGGTGACTGTTACATCCCTTCTCAACCTCCTCCTTTACAGGCTAAACATGCCAAACTTTTTTTTTTTATATAATAATTTTTATTAGTTTTCCAAACATGTAATAAAACAAATAATAAAACAAAACAATACAAAACATACAAACAAATAAACACGTATAATTTCTTCAACTTGTTTTCATACACCTTATTTCCCGGACTTCCCCATACCTCCCTTTTTCTGCATCCTTATGTTAACCTTTTCTCAGCAACCCTTCAATCAGTTAATTCACTCATTTTCATTTTACATTCTTTAAATTCATGATTTACAGCTGCAATTCTCTACTTCTTATAACCATAACATCTCAGCCATCATCAATCTTACAACAGTCTTTAAGATATTTTTTAAATTTCTTCCAGTCTTCTTCCACCGTCTCACTCCCCTGATCACGGATTCTGCCGGTCATCTCTGCCATTCCCATATACTGGATCACCTTCGCTTGCCATTCTTCCAGAGTGGGTAGCTGCTGCGTCTTCCAGTACTTTGCCAAAAGAATTCTTGCCGCTGTGGTAGCGTACATAAAAAATGTTTTATCCTTCCTTGACACCAATTGGCCCACCATGCCCAGGAGAAAGGCCTCTGGCTTTTTCAAAAATGTCCATTTAAGGACCTTTTTAATTTCATTATAGATCATTTCCCAGTAGGCCTTTACCTTCGGGCAGGTCCACCAAAGGTGATAGAAAGTACCTTCAGTCTCGTTACATTTCCAACATTTGTTACTGGGCAAATGATAAATTTTTGCAAGTTTGACTGGGGTCATGTACCACCTATAGATCATTTTCATTATATTCTCTCTCAATGCATTACAAGCTGTAAACTTAATACCTGTATTCCATAACTGTTCCCAATCATCAAACATTATGTCATGACCTATGTCTTGTGCCCATTTGATCATAGCTGATTTTACTGTTTCGTCTTGTGTATTCCACTTCCGCAGCAAATTGTACATTCTCGACAAGTTCTTAGTACTGGGTTCTAACAATTCTGTTTCTATTTTCGACCTCTCCATCTGGAAACCTATTTTCCTGTCCTGTTTAAATACCTCGTTTATCTGACAGTAGTGGAACCAGTCTCGTACCTTAGACTTTAATTTGTCAAAACTCTGCAATTTAACTCTTTCACCATCTTGTTCTAACATTTCACAATACTTTGGCCATTTGGACTCCATATTCAGCTTCTTTGACTCATTAGCCTCCATTGGTGATAACCACCTGGGAGTTTTACTTTCCAGTAAATCCTTGTATCTTATCCAAACATTATACAGTGCTTTCCTTACAATATGGTTTTTAAAGCCTTTATGCGATTTTACCTTGTCATACCATATGTATGCATGCCAACCAAATCTATTGTCATACCCTTCCAGGTCCAAAATGTCTGTATTCTCAAGAAGTAGCCATTGTTTCAGCCAGCAAAAAGCTGCCGATTCGTAATAAAGTCTCAAGTCCGGCAGGGCAAAACCCCCTCTATCTTTTGCATCAGTTAAGATCTTAAAGTTTATTCTGGGCTTTTTGCCCTGCCAGATAAATTTTGATATATCTTTTTGCCACCTCTTGAAGCAGTCCATCTTATCCAAGATCTGGAGTGTCTGGAATAAAAACAACATTCTAGGCAATACATTCATCTTAATGACAGCAATTCGGCCTAACAAGGAAAGTCTCAACCCTGACCATATTTCTAGCTCTTTCTTCACCTAAACATGCCAAACTTTTCAGCCGTTCCTGATATGGAATTGGAGGTAGGTGATTCAATTAATTTATTGTGGAACTTAATCACAATTCCTTTTCTCTGTGCGTGTAGCTGCTTAGGTAAATGATGTGTGTTTGTAATGGAGCCATCTAAGCTAGTAGCCAAAGCTGCATGGAACTCCAAATGTGAGCTATGATGGCCTCAACTGGGGCTTCTTGATGTTGCTCATAAGTTCCTGTTCCAGTCTCAGCTGGGAGCAAAATTTATACGGATTCCACCTGGTTCTAAATGGAGTGACATTCTCCCCAATCATAGGGGTGAGCTCCCTGTGGCCCTGGGTGCCCGAGCCCCCACAAAATTCCCTATGCAGGAGCTGGCTCCCCACAAATTTTGGCACCGGGGCCATGCACGCTGCATGGCACCCATGGCCCCAGGCACCCGTGGTCACAGGGCCAAGCTGGCACTCCTGCCCCCAATGAACAGCCACGATACTTGTCCACACTGCAAAGAGGGGAGAATATATATTTTTTATAAAATGTTTTATAGCACTTTTTGTTCAAGAATCTCCATATATTAACATCACAAGAAAACAGTAAAATGGCAGCATATTCAAATTCAAAGCTTAAACAAAGGTAACAATTTCAGTAACATTAAAATGCCAGCAAAATATGAAAGAAGCCAGTAGAAGAAAACTGACACCTCCAACAAATATGTTGTATGTTTGGGTAGATGGAGCTTTGTTTATGCTGAGTTAAGTACAACTGGTAAATTTTGTACATTTTACAATGTACATTTTACAGATACAGACTGTAGGAGAATGACTGGAGGCTGTTTTTAGAAAATGGTGTCTGCAGACTTATGCCAACCGGCTCATGTCTAGTCCCGGTTTTCTCATGCCAACACATCTTCTACATTAGATATAGATGAAAATTGCTTTTCAGAATGAGATTCCATGGAGGTCTATTACAAGGCCTGGATTAGCAAAGTTGCTTCCAATTTCAAGCTGCCAGTTCCATAGGCAACCAGGTATCTTGGATTTTCCTCCAGACCACCCCAAACCCCTTAAACTACAACTCTTTCACAACTTTCTTCCCCACCTGCCATGTCTCGTTCTCTTTCTCTGTACATCCTCTTGTGTTGGTCTGCCAAAGGGTTGGGAAGAAATCCTGAGGCAAGAATGTCTGGCACTGACTGATTTCTGGTCATTGCATTTTATTATTTTGTTTTGAATGGTCAGTTTTAAGCTGGCCTATTTTTAAATTGCTCATTGTCCAGAGAACATATGTTAGGATGTAACTCATAGATATCATAAATAGATAAAATTTTGCCCATTCCTGACAGCAGACAGAGTAAATCAACACCCTCAAGCTTTCCAACTTAGCTAAAATGATCATTCTATTTGTGCTGCTGCTGTTGCTGTAGCTTGTCTTTAATATGGTTACTTTGCATTTTCAGGACAGTGCTAAAGTTTTGTTTACGGGTCTTGCATGGATAATTGCATAAAATAGGATAGACTTTCCTTCCTAACAGGTTTTTATGCTTGCCAAAACAGATTGTTAAAAACATAAAGGTAAACAGAGCTTGTTCAGTCCTGTCTTGAAGGCAGGGCGCTAAGAAATTAGTTCCTTTTCTGTCGTTTTTCCTGAAGATTCTTCTCGTCTGTCACAACACAGTAGTTATGAAAAATGGAACTATAAATTCAATTTAGAGGGCAATTTACAGCTAATCTTTGGAGTAATTCCAGTGTGAATAATGCAGCAATTTGGATGCATGGCCAGTCAATTCAACTGCTGATTTATTAAGATTTAAGAAAATTTCCTTCATTAATGATAATTGCCCAACATGAGAAATAATTTCTCAGAGAATTATCTACCTTCATATCTGCAGCATTAATTTTCAGAAAGGCAGCTGTGTTGGTTAAACTTATTTTTTGGGTGGGGAAAACTTTTTTAAAAACAAAAGATATATGAAGTGCTAAAATTCTGAGCTGTATCTCCTTAGCACACATGTGTGAACTGATCAACACTTCTTTATGGCTTGTTTTTCATTCAGAGCCTATTAGGGGGAAAACGCCTTTTGAATTCTCAGCAGAAGGATGGTCAGGGCTAATGAGAGTGGCAGTTCAAAACATCTGGAGGGCACTGTTATGTACTGAGGTTCTCACCATGGGCCAGCAGGGGAATACTGTAGATAGTTTTCACTCAGATCCACATATGCAAATAAGGGATTGAAAGTGACGTTCAGTGATTGGATAGTTACAGAAAGTGGTTACTGTTACATTCTAGTGGAGCTCTATATAAGCAGGCTGTTCAGTTCAGTTCAGTCGTGTTCTGGCCTGTGAATAAACAAGAGCTGTTTGAAGAATCGCTGTGTCGTCTGATATGTTCACCCACAACTTAACAGGCACCACGTTGGGAAAGGCTGCTGTAAGGTGAGAGGAGTTTCCGTCTTGCGAGTCTGGCAAGGCCCACTGGAGCCAATCATTTCACTCTCTGCCCCAGGGGGTTCACTGGCCAGAAGAGGGATTGTCAGCTGATCCTCTGCTGCAGGTCAGCATGCCACTGCAGATAGACAGAGGCAGGAGCTCAGTTCTCTGCTTTAGACGTAGATACTGAAAAAAGAGACAACGCATGTACTTTTAAACCAAGAAAATATTTAATAAAAATTATTTTTAAAACAAAAACAAAGCATTGACCATCTGTACTAGCTGGTGAAATAGGGATGTCTTAATTTATATTGGCCTGCCACTATTTTGTTTTCTTAGTATTAATGGCTTGTTCACTTCATATATGGCCTAATAACCTTCTATTGCACTTCTGGGCTGTTAATAATGTTAATAAAGGGTTAAAAAAGGTATAGGGTAGCATTGCTTCTTTCAGCTCAGCAGAGGACAGGCGATGCTGCTGCAGTCTGAGGCTATAAAACTCTGTCTCTCATAAAGACACTGGCTATAAAGAGACCAGACAAAGCATAGTGCTTGGTTAATAGTTGAGCAAGTCCCTTTCGTGGCATAGACTGAACCCAGGACCTTCTATTTTCAGGTCCCACCATGCAAGAGAAGTGGTTGTTCACATTTTATCCCCTTCTCCAATCAGTGTGCAAAACGGTCAGTGGCCATACAGAAGAGTGTTGTTGTTGTTTAGTCGTTTAATCATGTCTGATTAAATCATTTAATCTTCATGATCCCATGATCCCAGGCACTCCTGTCTTTCACTGCCTCTCGCAGTTTGGTCAGAAGAGTGGCCTTCCTTTTTGGTCAGAAGAGTGGCCTGCTTTTTTCTGGGACCATGCGGCCAGGCAGTTTGTGAATAGACCTTTGTTATATTTAATAGAGGGGAAAAACGATTACAGGCAACAATAGGTAAAGGTAAAGGTACCCCTGCCCGTACGGGCCAGTCGTGTCCGACTCTAGGGTTGTGTGCCCATCTCGCTCTAGAGGCCGGGGGCCAGTGCTGTCCGGAGACACTTCCGGGTCACGTGGCCAGCGTGACAAAGCTGCATCTGGCGAGCCAGCACCAGCGCAGCACACGGAAACGCCATTTACCTTCCCGCTATAAAGCGGTACCTATTTATCTACTTGCACTTAGGGGTGCTTTCGAACTGCTAGGTGGGCAGGAGCTGGGACCGAAAGACAGGAGCTCACCCCGCTGCGGGGATTCGAACCCTGACCATGCAATCGGCAAGCCCTAGGCGCTGAGGTTTTACTCACAGTGCCACCCGCGTCCCACAGACAACAATAGGCTACAATTAATGTTAACCCTTGCTGGGTATATGTCCTGAAACAGACTTTGCACATTCAAAAAAAAAATATCTCTGAGGTATAAACTAAGTTGCTTGCTATTTCTTACAGAGATATTTATTTTGGCATTGTTGTTTTCCCCCATAAGCCTAAGTGACATTAACAGAGAGCTGCCTCAGCTTTCTTTATGTTCACAACTTGGCTTTGCCTGTTGTATTTTGCAAGTGACAGGAGGATTCTGGATAGCAACTGGAATAAGAACGTTTATTTTTTTCCTCCTCTAGATTCTTTTTGTAAAAACAACATTTGTAAAACATGTCTGTAAAACTGTGAACTTGGAAATGGCAGGTGATGGTTCTGGAGAGTGAGCGTGTACTTTGTGGCTCCTGAGCAGCAGCTGCTCAGTTCAAAACTGATTCAAGCCACTGCCTGGCCACAGAGTGGGGAGGAGTGCTCCTGCTCTGATCTCTGGGTCCTGGGAGGTGCTAGTGAACTTCTGCAGCCACCACCAGACAAGCACATGGCTGCTGTGGGGATGGACTCCCCCAGGGATGCCAGAAGCCTGCACCTGGTGGGGTGCATGGGGCAGCTACAACCCCCACCTCCTCTGACACCTCCTGACAGGCACATAATGGGCAGGCCTGGAATGCCTCACCCCCATCTATCACAATGCCATGGTCACTTAGCAAACCATCTCACCGGCCACCTCTGCTTCTGAGCACACAGAGTGCAATCCTCAGCACATGTACAAGGAAGTAAAATCCACTGAGCACAAGGGAGTAGCTATGCTTATGGTTATAGGTTCTCTGAGGTTAAAATATAAGCAGATCCTGGGCCAATCTGAATGGAGGGGAGTGGAAGGTCCCCTCCTTGTTTGAAAGACAGACTTTGCCATAGGTGGAAAGTGAGGTTGGAACGGTTGCTGAGGCCAAGGGCAGTTTATTCTATTGGAATGCCTTGCTTTTGATTTTTGCATAAGCATTCAGTTAGATTGGGAATTTTATTTTTTTGCCATTGTAGTTTTGCTTTGCCTTATGGCAGAAAAGCTAATATGTTGTTTATTGGACCTGTTTAAATGATTCTGTAAATTTTGTATAGTAGTTTTCACGTGTTTATTTTCATTACTTTCTTCCCTGCTCAGGGATTGAAAATATTCATTGGACAGGAATAAATCAATACACCTGACCTATCCTTTAAATGGATCCTTCCACTGCCACACCTGTGCAACCCAGGGAGCAGTCCATGACTTGCTCAGACTGCAAGGGGCAGCCCAGTTTAAATGAGGCTCTGAGTACAGAAAGTGTTGTCGACTATGGTAGCCCACATGGAATCATGCCTAAATTCAGGCCAGAGGCTTGTTTCTGGAATGATCATAATGGTAATAGTGTAGAAAACCAGCGTTGGCTGAAGGAAAGAACTCCACACAGCTATGGAGGAACTCATTCAATAAATTAGAATCCAACAACACCCTTCCCCACCTGGCAATACAGTGGTACTGTAGCACCCTGCTTGTGGTTAACGCTTAGCTGGAATGAAATATTCAACGCAGCAATAGAGAAATTAAAATAATTATTTATTTGTCAGACAAATAAATGAGAGGCACAGTGGTATATGGTTACCAAGCTCTGGCCTGGCCTCCTGCCATTATGGCCAGCACTTATATTCCCTTAATCCAGCCCCCTTTGCTCCTCCTTTGGCTGCCTCTGTCCAATCAGCCTGGTTGGATTTCCTATTGGCTGATTGCTATAACCAATCCTAAAAGATACACCCATATCCTCCTGTCCTTATATGGAACACAAAGAGCTATATATTGTTACATCCATAAATGACAAATAAGTAGTAATATATCTTACATGTGTCTCAACAAGGAATCTTAATTACCAGCTCACCTCTTGCCCTCCTTGCCCTATTGCCTTCTAAAACAAATGGTTAATCTTAAATTTTTATCTTAAACATATGTCAAGGATCTTGAGTTTCACATCAACATTGAAAGATCTCCTTCATTTGAAGGTTTCTAAACAAATGTCTGACAACTAATATATCAGGACAGCTTGGATGGCATCTTCCTGTCTGGCAGGGGGGCTAGACTGGTGGCTGACTTAATTTCAAAATACAACTCTTACAACTATATGAAATAAAAATCTAGCATTTGTTAAATCCTTTGCATAATTACATCTATGCCAATACACTTAATACACAACACAGGTAGCCTCTTAAAAGGAATAAGGTCTTTGTAAAGTAGAAAAGGGAACTCAGTAAAAAAAGCAGTTTCAAAAGAAGCTTCTTCAGTTTAACACCCCCCCTTCTCCAGCCAGTTGCTTTTCCCATTAGCTCTTCCCAACATTTATTGCCCTCTAACTTTCTCAGTTTAAGAAAGAAACAGCTTTAAAAAGAGACTTCCCAAAAATTGCTCTCTTTCTCCATTTGGTCTTTAACCTTAGAAAGAAGATCTGGCTCATTTTACTGGGAGGCACATTGGTATTATTTTACTGTTTACCAACTATTAATTATGTAGGGTCTGTGTAGCCTTGCTCTTCAGCCTGTAATTCCAGCTTTTATGACTTTGAGATTTGTTTTCTGCTATAAATCAAGGGGCCCCTTGTCTAGGAGGAAAACATTGCCTGTGTTTTCTTAAGCAGCTGGTCTGCCTGGCATGAAACATTTGAAAATCTAAGCCCTCTCTTTAATATACAAGTCCTGATCAAACATTAATAAAATGCAGGCTTATGCCTGATGCCTCATTCCCCCCTTTCAAGCTCAAGGACCTTCGTCCCAAGTGTCCTTGATAGCTTGACCTTCATCATATTCCTGAGGTAAAGCTCTGTATAGGGCCATGATATGAGGTAGAGTTTCATTTGAAACCATCTTGCTAATTGTACTTCTAAAACATGAAATGATACATGGCATCATACATAAAACCATTACCACTACTGTCAAGAAAAACAAGCAAGACAATAGTATCCCTTTGAGTCCTGTGACATTAGGTAACCAATTGGTGAGCCATCCCATATCCCATCCTTCCCATGTTTGTACTGGGACATGTGCTATATTCTCCATCTTTGTGGCCAACACACGGATTGCCTCACCATTATCTGAAATGTTAAAGCAACAGGCATTCCCTGTCAAGTTCAAGACTCCACATAGGCCTCCCTGCTTGGCAAGTACATAATCCATTCCCATTTTCAGCTGCAAAATGGCGGCTCTACTTTCATCCAACTGTCGTGCAATAAGTCTCAAACTCTGGGCCGTTGCATTGGTTACAAGTTCCACTACTGCTTGCAATCGAATTATTCTGTTTAGATTATAAATAGGATCCCGTGCCCCTTGTATGAGCTCACCAGGATTCCAGGAGGCAGGATCATAATAGGCTATAATGCGCTCTGGTGGCCAATCATCAGTACCGCTCCAACTTTGGGTACTTCCCCCTGCTATATGAGAAATATCAGCGTTTCTTCGTGTACGCTTGGCCAAATTAGTGGGCATAATCCACATTGGTGGTAATACCCATCCCAGGAAACAAGTCCCACTCCATTTGGAGGGGAGTTTCTTGTATGCCCATTCTCCACATATCCACCACAACCATCGGGTCTGAGGTTTTTGGTACGTGGAGTACAGAAGGCGAAATATCAAAAGAGGTAGAGAGTTCACAGTGCAGTATGTTAGATTGCCTTTTTCTGTCACAGTTATGTTCCATACCACTTTCCATGCATGAATAAAAGGAGGTGCACAGGGCAAGGCATTCCGAGTTCGATAGGTAGTATCGTGTGCCCAGGTATTCTTAATATTATCCCAAGTATAGTGACAATGAGAAGAGCCTATCATGGTAGAATCAGCTGCATCTGATGATTTATGTACACAGAATTCCCCTTGTACAGGTATAACTCGTAATGGTTTAGTTGAGTTCCATCCGGGGAAATTCTGTATTTCTGTTTGGTGTGGTATTTCGCTTACCATACCAATGGCATCTAATGGTATCGGTAATAAGGGCATACCTCCCTCTGAATCATCTGGCCCAAGAGAGCAAACAAGGCAATTGGTCCTATTTGCAACATTGGCTACCATTTCAGCTAAACCTACCCACATATTGTGGTCATGGCGGAATCCATATTTAGTCAATTTGGTCAGATTCAAGGACCCTTCCCCTTCCCAAGGGATCAGGATTAATAATAATATCATGTTGATGTCTAGCATATGCATTCCTTCCACAAAAGATTACCTTATTGTGATAGCAAATAAATATTAGTCCCAATATAACTCCCCCAGTGACAGAAATGGGGAACCACCAAGACCAAAACATATATCCCGAGGATCCCCAATGAGTAATATCTCTGATAATTGTTCCACAAGGGGGGGCAGTCAATTAATTGTATAAGAGAATCTTTCCTTTCACAATCGCTGGTTCAGATGCTCCTCAAGCTTCAGGCGTGCGCAGGTCAGCCAGCTTCCAGGTTGTGGCTGCAGCAGGCCGGTCGTCTAATGTTGCCCGTGACCTAGCCCGTTCCCGGTAGGGCTAGATACAGGGGTTTTTGGAGAGAGTCAGTTTAAGAGGATTAGAGGGGTCACCTTTGCACGTCCAACTGCCTTCGGACTTCTTCAAATGGGAGTGATGAATCCAGGGGGTCACCTCAGCTACCTTCACCGCTGTTGGAGTAGAGAGCAAGACGGTGTAAGGTCCACGCCACTTAGGTGCAAGTGGATCACGTTTCCACTCTTTCACCCATACGCTATCGCCAGCCTGGAACTGATGAATCGGCTCGGCAATGCTGCACGGCGTGCACTCGAGGGCCCACCTGTTAAGAGAAACAAAAACACGGGAGAGAGATTGCACTTGTCCCTGTGTCACATGGTCTCCTATTTGTTTAAGATCAGCTGAAATATCCTGAACAAAGGAGGGCGGTCTCCCATACAGGAGCTCAAAAGGTGACAACTTAAGTCTTTTTGTGGGTGCACACCGAACACGAAACAGTGTTATGGGTAACACATCTACCCATCCCAATCCCGTTTCCTGGGTTAATTTTGCCAATTGGGTTTTCAGAGTTCGATTCATTCTTTCAGTTTTCCCTGAACTCTGAGGCCTATAGGCTGCATGCAGTCTCCATTTCACTTGTAGGACTCGACATACTTCTTGTACTACTTGATCAATGAACGCTGGCCCATTATCACTTCCAATGCATCTAGGTAACCCAAACCTCGGGATCAATTCAGTGAGGAGTCTCTTAGTTACCTCTCGTGCCTTTTCAGTTCGTGTGGGAAAAGCTTCAACCCATCCGGTAAAAGTATCTACAAACACAAGGAGATACTTGAATCCCTTAGAAGGGACCAGCTCTGTGAAGTCCACAATTAGGCTTTCCATGGGGACATATCCCACATGTTGGATTCCAGGAGGTTGTACCGGTCCCTGCCTGGGATTGTTTTTAGCACAAAGAACACATTTCTGTGAAATGCAAGTTGCTAATTGTGATAGATTAATAATATACAACTTCCGACTGAGACTTTCTCTGGTTGCAGTACCGCCAAGGTGAGTAGATTCATGATAATTTCTTACAATTGTGCCTGCTAGATGATGAGGTACATAAATCCTATTGTCCGGCAGGATCATCCAACCGCCCTTCACAACTGCTCCTTCCTGTTCAGCCCACTTCCTCTCTTCAGGGGTATAGTGAGGTTTAACTTCTTCTGGAACTACCTCTGGTATGAGGGCTGCTATAAATCCTCCCACAGGCTTTTGGGCTGCCTCTCGGGCTGCTTTGTCAGCAGCATGATTTCCTCTGGTTATTGGATCCCTTCCTCGTCCATGACCTTTGCAGTGCATTACAGCAATCTGTTCTGGAGCCCATACTGCTTCTAACAGGATTTCTACTTCAGGTCCATATTTCAAGGCCTTCCCGTGGGCTCCTATTAGACCTCTTTCTTTCCATAGAGCACCATGTGCATGCAGGGTTAAGAAGGCATATTTAGAATCAGTATAGATGTTTGCCTTACATCCGGCTGCCAATTGCAGAGCTCTAGTTAAACCTATAAGTTCAGCTTTTTGTGCTGAGGTGCCAGCAGGCAAAGCTTCAGCTTCCACAACTTCCTCATTGGTGACCACAGCATATCCTGCTTGTCTGGCACCTTCATGCAGGTAACTGCTACCATCAGTATAATATACAACATCTGGATTTTTCAATGGTTCATCTTTCAGATCGGGTCTACTGGAATAAACTTCATCCATTATTTGGAGACAATCATGTGATTCTTCATCATCTACCTCTGGTAGGGGCAGCAAAGTCGCTGGATTGAGCATATTCACTACTCGTAGATGAATCCTGGGATTTTCACACAATAGGCCTTGGTACCTAGCCATCCTTGGGTTCGTTAGCCAATAACTACCCTTATATTCCATGAGCGTCAGAACAGCATGAGGTACATTCACATACATCGTCTGGCCAAAGGTAAATTTATCAGCTTCTTTAACAAGGCTTGCAGTGGCCGCTACTGCCCTTAGGCATGGAGGCCATCCTTTTGCTACTGAGTCCAATTGTTTTGACAAATAAGCTACTGGACGGTTCCAACTTCCTAATCTCTGGGTCAGGACTGCCGCTGCAATCCCATTCTGTTCATGTACATACAGCTGAAAGGGTTTTTCCGAATTAGGCAGTCCAAGGGCTGGGGCCTCCATAAGTCGTTGTTTAATAACTAAAAAGGCTTGTTGCTGCTCAGGTCCCCATACGAATGGGTCCTTTTCTGCACCTCGAGTGCTTTCATGTAAGGGTTTGGCCAGACTGCTGAAATCAGGTATCCATAGTCTACAAAACCCTGCTGTTCCCAGGAATCCTCTGAGTTGTTTCCTTGTGGTAGGTTCCTTGATAAGGCAAATAGCTTCTTTCCTCTCTGGTCTCAATGCTCGTTGTTGGTGTGAGATGTCAAAGCCCAAATATTTGACCTTTTCTAAACATAACTGTGCCTTTTTCTGGGAAACTCGGTAGCCAGCTTCCCAGAGCAAGTGGAGCAGTTCCTCTGTACCTTCTTTACAGGTATCAAAATCCTTTGCTGCTAGTATAAGGTCATCTACATATTGCAGAACCACCTTTTCTCCAGGTATTGAGGGGTAACTTGTTAGATCCTTCGCCAAGGCAGTGCCAAATAAAGTTGGGGAATTTTTGAATCCCTGGGGCAATCTTGTCCAGGTTAGCTGGCCTTTTGTTCCTGTTAAAGGGTCTTCCCACTGGAAGGCAAATATAGGTTGGCTCTGTGGTGCCAGCCGGCAACAGAAGAATGCATCTTTCAAGTCCAATACAGTAAAAAATGTTGCTTCTGGTGGGATCAAACTCAGCAAGGTATATGGGTTTGGTACATTTGGGTGCAAGGTCTCGATAGCCTGGTTTACGAGCCTCAAGTCCTGCACTGGCCTGTATTCATCTGTCCCAGGTTTTCGAACAGGCAAAAGGGGTGTGTTCCATTCTGATTGGCAGGGCTTAAGCAGACCATATTTTAATAGGCGGTCCAAATGTTTCTGGATGCCCTCTGCTGCTCGCCGGGGTAAAGGATATTGCTTTACAGATACAGGGGTAGCCATAGGTTTTAAGGTTACTACAATTGGAGCTATATTCTTGGCCATTCCTGGTGGGCTATTTTCGGCCCATACTCCTGGTGGCACCTGTAGGGTTCGGAGGAGCTTGTTTAACTCTGTATCCAATGTGGGTTGGACTTGCAGGGCTGACATTAGGCGCCATGATTGTTCCTTAGGTACTGAGAGGGAAATTATTCCTGCTGCCTTTGATGGCAGTTTCATTTCTGGACCTCGAGGAGTGAAGGTGATTTGGGCCTGCAATTTGGACAGCATATCTCTACCTAAGAGAGGTATTGGACACTCAGGTATATACAAAAATTGATGGGTTAAACGATGTCCCCCAATCTGGCATTCCAAAGGTTGGAGGAAAGACCTCTTAGCTGACTGACCAGTGGCACTTTTAATGACTACACTTTTGGATGCCTTTTTCTGCAATAGTTCTGGGAGTACTGAGTATTCAGCCCCAGTATCAATCATAAAGTCTATTAAATGGCTTCCTAATTGAATCGTGACCGTGGGCTCCTGGAAGCCTAACTTTATGGAGTCCGGTCGTTCCTAGTCTTGGGTAAAATCCTCCTCTGCCAGTCCAATGACATTGTCCTTACTCCGTCCTTGTCCAGGTCTCTGATATCTTCCATCTCGGATCATTCCCCATCCCCGTCCCTGGTTTCTTGGGCCGGAGCCTGGGCCTGGGCCTGGGCCTGGGCCTGGGCGTACTTCTTCCAACCTCAGGGGTTCAGGACACTCCCGCTTCCAATGACCCTCCTTCTTGCAATTCACACATTGATTCCTTCCCAGTGGTGGATTCCTTCCCCGCCCTCTCCCTCCATTTAAGGGGCGGTAGTCTTGCTTCACTGCTGTGGCTAGCATTACCATCTTTTCCTTCTGCCACTTCTTCTTCTCTTGTTTCTCAGCCTCATCCCTATTCCGATAAACTCGGCGTGCAATGGCCATAATTTGGCTCATCAGCATCCCTTCCCATCCTTCTGATTTCTGAATTTTCTTACGAATGTCAGAAGCGCACTGGGCCACAAATGTAGCAGTAATCATTCTGCTGTTTTCAGGGGCTTCAGGGTCAAAAGGAGTCCATATACGATAGGCTTCTTGCAGCCTCTCTAAAAAGTCTCCTGGACTCTCATTTGGTTTCTGTTCTACTTCTGAGACTTTAGACATATTAGTGGGCTTCTGGCATGCCCTGCGGATACCTTGCACAAGCGTCTGGCGATAGGTGGTAAGTCTGGCCAGATGAATTGCATTGTTTGGATCCCAATTAGGATCTTCCAAGGGAAAGTTGTCTTGGAGATGACGGTCAATATTAAAAATATTTCCCACTCTGGCCTGCTCACGCAAATATATCTGTGCCTTTTCAATTATGTCTCTCCTTTCCTCAGTGGTGAACAGAGTATTCAGGAGCTGGCGGCAATCTGTCCAAGTAGGACTATGAGTATTTATTATTGAAGTCACCAAGTCCATCATAGCCTGAGGTTTTTCTGCAAAAGATGGGGTGTGTGTTTTCCAATTCATCAGATCTGTAGTCGTGAATGGAATATATTGCAGGGTCAAAGTTCGAGGTGGCCGTGGTCCGAGTTGCCCGTTAACCAGCACAGGCTCCTCAAGTGCATCAAATACTCTTCTGAGAGGGGCTACTACGTGATCTTTCTCTTCGCTTTGCTCTAGGGGCCTCAAATCATAGGGGATGGTATTTGTCCCAAGGCGTTCTTTTAGCAGCCTTATACGCCTGGCTGTATTGCTTGCTGACCGATTAAGGTCTCCCTGTAACTTCTGTAATAATTCTCTAGGACTTGGATGTACAGGAGTTTGGGGTAGGCAATCAGTTGTTCCACTAAAAGAGACTGTAGATGGAGTTCTACTGGGACTCACAGATGGAATAACCGCTTCTGCTTGGGCTTTATTATAGGCCTCCAATGCCTCCTGAAGATATTTATCATAATCTATCAAGGAATCAAGTTCTGTGACTCCAGCCCCATTATTCATTCCACTTTCTTGCCTTGGGGTTACAACTGGTGGAGTGTTTGGATTAGGCTCCCTTCGATGTGGAGCATAGGGTGGAGGTGGAAGCAGCTCTTCCTCTGGTCCCTCAAAAATGGGTTTGAGTTTATTTGGCAAGATTCCTTTCCTAGCTTCGGCTTTTACAGCCAATAATTTGCATCGTTGGACTTTGCATTCCCTTATCCATGGAGGATTTTTATTTAATGTGCTCAGCCAGGAATCTATATATGAAAATTGTTCTGGGCACCCTCCAGTTTCTTTGGCGATGTTAGACCAAAGTTTGCTTACTAAATTTATATCAAAGGTTCCTTGAGATGGCCATTCAGTATTTTGCTTCGGCCACTCTAATTCACATAACGTTCTCAGGCGCTCTGGCGTCATTTTGACTCCATACGCCCCTGAGAAGGCTTTCTTAAAATTATTTAACATACATTCAAGAGGTGTATTTTCCCCTTTTGAACCCCCAACTCCCATTGTATGGCCCTGTGAAGTATCCACTCAGTCACTCACACACACGCTTCGTGGGTTTCCTTGCCTGGTGAAGTCGCCTTACCAGGAACCGAAGTACTGCCCACTCCACACTCAGGTCAGCTACAGATTGCTCTGTACTTTCTCACACATACAATGCACTAGATACTTCACCACACACTACCTCCCATTCTTCCCTTTTCCCCCACCAGACCACCATCTGATATACCCAACCACCTAGCGTACTCAGTTCCCACTTACTGAGACGCAGAAGTTTGATCAAGACTTCTCTTCCTCCCAGTTAATTGGAGGGCCAAAAATCCCTTTGTGCACTTACCCTTGGTTGGTTCCGTTTCCCCCCGGTCCGTCGCCGCCAGTGAGCAGGGTATCAGACAGACGAGACTTCTGCGTTCCCCCTGGAAAAATTTACCAGTGCGCGCCGGGTAAGCAGTTTAGAGATCCTCTCTCTTGTACCCTGCCCATTAGGGCGAAGGGGCTGCGTTCCAGCAGACCACTTATCCGAGTCACAGGAGCACCATAAAATGTAGCACCCTGCTTGTGGTTAACGCTTAGCTGGAATGAAATATTCAACGCAGCAATAGAGAAATTAAAATAATTATTTATTTGTCAGACAAATAAATGAGAGGCACAGTGGTATATGGTTACCAAGCTCTGGCCTGGCCTCCTGCCATTATGGCCAGCACTTATATTCCCTTAATCCAGCCCCCTTTGCTCCTCCTTTGGCTGCCTCTGTCCAATCAGCCTGGTTGGATTTCCTATTGGCTGATTGCTATAACCAATCCTAAAAGATACACCCATATCCTCCTGTCCTTATATGGAACACAAAGAGCTATATATTGTTACATCCATAAATGACAAATAAGTAGTAATATATCTTACATGTGTCTCAACAAGGAATCTTAATTACCAGCTCACCTCTTGCCCTCCTTGCCCTATTGCCTTCTAAAACAAATGGTTAATCTTAAATTTTTATCTTAAACATATGTCAAGGATCTTGAGTTTCACATCAACATTGAAAGATCTCCTTCATTTGAAGGTTTCTAAACAAATGTCTGACAACTAATATATCAGGACAGCTTGGATGGCGTCTTCCTGTCTGGCAGGGGGGCTAGACTGGTGGCTGACTTAATTTCAAAATACAACTCTTACAACTATATGAAATAAAAATCTAGCATTTGTTAAATCCTTTGCATAATTACATCTATGCCAATACACTTAATACACAACACAGGTAGCCTCTTAAAAGGAATAAGGTCTTTGTAAAGTAGAAAAGGGAACTCAGTAAAAAAAGCAGTTTCAAAAGAAGCTTCTTCAGTTTAACACCCCCCCTTCTCCAGCCAGTTGCTTTTCCCATTAGCTCTTCCCAACATTTATTGCCCTCTAACTTTCTCAGTTTAAGAAAGAAACAGCTTTAAAAAGAGACTTCCCAAAAATTGCTCTCTTTCTCCATTTGGTCTTTAACCTTAGAAAGAAGATCTGGCTCATTTTACTGGGAGGCACATTGGTATTATTTTACTGTTTACCAACTATTAATTATGTAGGGTCTGTGTAGCCTTGCTCTTCAGCCTGTAATTCCAGCTTTTACGACTTTGAGATTTGTTTTCTGCTATAAATCAAGGGGCCCCTTGTCTAGGAGGAAAACATTGCCTGTGTTTTCTTAAGCAGCTGGTCTGCCTGGCATGAAACATTTGAAAATCTAAGCCCTCTCTTTAATATACAAGTCCTGATCAAACATTAATAAAATGCAGGCTTATGCCTGATGCCTCAGTACCTTGGGTTACATATGCTTCAGGTTACATACGCTTCAAGTTACAGACTCCGCTAACCCAGAAATAGTACCTCGGGTTAAGAACTTTGCTTCAGGATGAGAACAGAAATCGTGCTCCAGCGGCGTGGAAGCAGCAGGAGGCCCCATAAGCTAAAGTGGTGCTTCAGGTTAAGAACAGTTTCAGGTTAAGAACAGACCTCCAGAACGAATTAAGTTCTTAACCTGAGGTACCACTGTACTAAGAAATGGCAGGGCATTGATCTATGCAAGAAATACTAAGGAATGGCAGGGCCTTATCACAAAAATGCATGAGTATAAGTTATATGCCTCAATAGTTTTAAAACTTCCTTTATCATTCAAGAAATCACTGCATTGTAAATTGTCATATTTCCAAGGGTTTTTCTTATTATTATTTTCTTGGAAGGTTTCTGTCCTGACTTCCAGGAGTGGGGGGGCAGGGCAGTAGGAATCCTGCCCTCAGACTTTGAAATGGCTCTCCATACAGGGGCCTCCTTTGCTGTTCTGTTGCCATTTTTCATTTGGACACAGCAAAAGGTCAGGTCTATTAACTATTTTTCCTTGTGATGCTGCTGGAGCAGTATGCTTTTCTCAAGTGGTACCACATTGTTAGTCTCCACAAGAAATGCAGCTTTTCTGTTTTCACAGCTCTATTGTGAAAATAATAGGGACTTGCCAGACCTTTTTCTTTTGCCTGGTTTTTGATAAGATCGTTTTCCATTTTATACTTGATTCTTCAAACTACATTCTTTGAAGCAGGCATAATGGAAATGGTATTGACAAGTCAGCCAATTCAGAGAGGAGTCTTCCTGAGTCCTCCACCTGAAAATGGCTCCCCATGGCCTTCAGGGGAGTGGATGCTCAGCCGAAGTTCTCTCTCCACTACTGTGAAGAGGAGCATTCCTCTCACAAGGTCTGTGAGCCCAGCAGAGCCCAGGGTCTGTGGCTGAGGCCAACAGTCATTGCAGCGGCATCTGGAGAACTGGGGAAAGAGATAAGAGTGTGGCTATTCAGATTCAGGAGAAGAGTGACTTAAATCACTCTCAACATCATTTCCCACCTCTGTTTTCACATGTCACATATTCATCAATTGGAACATGATGGGCACAATTTTTCTATGCAATGAGGCTCATGAGGTAGCTTTTAATGGTGATATTCGGGTGAGTTAACATGATTTTTGTTTGCTTTGGGAATTTGCCAGCTGGTGCAATAAATTTTACAATCATACAAGTCACCCCCGTCTCCATGGGTGGCATCCAGTGCTCCCCTTCCACTAGCACAAGAGACCTGTGCTTGCTAAATGGGCATTTCACCTCCTCTGCCTTGCATGGTTGGGAAACTCTTCAGAGGAGACTTTGAGGGAGGGGAGAGGAAACAACCGTGCCACTGCTCTAGCTGAACTCAGCTGACACTGCTTTGCATGCAAGTGTTCAGGCCATTTATTCTGCATGATACAGTAATATTTATATATTTATATGCTAGTGTATTTTTAAGAGAAAATTGTTCAGTGAAACATTCTCAACCCATAGCAAGAGACTGTATGTCTGTGGGTTAACAACTGAATCCTTTATGTGGGAGTTTCTTCATGTATGTAAGATGAAAACATATACTGGATCATGTCCAGACAGAATTTTGCAAAAATACTGGTAGGTAATGAAAGGAAAACTAAAATTGTCCCATGTCATTGCTGCATGACTCACAGCTGTCAAGTGTGACATCCTTTTAGATTAAACTGCTGGACTTCTGACATGGCAGGCTACCAAGTCCTGCGCCTTCCTAATACATTCTGCCTCAACATGGAAAGTTATGAGGATCCCCTGCAAGAAGCAGCTTAGCCTTGAAATCGCATCATCATTCTGCTTCTCTGATGAAGCGCCAGTCCAAGGCCTGTTTACAAATGATTCATTTTTGTGGAATAAATGGGAGGAAGCAGGTGATTTGTCACAGCTCTTGCAGCTGACTTTCCTCTGCCTATAAATGGCATATCCTCTTAATGGCAGTTCTGTCTATAAGGTGCTCAAATAAAGGCAGTCGGTGTGTCTGCTGCCACGTAGGTGCATAGAGCCAGACCAGCCATACGCCTGGGTGAAATGACTAGTTTTGGGTGGCACTAGGGATGGGCTGAGAAAGACAGGCATCGGAACCTGAATGGTACAGCAATATTAAATGTCAAGTTGGCATATACAGAGTTCGCATACATAGATTCTATAGGGAAGGTTAACATAAACTCTCATTTTGTATAACTTGCACCTCAGACTCAGTAAAGAAAAGAAGTAACAAAAACATTAAAAAAGAAAAAGAGAAAACAATGAAAAGAAAAGAAAGTATATATATTTAAGCTTCCTCTTCTGTTCATATTATTTTGTTTAATAGAAAGAGTGAATTGACATAAAAATTAAGATTTACAGCCAGGCAAAATAAAAGATTAAATGATTAAGTAGGCTTGGCCTTCTTAAATTTATGCCATATATATATATATATATATATATATATATATATATATATATGCTTTCGTAGATTTTCACGGGTACAGGAATGCAGGTTTTGGTGTCTTCGGGTGTCTTCCCGTGTAAGAGTTGGGGTGTCTAGGCGACGTTTCGACGAGGTCTCACTCGTCATCTTCAGGCTGGTGCTTTCGGCTTCTTGTTACTAGAAGAAGTAACCTGTTACTCTGTTCTAGTAACAAGAAGCCGAAAGCACCAGCCTGAAGATGACGAGTGAGACCTCGTCGAAACGTCGCCTAGACACCCCAACTCTTACACGGGAAGACACCCGAAGACACCAAAACCTGCATATATATATATATATATATATATATATATATATATATATATATATATATAGTTATTTGAGAATGTGATTTCAAAGTAGTAGTAGTAGTAGTAGTAGTAATAATAATAATAATAATAATAATAATAATAATAATAATAATAATAATAATAATAATAATAATAATAATGGGACGCAGGTGGTGCTGTGGTCTAACCCACTGAGTTTCTTGGGCTTGCTGATTGTAAGGTCAGCAGTTCGAATCTGTGCAATGGAGTGAGCTCCTGTCGCACTGTCCCAGCTCCTGCCAACCTAGCAGTTCAAAAACACGCCAGTGCAAGTAGATAAATAGGTACTGCCTTATGAGGAACGGCTAAGGGAGCTGGGCATGTTTAGCCTGGAGAAGAGGAGGTTAAGGGGTGATATGATAGCCATGTTCAAATATATAAAAGGATGTCACATAGAGGAGGGAGAAAGGTTGTTTTCTGCTGCTCCAGAGAAGCGGCCACGGAGCAATGGAGCCAAACTACAAGAAAGAAGATTCCACCTAAACATTAGGAAGAACTTCCTGACAGTAAGAGCTGTTTGACAGTGGAATTTGCTGCCAAGGAGTGTGGTGGAGTCTCCTACTTTGGAGGTCTTTAAGCAGAGGCTTGACAACCATATGTCAGGAGTGCTCTGATGGTGTTTCCTGCTTGGCAGGGGGTTGGACTCGATGGCCCTTGTGGTCTCTTCCAACTCTATGATTCTATGATTCTATGATTCCCATTCAGATGTTAGTTTTTTAGTCATACCTGTGTCTATGTGCACCAGGATTTTATATAGCAATAAGACCTCCTCTTTATTATTAGGACTGTAGAATCATAGAATTGTCCAGCTGAGATTTATTTACAAAAATATATTATTTCCATAAAGGCACCATTGGTTTGAGATAAGCCCACAGTGTGCATGAAATGAAGGTATTATAACAATGACAATAACAATAATTTTATTTATATCCTGCCCATTTGGCTGGGTCGCTCAGTGGCACATTTAGATGACACCCTCACTGGCTTGGAGCCCCCAGATAGTTGCTCCTTTGTGTAAGCACTATAAGGTGAGAAGGAACTTGTGCAGCACCAAAGCCAGATTATAATAGTGCGACTGGAACATTATATTTTTTTAAAAAAGAAGAAAAGCAAGTTTCTGCCTCTCTAGGAAGGGCAGTTGTGGTGCAAACTGTGCAAGCAACACAACCCTGTGGGGGTGCCCATCTTATTGGAGATAAGATTTCCATGGAGTCAGGGACGCAGGTTTCATGTAGCTCTGGAAAGCAGGTCTTAATCTTACCAAGCAGTTTCAGGAGCTGGTAGGGCCTGTCAGACAACTCTTTGGAGGGAACTCTGAGAATTTGGGCCAAAGGTATGGATACCAAGATATAGTAGCAAGAGGTATGGATTTTTAGGGGGTGGGTATTGAAGGGTGTTTGGGGGCAAAAAACAGCAATGGGGTAGTGTTTTCTCAGAAGGGCTTTTGAGCAGAGGGGGAGAAGAAATAAAGGCAGTGATCATAGAATCATAGAATCATAGAGTTGGAAGAGACCACAAGGGCCATCGAGTCCAACCCCCTGCCAAGCAGGAAACACCACCAGAGCACTCCTGACATATGGTTGTCAAGCCTCTGCTTAAAGACCTCCAAAGTAGGAGACTCCACCACACTCCTTGGCAGCAAATTCCACTGTCGAACAGCTCTTACTGTCAGGAAGTTCTTCCTAATGTTTAGGTGGAATCTCCTTTCTTGTAGTTTGGATCCATTGCTCCGTGGCCGCTTCTCTGGAGCAGCAGAAAACAACCTTTCTCCCTCCTCTATGTGACATCCTTTTATATATTTGAACATGGCTATCATATCACCCCTTAACCTCCTCTTCTCCAGGCTAAACATGCCCAGCTCCCTTAGCCGTTCCTCATAAGGCATCGCTTCCAGGCCTTTGACCATTTTGGTTGCCCTCCTCTGGACACGTTCTAGTCTGTCAGTGTCCTTCTTGAACTGTGGTGCCCAGAACTGGACACAGTACTCCAGGTGAGGTCTGACCAGAGCCGAATACAGTGGCACTATTACTTCCCTTGATCTAGATGCTATACTCCTATTGATGCAGCCCAGAATTGCATTGGCTTTTTTAGCTGCCGCGTCACACTGTTGGCTCATGTCAAGTTTGTGGTCAACCAAGACTCCTAGATCCTTTTCACATGTACTGCTCTCAAGCCAGGTGTCACCCATCTTGTATTTGTGCCTCTCATTTTTTTTTGCCCAAGTGCAATACTTTACATTTCTCCCTGTTAAAATTCATCTTGTTTGTTTTTGCCCAGTTCTCTAATCTGTCAAGGTCGTTTTGAAGTGTGATCCTGTCCTCTGGGGTGTTAGCCACCCCTCCCAGTTTGGTGTCATCTGCAAATTTGATCAGGATGCCCTTGAGGCCATCATCCAAGTCGTTGATAAAGATGTTGAATAAGACCGGGCCCAAGACAGAACCCTGTGGCACCCCACTAGTCACTCTTCTCCAGGATGAAGAGGAACCATTGATGAGCACCCTTTGGGTTCGGTCAGTCAGCCAGTTACAAATCCACTGAGTGGTAGCGTAGTCAAGACCGCATTTTACCAGCTTCTTTACAAGAATATCATGGGGCACCTTGTCAAATGCCTTGCTGAAATCAAGGTAGGCTACATCCACTGCGTTGCCTTCATCTACCAGACTTATAATTCTGTCAAAAAACGAGATCAGGTTAGTCTGACATGACTTATTTTTCAGAAATCCATGCTGACTATTGGTGATCACAGCATTCCTTTCTAGGTGCTCACAGACTGTTTGCTTAATGATCTGCTCCAGAATCTTCCCTGGTATTGATGTCAGACTGACCGGGTGGTAATTATTTGGGTCCTCCCTTTCCCCCTTTTTGAAAATAGGGACAACATTTGCCCTCCTCCAGTCTGCTGGGACTTCGCCTGTTCTCCAGGAATTCTCAAAGATGACTGCCAGTGGTTCTGTCACCACTTGTTTTTCTGACTTATCCATATTTGTCGATACCACTCCATTCATATCTCCAATCATAATGATGTTAAAGTCCATAAAGTCCAACAGTATCTCATGCAGTTTCTTATAAAATTCTGATTTCCCCTCATTTGGTGCATATATCCCTACTATCAAGAATTTCTCACCTTGAAATTGTATTTCAATAGCCACAAATCTTCCTTGGTCGTCCTTAAAAACAAATTTGGGTGATAAACTTTCTTTTGCGTAAATCACCACTCCTCTCTTTTTGACTTTGTCTGATGAAATGAATTCTTGTCCTAATCTTTTGTTAATTAATACTTTCCTATGTGTTCTAATCACATGGGTTTCTTGCAAACATATCAAGTCCAATTTTTCCTTTTTCAATAAGTGAAAGATTTTTTTCCTCTTATCAGGGGAATTCAAACCTCGAATATTCCAACTTAATACCTGCAGAGACATTGTAAGGTTATTATGCTTCTCCTCCAACTGCTCCCAATTCTTGTTCTTGGTCTGTTGGTGGTATCACTTCTGGTTTATCCAATTCCAGTGGTAGCTTTGCCAGGTCCAAAACTCCTGGTTTTAATTTTGGTTCTTTTCCCTCTGCCTCTTTTTGTAGATCCTCCTCGTGATCCTTCAGGAATCTCACTTTGTCCTCCTCTGATCTTATCTTCACCTTTTTCCCTCTGTAAGTAAATGACAGCCCCTGAGGGAATTCCCACCTGAAGATGATGCTGTTTCTTAACAAGTTCACCAGGTCTCCGTAGTTGGCTCTGAGGTCCAATAGGTATTTTGGGATATCTTTAAAAATTTCTATCCTTGAATCCTCTATTTCCAGTGATGTAGGCCTAGTATTTTGTCTCTCTCTTCTTTTGATCTGAGTGTAATCAAACAGTCTCTTACCTTGTTCTTCCTACCCCCTTTATTCCCTTTACCAAGTCTAAAGGCTGTCACTATCTTAAAGTCCTTCTCTGAGTCAAGGCCCCAAAATTCTTCAAATTCCTGTGTAAGAAATTCACTCAGTTTGCCTTCTTCCAATTCCAGTACCGCCCTGATTCTTAAATTAGCCTGTTTGTCTCTCAATTCAATTAGGGACAGTTGTGCCTTATGGTCTTCTAGTTGTTTATTAATTGGTTGTAATTTTCCTTCTACCGCCAGCACCTTCTCTTTAGCTTCATCGGTGATTTTCCTGGTCAGTTTAGATTCCTGCAATAGGCGGTCGATCACTTGAGTATTGGAGCTAATAGTTGTGGTATTTAAGTCAATTTTAGCTGACAGTTTTTCCAAAGCTCCAAATATTTTGTCTAAGGATGCATTTAGTGTCTCTTCAGGGCCTGTACTTTTTGCACCAAGCTGCCCAATATCTTCTTTTTCTGAGACAGGAGGTGCTACTATAGATTGTCTTCGTTGCTGGAATCTGGTTTTTGGCCTTGTAGGCTGGGGTTTTTCCTGCTCCATTACTTTGTTTTTAAACCTCAAGGTCACTCACACAGTTCAAGCCTCTTTTCTGATGGGAAACTTTTTCAAGCCAGCTGTAATGGAAAAACCCCAGCTATGTCCCAGGCCTCCTCTAGGGGAGCACCTTAGCAACAATGTTACTTTCCAAGCAACTTTTCCAAAGGCAGTCCTGCCTTTTTAGCTTTCACTTTCCAATAAAGGCAACAGTTCAATATAAGGCAACAGTTTCCAGCTCGCATGCAGAGTATTCACGAACAGTTATAAGTATTCATAAACGGTGTAACACTTTCTTATTGTCTCTGGCAGGCCAATAGCAGGGATTAGGCAGTGGTCTTTTCCTCACTTCTTCCTCAAGTCCAAAAATTTCTTTCTCCCCCTCACTTTAAGAGGGGGTTCTTGTGTCTGACAATGAAATTTAAAGTCCTCTTATTCCACTTCTCCAGCTCTAGCTTCAAAAGTCTTTGCTTTAATCTTATCTACAAAACCAGAAGATGGACTTCCTTTTTACGTCTTCCCGCTTCAGAGTCAAATTCAAGTTGTTGCGTCGATCAAAGGCAGACCATACCTTTGATCTCCCAATTCTTAGTAAGTCTTACTCACGGGTTGTGATTTTAAAAGCCGAAATTTCAAAGGAAAAAGGTCAGCGCTCTCCGGCAACAGCTGCGCAGCTTCGCTCCACAGAAGTAGCGATTGACTCTCAGTGCCGCGCCACCCCCGTTCCGCTCCAGAACCCCTCACGGGGTCCCTTTACCAGTTGGGGGGGCGCTTCTGGCACCCGCCGAATCCCACGGCCGCAGGCTTCCTCCGCCTGCGGTTTTTGAGAGGGTCTCCGCTGCGCCATAGCGGGCAGACCCGATTCCTGCGGAGCTTCCCCTTCCGAGCTCAGAAGGAGACTGCCATTGCCGTTGGCGCCGCCTCCGGAAGTTTTAAACCTCTTTTGTTGACCAGCAGTATTACGTTTTCCATTTTTAAGTTTGGAATAGAGTAGTTGCTTTGGAAGACTATCATCAGGCATCCGCACAACATGACCAGTCCAATGAAACTGATGTTGAAGAATCATTGCTTCAGCACTGGTGATCTTTGCTTCATCCACTGATATTAGTTCGCCTGTCTTCCCAAGTGATGTGTAAGATTTTTCAGAGACACTGTTGATGGAATATTTAGAGGTGTTGGAGATGGCATTGGTAGTACAATAGCTTTGTAAACAAGCATTTTGGTTTCCCTGCAAATGTCCCAGTCCTCAAACACTCCGCACTTCAACTCGGAGAAAGCTATACTCAGGCGATGCTGGATTTCGGCATCAATATTGACCCTTGTGGAAAGATAACTAGTCATACCTCGGGTTGAATGTGCTTCAGGATGAGCACGTTTGAGTTGCGCTCTGTGGCAACCCGGAAGTAACGAAGCACGCTACTTCCGGGTTTCGCCTCTTGCGCATGAACAGACGCTTAAAATTATGTCACATGCATGCACAGAAGCGCCGAAACGTGACCTGTGCATGCGCAGACGGAATGGATCCCGTTCACATCTAGAGGTACCACTGTACCTAGGTAGAAGAAGTGATCAACATTTTCCAATGTTACACCATTGAGTTGGATTTGTGGCACTGCAGAGGGGTTATTTTTTACTTTTTGGTGTAGCACTTTGGTTTTTTGGATGTTGAGCGACAGGACAAGCTTTTTGTAAGCTTCTGCGAATATATTTAGGATGGTTTGGAGGTCATCCTCTGAGCATGCACACACTACGTTGTCATCAGCATACTGAAGCTCTATGGCGGAAGTTACTGTAACCTTACTCTTTGCTTTCAGCCTGCTCAGATTGAAGAGCTTTCCATCTGTTTAATATATGATTAATATATGATTTCTACCCCAGTGGGGAGTTTCTCTTTGACAAAGTGTAGGATCATGGCAATGAAAATAATGAATAGAGTTGGGGCAATAACACAACCCTGTTTAACACCTGATCCCACTGTGAATGGTTCACTTTGAGAGCCATTGTTAGCTGTGATTGTTGCTGTCATATTATCATGGAGGGGCCAAATGATGTTTACAAATTTATCCGGGCAGCCAATTTTCATAAGGACAGTCCACTGGGCATTACGATTTACAGTGCCGAAAGCCTTAGGTCGATAAACACCATATACAGGGGTTGGTTTCACTCTCTGCACTTTTCCTGAAGCTGTTGAGTGGTGAAAATCATGTCCACTGCCCCCCTAGAAGGCTGAAAAAACATTTTGGGATTCAAGAAGGGTCACCTCGGATATTGTTAAGAGCTGGTTTGCTAAGATCCTTGCAATAATTTTACCAGCTGCAGCTAATAGAGAGATGCCTTGATAGTTTCCGCAATCAGTTTTGTCACCTTTTTTAGAGATGGATAATTTTGGCCTCCCTAAAGTCTGCTGGGATCGCTTCTCTTTCGATGGAAATGAGCTTGTGCTGAGCTTGTGAAGTTGTTGTGTAAGTTCGATGAGCTTGTGAAGTTGTTGTGTAAGTTCAATTCCAAATACATGTGTAGACAAGGAGGACAAGCATGTATGATACTCAGGCTGCAGTTTCCAAGCCAGGCGAACCACCTTGTTGGTGTAGGAAACCTATGAAGTAGCCACTAAAAACTAGCTGCAGCTTATATAATTTTCTAGAATAAAAAAATTGCAGCAGACCTGTTGCTGCTAAGATGGCAGCAAGGAGGCAAAGAAAAGTCACGAGAAGTTGTTTGGCTGAAGTTCAGCAGGTTCCCCACAGTCTGGAGGTTTGTTATTGGCAAGGGGAGAATTGAAGTTCCTCTCTCTGCTCCCACTGTCCTGCTTGCACAAAGGGTGGCTTCATTTTGCATTCAGCATTTCATGTATCATGCAGAATAAATTAGTTGCAACTCCCATACTAGACAGGAAGTATTTAAAAGGAATTGAGAAAGCAATGTTTCAGAAATCGCTTCCGCTTCACAGCGGGGGCATGTTGCGCTCTGTCCTCCCGGGCACACTTCCTCCCACCTCTGCGTGGGCGGGACAATGTCACAGAACCGAGCGCCCAGTCAGGAGGCTTGGAGGCGTGGCCTGGATGATTTAAACCCTGGCACAATGCCGTTTTGTTCCCTTTTGCCTCACGCTGCAGTTCTGCAGGCTTCCCTGGACTTCCTCCTCGCATCTTCTCCACGTGGCTCCAGTCCCTTTGCAGGTTCCTGCAGAAGACTATTGGAGGATCGTGCACTTCAGTGCCAATCATTAGGTTCTATTTTTGGGGCCAGGAGAGTGGAGGAGCGAGGGGGGGTGTTGGGGGATTGCTGGCCAAGCCGAGCGACATTGCTTGGGTACTGGTGTTTTCGGGGCCTGAGTCGTGTGCGTGTGTGCTTGGCTTTGTGTGTGTGTGTGTGTGTGCAGTTTAGCTCAGAGTTTAGGGGCTTGTGAGGGAGCTTGGGCCAAGCTGTGCAGCATTGGTGGTTTACTTTGTTAAGGTCTCAGGCTGAAGGAAAAGGGCGGCAAGATTGTGTGTTTCCTTCTGAGGTTTTTGGGCACTTTGCCTTAATCCTGCAATTTTGTCTTTGTGTTTCCTCCTCCTTGCCTCAGTGTTGTTTGCAGCTGTGAGTAGTCCTGAGTTCTTCTCCCCCCCCATTGAATATTTGCTTTCCTCCCCCCCTTCTTGTCTCTCCTTGCTATTCTTTGGAAATCTGCATTCAATTTCCTGTATCTTTCACTATCTCCCTTGCATTTTGCTTGCCTTCTCTCCCCCACTGTTTGTAAGGCCTCATTGGACAGCCACTTTGCTTTCTTGCATTTCCTTTTCATTGGGATGGTTTTCTTTGCTGCCTCCTGTATAACGTTACGAGCCTCCATCCACAGTTCTTCAGGCACTCTGTCCACCAAATCCAAATCCTTAAACCTGTTCCTCACTTCCACTGTGTATTCATAAGGGATTTGATTTAGATTGTATCTTCCTGGCCCAGTGGTTTTTCCTACTTTCTTCAATTTAAGCTTGAATTTTGTATAAGAAGCTGATGATCTGAGCCACAGTCAGCTTCAGGTCTTGTTTTTGCTGACTGTATAGAGCTTCTCCATCTTTGTCTGCAGAGAAAATAATCAATCTGATTTCAATGCTGCCCATCTGGTGATGTCCACGTGTAGAGTCGTCTTTTGTGTTGTTGGAAAAGCATGTTTGTGATGACCAGCTTGTTCTCTTGACAGAACTCTATTAGCCTTTGCCCTGCTTCGTTTTGATCTCCAAGGCCAAACTTGCCAGTTGTTCCTTTTATCTCTTGATTACCTACTTTAGCATTCCAATCCCCTATAATGAGAAGAACATCCTTCTTTGGTGTCATTTCTAGAAGGTGTTGTAAGTCTTCATAGAACTGGTCAATTTCAGTTTCTTCAGCACCAGTAGTTGGTGCATAAACTTGGATTACTATGATGTTAAAAGGTCTTGGATTCGTATCAAGATCATTCTATCATTTTCGAGATTGCATCCCAGTACAGCTTTCGCCACTCTTTTGTTGACTATGAGGGCCACTCCATTTCTTTTACCGGATGCTTGCTCACAGTAGTAGATATGATGGTCATCCGAACTGAATTCGCCCATTCCCATCCATTTTAGTTCACTGATGCCCAGGATGTCAATATTTATTCTTGCCATCTCATTTTTGACCACATCCAACTTACCAAGGTTCATGGTTCTTACATTCCAGGTTCCTATGCAATATTTTTCTTTACAGCATTGGACTTTCCTTTCACTTCCAGGCATAGCCACAGCTGAGCGACCTTTCGGCTTTGGCCCAGCCGCTTCATCAGCTCTGAATCTACTTGTACTTGACTTCCACACTTCCTCAGTAGCATGTTGGATGCGTTCCGACCTGAGGGGCTCATCTTCCAGCGTCATAACTTTAATATGCCTGTTGTCTTTGTCCATGGAGTTTTCTTGGCAGGGATACTGGAGTGGCTTGCCGGTTCCTCCTCCAGGTGGATCACGCTTGGTCAAAACTCTCCACTATGACCTGTTCATCTTGGGTGCCCTGCAGGGCATAGTTCATAGCTTCTCTGACTTATTCAAGCCCCTTCGCCACGACAAAGCAGTGATCCATGAAGGGCTTGGTGGATTTAGGAAGGTATTTTAAAATCATTTCTAACTGTATTACTGGCCGTTTTCTTTAATTGGCATTACATGTGTGCTGCTGCTTTCATAATCGAAAAGCTTGCATTTCTCTCTTTCTACTCATTTATAATTCATTGCATTGGTTGTTAATAGGCTTTCTGCAGGTTTTTTGCTCCTAGTGATGCAGCAACAAAGCTGCTAGGACGCTTGCAAAGCTAAGCAGGGTCTGCTGTGGTTTCAAGTTGATTGGGAGACCAACAGCTGAGGTTTTGCTGTTTTTCCTAAAGTAGTGATTCATTTCCACTGTATTGCTGGTTTAAATCAATTTATTGTCTGACTTTGATGACCCCCCAAGCATATTAATAAATATATATAAATACTTAATTTAACCAAATCAATTTTAATTATTTTTTTTAGAGTATTATAGGGAGGCTTGTTGCTTATTAATAATTTGGATACTGCCTGAAATTATTTTGGTCTCTCCTCTTCCTTTAAAGTGCATTCAAAGGAAATCATTTCAGTTCGTTTTGGTGCATGGGTTTTGTTGGTTGGGGGGCATAGTAAGCCTTGCTTACCTTTAATTAGTGGCTTAACCTCGATAACATTACTGGTCCATTGGAAGTTGGTGTGGGGTTTTAGTCATCTATGTTTAATTCTAGTTGTAGTTTGTCTGCTTTAGCATGGTCCCCAAAAGGAAACCAGTGGCTGGAGTGGATGTTCTGGGTGCGAAACACCCATCAGGCCCTAGGTTGGCAACTGGGAGCCAAGGCGCCACTGCAATGTCAGGCCAACCAGTGGGGCAATTAGGGTCCAATCTGGCTGGTATGGCAGATGACCCACAAGCTTTGTATCAGTTTGTCAATGAATTTGATGCCTTCTTTCAATGTTTCAGACCACAGGCTGAGAACCAAGCCAGAGCCAGAGCCAGACCTAGACCTCTCCAGCCTAGATCTAGCCACATTCCTGTTACAAGGACCGGTACCTCCAGAACCAGAGCCAGACACCTCTCCCCTAACCTCATTCCTGACACAGGGGCTAGTGCCTCCAGCTTATCGGTAACTAGTGATGAGTCGGAAGATCTGCCCTCTTCTTCCGCAGCCTTGTTCTCTAATTCCCAGGTTTCTAATGCAGGTGGTAGTGAGTTGCCGGCACCACTTCTGCCTCCTCATGGGGTCGCAGCGGGCCTGCAGCAAGGGGAGGAATCTCAGCCCCAAACAGGGAACACCAGGGTTACCAAGTCAGTGGGACACCGGCTGGCAGCAATACCACTGCAATATCAAATGACAGTGATCACTAAATCAGCCTCCTCTAGCCTTTTGCAGGTATCAAAGGGACCATCTTTGGTGGCTGCAGCCCTGGGGTCGTCAGATGATGATGATTTGCCTCTCCCTTGTGTGATGGCCTCCACTAAGAAGAGGCACCACAAGAAGTGCTCCAGTAAGAAGCACAAGAAGGACAGGGATGAGGGCACAACATCCAGTTCAGGTACCTCCTCTTCAAGTTCTGATAGTGATAGTGATGCTCCCGTGGAATTTTATTGGGGCCAGGGTGAAGGGGTCCCAGGCCTGCCCAGTTGGGCTCATGCCAGGAGGGCCAACTTCCATAGGAGTAAGTTTGGTGCCACATTAGAGTGCAAAGATGGTGCCCTGGTGGAAGACATTAAAATTTCCACTAATTCTACCAGGGACATTATACCAGGGAGTCACCTTTCTTCCAAACTCAGAAATAAGATATTGAATGGTCCCTACGTGGACATTTTCAAATTGATGCCTAATGAATGCCCTGGGAAGGTGGGAAAAATATCAAACTTTGGGAAACGTAAATACAGTGCGCCCAAGGTAGAAAGGTCATTTGAGAACTGGCTAGACTGCTTCCAGGTGTTTGCAGGTGTGGTGTCTGGAGTATATCCCAAGAGAGCGCTGCATTTGATTGTGTACCAGTCCCAGGTCAGGAAAGCTTACACAATGGCGGGGGAGGAGGCAGCCATAACATATGATGAGATTTTTTTGCAGGAAAGCTGCCAAGGTGCCCAATGCACATTGGGATCACCAGGACCTAGATGTGTGGACCACCTTTGTTGCACCACTGTTTGAGAAAAAACCTCAGGAGCAACCTAAGCATAGTAAATCAGTATCAAAGAAAGACCCTCGCCACAGGGTTTGTTGGGAGTACAACAAAGGTTTATGTACAAGGCAGGCTTGTAAGTACTCTCACGAGTGCAACAGATGCCTTGGAAACCACCCTTGGTTTCATGTTACAAGGGCAGGCAGTCCTTTTGAAGGGGCAGGGGGGTTCATCATCAGAACTCAAGGGGTGGGTACTCCTCTGCAAACCAAGGTCCCCATAGGCAATAAATCCCTGACTTTGGCCTTTACCCCCATTATATTGCCCACCTTAAAACCTCTGTTGGATATTTATCCAAACAGGGAGGCCGCCCAGTACTTATGGGAAGACTTCTCTGGATTCAGGATCCCAGTCTCTTTTCCCCTAAGCTCAAAAGTTCCACCTAATCAAGAATCAGTTAGAGAAATGCCCAAAGTAGCTAGGAAAAAGATTACTAAGGAACTGAATGCAGGACGGGACCCTTCACAAGCCCATCGTTCCCTAACCTACACCTTCCACCTTTAGGGATAGTGCCTAAGAAAGTGCCTGGTGAGTACAGCCTTATTCACAATCTATCTTACCCAAAGGGAAGCTCAGTAAATGACGCCATCCCAGAAGAATTATGTTTGGTGTGCTATGCCTCCTTCGACCGAGCTATTAAGCTCATTCGCAGATTTGGAAAAGGGGCCCTGCTGGCAAAATGTGATGTTGAATCAGCCTTCCGCCTTCTGCCAGTACACCCTCAGGACTTCCAATGCCTGGGATTTAAATTTGAGGGGGCCTTTTATGTGGACAAGGCTATGCCAATGGGCTGCTTGGTGACCTGTGCAGAGTTTGAGTCTTTTTGCACATTTCTGGGCTGGACTCTATGCTTCAGGACAGGTTTCCCAGGAGTTACCCATTACTTAGATGACTTTTTTCTATCTGGGCCCTGCTGACAGAGCCTCATGTGTCACGCTGTTACAAGGACTGGCCGATTTGGCAAAGGAACTTGGGTTCCTGCTCGCAGCAGAAAAGACAGAGGGTCCTACTATAACACTGACTTACGTAGGCATAAAATTGGATACAGTCAGCCAAACATCCCACTTGCCAATGGAGAAATTGTCAGCCCTTAAGGCATTAATTTCTCAATTAATTCCCCTGAGAAAGGTAGCACTGCATCAAATTCAATCCCTGCTTGGGCATTTGAATTTTGCTTGCCGAGTAGTCACTTCTAGGAGCCCATTTTGCTCGCGGCTGGCAAGGTTGTCTGCCAGCCTACGGTCACCCCATCACTGGGTACGTCTTCCAAGCACCGTGAAGCAGACCTGAGGATTTGGCTGCAATTTTTGAACAAGTACAATGGTGTTTCCTTTGGCAGGATGTGCTAAACCTTTCTTCGGATTTCCAGGTACATTTTGACGCGGCAGGATCCTTAGGCTTTGGCGTATATTTCAAGGGCCGATGGTGTGCCCAGCATTGGCCAGAGGCATGGTGCAGTCAGTCCATCATTCGCGATCTAATGTTCTTGGAATTCTTCCCTATGCTAGTGACCATGCATATTTGGACAGAGGAGTTCAGAGAGCGGCACGTTTGCTTCTGGTCAGATAACAAATTGGTGGTTAACATTCTAGCTAAGCAGAGGGTTGCACGCCTTCAAATTTTTGTGCTGCAATGCCTCCGATTTAACATTTAGTTTTTGGCTAGATTCATCCCCGGGGTTAATAACAATATTGCTGTGAGGGTTTGATTAGCTGCTTGTGCGTGAAAACGTGCTCCCTCAGAGTTTGTGTGCCCCCACAAACCTCTGTGTGTGACGGAGCTCCTCAGACATGTCTGCTCTAGTCACTAGTAGAGTCCGACAGTGGCTGCCTGCGGAAGCGTTTCCAGCAAAGAAGTTCCTTAACGGAAACGCGTCTCCTGGACTCACGGCGTGACAGTTTCCTGCGAGGTATGGGTCTCCCTATGTGAGACTCAGATACCTCCCCACTATTTTCGCTGGAAGCGTCCCTGAGCCCTCCCTCCTGCTCACATTCCCTCAGAGAATCACTCCTCCCCCTGCTGGTCCCTGCTTCAGCAGTTGAGTCTCTTTCATCCTGCCTGAGTCCCTCCACCACCTGATGCTCTGATGGCAGTTCCCTGACATCCACTTCCCCTCCAGGGCCCCCCTCACCCCCTCCCAATTCCTCCCCCCTGGGAGGTGAAGGGCTAAAACCCCGAAACGAATCTTCCTCATCTTCAGAATCTGGGAACCCCTCCAACTCCTCTTCCTCGTCGGTGGTGGCAAAGTATTCCCTTCGGAACCTCGCTACATCCTTCTTGGTTTTGGGTGTTTTCCATTCCAGCACTGCCTGTACCTTGCCGGGATCCATGGCCAATCCCTTGTCTGACAGGCGGTACCCCAGGAATTCCACCTCCTTGGTATGGAACCGACACTTCTCCAGTTTGACCCACAGCCTGTTGGCTTGCAGTCTGCTCAACACTTCTCTGACGTCTCTCACATGTTGCTCCTCATTCTCAGAATACACCAACACATCATCTAGAAAGGCAACGCAATTCTTGTAGAGCAAAGGGCCCAGCACGTGGTTCATAAAAGATTGAAAACACGCGGAGCCTGCTTGTAATCCAAATGGCATAACGAGGTATTCAAACGCCCCCAAAGGGGTAAACATGGTGGTTTTCCATTCATCCCCTTTCCTTATGCGTATCAGGTTGTACGCCCCCCTTAGATCCAGCTTTGTGAAAATCTTTCCCTTCCTCACCATGTTCAAAATATCATCAATTCTGGGCATAGGGAACGCCACCGGTTCAGTCACTGCATTCAGCCGCCTAAAATCACATACAAGTCTCGGCTTGTCCGCATTTTTTTTGTCCACAAAGAACACTGGGCTCCCCCCTGCTGCTTTGGACTCTCTGATGAAGCCTCTCTTCAGGTTCTTGTCAATGAACCCTCGCAACTCCTGCATTTCCCTGTCTGACATGGCATACACCTTGCCCACGGGAAGCTGTGCTCCAGGGAGTAAATTGATCTGACAATCAAAGGGTCTATGAGGTGGTAGTTGGTCAGCTTCCTTCTCACTGAACACGTCGCTGAGATCTGCATACTGTGGTGGTACCTTCACCTTCCCCATTACTTCAGTCCCTGCTAGGGTGGCTTGGACCCCTACTGAACCCTTCTCCCCTTTGCAGTGTTCTAGGCAATGTGCTGAACCAAAGGACACCACTCTTTGATGCCAGCCAACCAGCGGATCATGTAGAGCTAGCCAGCTCATTCCCAAAATAATGGGAGCGCCTCCCAGGGTGGCCACATTAAACGCTATCAGTTCTGTGTGCCTTGCCACCCTCATTATCATTGGGACAGTCTGCAAGCGGACTCCTCCTCCCAACAACTCCCTGCCATCAATCGTGGTCACCTGCAGGGGGTTGCTTAAAGGGATGGTCTGTATCTGGTGTTCAGCAGCAAACTCCTTGCTCATAAAATTGCAGGAGCTGCCTGAGTCCAATAGCGCCTTTATTTTTAGGGGGTGCCCATTCTGCAGCTCTAGCGACACTTCAATCACTAGAGCAGGTCGAGGAGCTTCTGGCACGGGCACTTTCACTGCTCTTTGGCCTGGCTGCAGTGCCCCAATTGTGGCAACCAGGCGTTGGCTTTTACCTGCTCCTCTCCCCCTTCTTCTCCCCCCTCAACAGCTCCCACCATCCCTTGCCATTCCTTCCTCTGGGGGCAGACTCTGGCAAAGTGGCCTGGCTGTTGGCAGAGATAGCATTTCCGGGGGCCCTTTCCCTCCTTCTTAGCTCCCTCGCTGGTTTTTGAAAATGCGCGCGCGCGCGCTGTTCCGATTTCCATCGGCTCTGCCGGCGGGAAAGCTGGCTCAGGAATGTCTGGAATGCGGAACTCCTTCCAACGTTCCCCTCTCCCTTCCCGCCTCTCCAAGGCTCTTGCCTCCTGCCGCGCTCCTATGGTCAGCGCAGATTTGGTCAGCTGATCCATAGACTCCGCCCTGGGGCTCCGTGCCAGCTCGTCTTTCACCCCCGAAGAAAGACCTTCTTCAAATAGCATTTGAACGGGTGCCGCCGATAAATCCCAACTCAGTCTGTGAATCAGCATGGTAAACTCAGTCCAATATTCACGGACAGATCGACTCCCCTGCTTACAAGCCATTAGCTGTCTGCGCACCACCCCTTCCTCAATATCGCTGGAAAACATGATATCCATTGCACGAAAGAACTTCATTGTGTCCTTTAGTATGTCATTGTGCGTTGCCATTAGGGGTCGAACCCAGTCTCTAGCCCCTTTCTCAAGATGCCCAATTACAAAAGCAACTCGCGATTCCTCATCAGGGAACTCATCGAACTGCACATTAAGGGCATATTGCATCTCTGTCCTAAAAGCATGGTAGTCCTTGGGGTCCCCCCCAAATTTCTGCACCAATCCTGGTACCTTTCTGGGGAATTGAGTGGCTCTCCCCTTCTTGTCTGCATCCTGAGCCCTTCTCTCCTCCAGCCTCGCCGTCTGCAGGGCCAGTTGAACCTCCAACGCTCGGTATCTATCTTCCAAGCTTGGACCAGCTCCAGCCCCTGCTCCTCCGGTTCCGGTTGGTTCGCTCATGATGCCTTCTCTTGCACAGGCAGCGTACAAAGACTGTCGGACTGCTGTGAGGGTTTGATTAGCTGCTTGTGCGTGAAAACGTGCTCCCTCAGAGTTTGTGTGCCCCCACAAACCTCTGTGTGTGACGGAGCTCCTCAGACATGTCTGCTCTAGTCACTAGTAGAGTCCGACAGTGGCTGCCTGCGGAAGCGTTTCCAGCAAAGAAGTTCCTTAACGGAAACGCGTCTCCTGGACTCACGGCGTGACAGTTTCCTGCGAGGTATGGGTCTCCCTATGTGAGACTCAGATACCTCCCCACTATTTTCGCTGGAAGCGTCCCTGAGCCCTCCCTCCTGCTCACATTCCCTCAGAGAATCACTCCTCCCCCTGCTGGTCCCTGCTTCAGCAGTTGAGTCTCTTTCATCCTGCCTGAGTCCCTCCACCACCTGATGCTCTGATGGCAGTTCCCTGACAATTGCCAATGCACTGTCTTGTTTTCAGATCAACCGCTGGCACTGGAGGCACAGCAATTGCCAGAGTCTTTCTCAGAGTACCTTTGGAGCACTGGAAGCGAGTAGTGCTGCAGGGAGTCATCGCTTCAGTTGCCCCCTCCACCCTTAGATCATATAAAAAAGCCTGGGCAGACTTTATTAAATTCCATACACAATTTTTGCAAATTACAGCCTCACAGCCACCTACTACAGTCCATGCACTTAAATACCTAGCCCATTTTTTTGAACATGGTCAGGCAGCTAAGACTCTTAAGATACAGTCTGCTGCAATAACATTTTTCAGTAAGTCCATTTTCCTCAAAGATCCCTGCACGGAATTTATAGTATGTAGAGTGTTGGAAGGGTGGGGCAGGTTGCAGCCAGCCACCGGGCTTTGTCAGAGACCAGTCACTTCAGACCTACTCTCAAAAATACATAGGAAACTAAGATCCATTTGTTGGTCAAAGTTCAAAGCCAGGCTTTTCCCCACTGCTTTCTCCATCACATTTTTTGGTCCCTTAAGGGTGGGGGAGGTTGTCCTGGGGATGGCCCCAGGGGGCCTGACCCAGAGGCCTGCGTCTAGACAATATTATACTAGCCAAAGCAAAGTTAGTAGTATACATTAGGAACTCCAAAACAGACCAGAAGGGAAGAGATATCCTTCTCAGGCTACCAGCCACTGGGCAAAAAGGCCCCTGCCCTGTTAAGGATGCTAGTAGGTACTTTCAGCAAAGGCCCCTGGGTCCAGGTCCATTCGTTATCCACCTAGCGAGACATCAGTTTACACACGTATTGCGGAAGGCTATTGGGGCAGGTGGTTTCCCTGCCAGGGAATATGCAGCCCACTCCTTCAGGATTGGTGCCGCCACAACGGCGGCACACTGGGGCTTGTCGGTGAAGAGGATAAAGAACATGGGGCAGTGGCGGTCGGACACATACAAGGCTTACATCAAGAACAGGCAGTAATGTCACCCCTCTGACCTTTCGCTGTCTTTTCTTTCTTTCAACAGACACCCCACCCTCATGTTTGGATTGTGGGCCATAGCATTGAACATTGGGCCAGCAGGTGCACACTTGACACTGGCTTGGGACATCACCTCGGTCTTTCTGACTACATGAGTTTCCTGGCAGGTGAGGCGCGGGATGTGTGGGGAAGAATTCCTGCCTTTGGTGAAGGCTAAAGCAGCATCCTGGGGGCTGCCATGTGCACTGGTAGTGCAGCTGGGTGGGAACGACTTGCCTTCCCAGAAAGGTCTCAATCTGCGTTTAAGCATTGAAAAGGACCTTTCCAAAAGCTACCAGTTTATGGTCACAGCTCCTCGAAAGGCGTATATGGCAGGACAGTCATTGCCCAGCTGCAACAAACAAGGCTAGGAAAAAATTGGACCGGGCTGTGACACAGAAAGTGTTGGCCTTGGGTGGCCAGGTGATTTGCCACCCAGAAATTGTGCATAGCAATGAGGCCTTATATCGAGTAGATGGCGGTCATCTTACCAATGGTGGGAATGACATTTGGTTGGCCAATATCATTAAGGGCATAAAGTGTTGGTTGCAGGTGTGAGGGTATTGGCAGTGAGCTTAGGGCTCGATTGGCGGTTAGGCATTGGTATAGCGGTGGGGGGGAGGTGCGGCCATCACCAGCCCCTCCATGCTCTAGGGTATTCCATTAAAGGAATCAAGGGGTCTGGATCTTGTCCGAAGCCCGCGGAGGGGCTAGGGCCATGCCACGACCCCAAGGAACCCAGGGGATGCTCGAGTCGGTTCACGTCGGCAGGGCTCCCCCTTTGGGGTTTGCCCTTAGCAGACTTCCAGCAAAGCAGGCTGGAAGTCAGATATAGTCTTGTTTGCCAAGGCCTAAGCCAATACCGCTCACATTCTGTAATCAATAAAGTTGTGGTTTAAATTACACGCATTAACATTAACCTTAAATACTGTGTCATCTTGTCTTTTTTCTGGGGAGTGGGTTTGGGGGGCCTTGAGGCAGAAAAGAAGAAAAGGGCAAAAGCTGTGGAACAAACCTTTGCATTCAGAGAAACAACTTGCTTCCAGTGGGAATAGTAAAAACACAACACCTTCATAGTAAAAGCACAACACATTTGTTTGTGGGTAAAGATGTGACTTCCCAATGCAAGCTCTTTCCAATTTTTTAGTCATCTCTCTACCCTCCTTCTTAATTCACATGTGATGCCTGAGCCTCAGTGCAAGGGCTCCAACGGATTCATTTGAGTAAATTTTCCAAATCCTGATTCATAATATTTTCTGCTGGGGCAAACATTTCAATCCATTTTTCTATTGAGGAATAGTTTTGGTAACACACGATCCTTGGGGAATTGCCAGTTTACAGAGATTTCTCTTGGGAGACACCTGAATATTCATTTTCATCTTGTTGGTATCCTTTTCATTTTAAGGTCTTATTTAATGCTTTCAAGAAAGCAGATGCTTGTTTGGCAGCCCAGTCATTCTGTTTCAAACAGCAGATGTTTAAGACATTTTTGCTCCCCTTTTAAAAATGCAATTCTGTGAATATAAAGTGAAAAGCATAACACAGGTAGACAAAAGTTGTCTTCGAGTAAGGAAGATGTACCTGAAATGACTTGCAAATAGTTGAAGAATGAAGGAGCAAGCAATGAAGTAAACGACCGCTGGTCTTGCTAGGCATCCCTCCCCCCCAAGCTGGTGAGCTGGAGTTCAAGTTGTAGCTCAGCAATAGATTCATGGTGTGTGTTAAGCTGCCTCTCAGCCCATCTTTCACCCTCTGTCCCCATTTGTGCATTCTTGTGAAATGCATTCTCATGGGGTTATTGTGAGGATTAGGTGCCAATCTAAGACAGTTGTTTTATCCTTGAAGAAGAAACCCTGATTTCACTTACCACTCACCCTTCACCAAGGGCAGGTTACAAAAACATCACAATAAAAAGCAAGTACCGTATTTTTCGCTCGATAACACGCACCTGACCATAACACACACGTAGTTTTTAGAGGAGGAAAACAAGAAAAAAATATTCTAAACGAAACAGTGGATGTATGATTTTTGTGGTTCATGCTGTGGCCACAGACATGTGATCTGACGGTGAGTTTGGGGTGACCCAGTGCAAAAATCCTGAGGATCCATGTGGATCCGTGCTTTGTAACCACGTTTTAAGTGAGGAGGGAAGGAAAAGCACTCAAGGGACAAGGAGCACGCGTGGGGTGTGTGTGGAGAATGAGCTTTTCTGCGAGCTGAGCGGGGAGGAGGGAGGGAAAGAGCACTGTTGCTTTAAAGGTATACTTAAGGTATTTGCCCTGTGCCTGGGGTTTTTTCCATTTAACAGTTTGCAGCCTTTTCCTTCCACTCCTTGTTTTGAGGCAGAATAGATTTGAGCAAGTGAGGAGGACTTGGATAGCAGGGGATTTGCCATTAGCTGTGTAAAAGCGCTCCTCCTTGCAGCCTTCTACTTTGTTTGTACAAGTGGCTACTGGTATCAGGTTCAGTTTGAGTGATAAGCAGCCACCAGCAGCAATAGAATGGAGCACAAAAAAGCGGTAGGGGCACTAGGACCCAGACAATGCTCAAATCTATCCTGCCTGAAAACAGCAGAGAAGCGGGGGATTTGCCTAGTTTTCCCCTCTCCCTCATCCGTGCCCTCCCCAGCCTTTTACTTCCTGGTTTTCACTGCGCTCGTGGCTCAGAGCTCCAGGTTGATTGGTTTTTGTTTGTTTGTTTGTTTGTTTTTGTTTTGCTGCTGGTTGCTTAAATTTTATCCTTCCTGATCCAAGCCCTCCTGTGCCCTGCTGTCCCTCTGCAGCCTCATTGTTCCATTTAGAGAGCATGCGGACCTTTGCTAGCTGAGGCTGCAGCAGCTGTTGCTGGCTACTTTAAAAGCGCCTGCTGGCTTTTAACCGCCTGCCTCCTCCCGGCTCGCTATGGCTCCCGTCTGTCCATCCTCCCGTGTAATCGGCTGCTGCCCGCTTTGCTGCCATGGCTCTCCTTCCCTCCCTCCTCCCCTCCTTCTCCCCCCCCTCCGTAGGTCGCTTTAAAGCAAGCAAAGGAGCCCCTCCTCCTGGCTGTAAAACAAGCAAAGCTAGAGCCATGCAAAGCCCTGCAAGCGGCTCCTGCTTTGCTTGACTGACAGCAGCCACGGCTCCGATCCAGTGCATTCGCTCCGTAACACGCACAGGCATTTCCCCTTACTTTCTAGGAGCAAAAAAGTGCGTGTTATGGAGCGAAAATTACAGTACATTAAAATAATGTAATCACAAATCTTATAGCAAAATTAACAAAAAAAAATGGCTGCTTAAGCAGTCCATGGGGTGGGGGCTGGGTTTGCAGCCCAATGCAGCAGGCCCTGAGCTCAGAGATCAATGTTGGGCTGGTCAGCTGGCCATTGGGAAATCCCCTGCTTGGATCAAGTTGTTTGAAACTCGCCATTCTGAGTGGGTAGGGCTTGGGAGCAGACCAGAGTGGAGGAGGCTTCAGTCTGTTCCACCCCCAGCCTATAAAGGCGAGCTGTGCCCAATCTTGGGTCTGCCGTTGGCTGCAGAACAGCAAGGAAGAACAGAAGAACAGAGAACAGGGGAAGCAGGAGCCTTGCACCATCGAGGAGACAACTTGGTGAGTGAATTGCCTAAGGCGTAGCTGGTGACAGCTGCCATGCTGGAGTGGCACATTTTGAGAACGAGCTGAAATTGCAATGGTGGCACCTCACCTTCCTTATTGCAATCACACTTTGTTTCGGGTGCTCGCCACCCACCTGCCCAGTATGTCCTACCCTTCTGCTGAATTGGCAAGCTTCCTCCTCAAAGATCTTCAATCCCTTTCATAACCCTGACAGGCACATCTGGATTTGTGGCCATAGTATGCACAGGGCACAAGTGCATGCAGGGGCAATGCATTGAGGTGCACAACTGGGTCTACAGCCTGAAGCAAATTTCATCTGGATGAGCCAGCAGGCAATTGGGATGCTCTTATACCCAAGTTGAAGGGCAAGGTTGCAAGCTGTGGTATTCCAGATGCGTTGGTTCTGCAGCTGGGTGAGAATGACCTCATCATCTGAAATTGTGTGTACCTGGTCTTGATAGAAATTTCTGATCTAGAGAGCCTGTGCACTGTGCATCCAGGCACTGCCATCTTACGGTCAGAGCTCCTTCTGTGTGGCAGGGTGTGAAAAAGCCAACCTACATAAATTATGCCCTTGTAAAGATTAACAGCTACCGCTGACCGAAGCCGCGAGCTGAATAAGACTTTTAGAAACTTCCAAGTAAAACTTCCAAGCCCCCCTTTTTGCAGGGGGAAGGGGGGGTGGAATTTCCGATTGAATAAACCCTGCATATGTTTGATCTGTGCAAAATGGATTCTTGTTTTCTGAAGCAGACCTCCCAGCAGGGAAAGGCTAGACTCCATTGTGATGTCATAAAGGGAGAGGACACTTTTGTTTTCTTCTTTGGGGAAATACAAAGTGAACTGGATAAAACATTGCTAAAGGTATCTCTTACTCTCCTGGAACAATTTAAAAGTGCAAATAAATTTTGGAGGTGCATTTGGCAAGTCTTAAAAGAGTAAAAAGAAAGTAAAAAGGAAAGGGGGAACTACTGAACTGCCTGCAGGGATGTGTGGTGGGAAACTGCCTTCTTTCTTCTCTCTCTGGACTGAGATTGTGATTGACCTTGAAACTGCAGAATAGTTATGGCTAATGGGGGAGAGAAGGCAGACAAAAGCAAGCCAAGAAGAGGTTCCGGGGCTCAAACCTCTGAAGAATCGGTGATGCAATTGCTGAATGTGATTAAAACAGAGGTAAGAGGAAATCAACACAGCATAAAAGAACTGAAACAAGAATTTGTTGATTTGAAACAAGAATTGAAAGAGGTTAAGACAGACGTTTCAGGCCATGAAGTGAGATTGACCCAACTGGAAACAGAGTCTCAGACTTAGAGAGAACACAACAGGAGGCATCTAACACCATTGCTTTTCTTCAGATGAAAGAACGTGAAAATCAATTGAGATTGAGAGGTGCACCGCAACTGGAACAGGATAGTCTTAAAGATTGGCTAATTGATGAATTTGCAGCATGCTGAGATCTGCAAAAAGAAGAGTTAAATTCCTGGATTGAAAGGGCCTACAGAAAGGGCCTAAAAAAGACTCAAAAATTACGCATGATTGTATAGCAGTCTTCAAGACCAAGGAACAAAGAGATACTAGTTTGGGTCTACATTATAAAAAAAAGGTTTATTAAAGATAAGTCAATTGTTCTGTTTAAGGAGATCCCAAAGCACGTTTTGAGTTTGAGGAGTAATTACACAGATCTTGCTAGCGCCTTAAGAAGGAAGAACATATTTTTCAGGTGGGAATTCCCAGAAGGCCTTTCTTTTAAATTTCAAGGGAGAAAACAAAGAATTAAGACTGTTGGAGAGAAGGAAATATTCCTGGAAAACGACGCAGAGGAACTTGGACTGGAAAGTTCACACCCACTGGGGGCAGGGGCAGGGGCTCCCTAACACGACAAGATGGCTCTGAAAATTTACTCATGGAATGTGAATGGACTAAACTCACGTTGAAAAAGGAACCAAGTTTATCATGTACTAGCAAAACAGAATTTGGATATAATCTGCTTACAAGAAACTCATGTTATTAGAAAAATCCTTCAAAATAAGAAACTTGGACAGGAATTTATTTCTTCAGATAAAGTCAAAAAAAGAGGAGTGGTTTTCTATGTAAAAGAAAAATGGAACCCCAGAATGATATTCAAAGATGAAGAGGGAAGATATATTGCAGTTGAAATTAAAGCACAAGGCAAAAAATATTTGTTGCTGGGAATTTATGCACCACATGATGGCAAAGCAGAATTCTTTAGGAATTTGGAATCAAGACTTCTGGACTATTTGGATTACAAACTGATTCTGATGTGAGCCTTGAATAGAGTAGCATCAACATTTATGGATAGAACACAGAGACAGAAATTGATGAATGCTGGCAGACTACCAAAGTCATTTTCTGAAATATTAGATAAATTTGATCTGTCAGATATATGGAGAATTCGAAATCCAACAGAAATAAATTTTATATTCTTTTCAGATACAAATCAATCATTCTCACGGATTGACTACCTATGGATATCCAGAGACTTTGGCTCCTAAACTAAAACGGAAATATGCCCTAAGACTTGCTCAGACCACAATGCAGTGTTTTAGGAGATGAAATTGTTTCTGCAGGGATCCTACAGATGGAGAATGAATGATGATTTGTTGAGGAATGAGCAAACAATTAGTAAGGCCCAAAAGACCCTAAAGGACTATTTTGAGATAAATATGAACTCAGAGATGGAAACAAGAGTCGTTTGGGATGCAAGCAAGGCAGTAATGAGAGGATTCCTCATACAACAAAATTTGATTAAGAAAAAGACACAAAATGAGAAAAAAAGATAATATTTTGTCTCAAATAAAGGATAAAGAGAAGAACTTAAGATCCAATTCTAAGAACCAAAAGATTCAAACGGAGATTAAGGCTTTACAGACTCAGTATTCTCAGATTATAAATCAGTAAATAGAATGGAAAATAAAAATGATGAAACAAAGAAATTTTGAATCTGCAAATAAATATGGAAAATTGCTTGCTTGGCAATTAAAAAAGAGACAGAAAAAGTACTATAACCAATATTGTGTCAGAAGGAAAGTCTGTGGAGAAACCTGCAGAGATAAGAAAATGTTTCCAGAAATACTACAAACAGCTGTACAAAAAGGATAAGGAAGATAAAGATAAAATTGAGCAATTTATTAAAGTACAGTGGTACCTTGGGTTACATTCGCTTCAGGTTACATATGCTTCAGGTTACAGACTCCGCTAACCCAGAAATAGTACCTCGGGTTAAGAACTTTGCTTCAGGATGAGAACAGAAATCGTGCTCCGGCGGCGCAACAGCAGTGGGAGGACCAATTAGCTAAAGTGGTGCTTCAGGTTAAGAACAGTTTCAGGTTAAGAACGGACCTCCGGAACGAATTAAGTATGTAATCAGAGGTACCATTGTAAATGGACTGCAAAAAATTCCTGAAAACAAAAAGATTTTACTCAGTGGATTGATTACAAGGCAAGAGGCTGAAAAGGCAATAAGTCAGATGCAACTTGACAAAGCCCCAGGACCAGATGGTTTGTCTGCAAAGTATTATAAGACTATGAAAGATTGGCTCATTCAGCCATTTGTTGAAGTGTGTAATAAGATATTAAGAGGGGATAAAGCACCCAAAACCTCAAAGGAAGCTTTTATAACTCTGATACCAAAACAAGATCAAGATAAATCCAATGTTAAAAATTACAGACCAATCACACTACTAAATGTGGATTATAATTTTTTTGCTAACATTTTGGCCAACAGGTTGAAGAAGGTTTTAACAGATTACATCCACAAGGACCAGGCAGGGTTTCTGCCTGGAAGACATATGAAAGATAATATTAGGAATATAATTGATGTATTGGAAAGATTGGAAGTTAGAAAAAATTGTACAGCGATGTTAATGTTTATTGATGCAGAGAAGGCCATTGATAATGTGTCTTGGAGTTTTATGAAAAAGAATTTAGAAAATATTGGGGTTGGTCAAGATATTCTAAATGGTATTAATGTGATTTACTTTGAACAAAAAGGCAAAATTATAGTTAATAATGTGGTTTCAGAAGAAATTAGAATTAAAAAGGAACCAGGCAAGGGTGCCCACTCTCCCCTCTGCTTTTTATTTCGGTTCTGGTGGTTTTGCTAAGCATGTTAAGGAAGGAGGAAGAAGTCAAAGGTATAACAGTAGGATGCAAACAATACAAGTTAATAGTCTTTGCTGATGATTTGGTGTTAACTTTACAAGATCCAGACTCCAGTGCAGTAAAAGCACTGGAGTTCAAGAGTTCAAGAATTCAAGAGTTCGGGCAAGTAGCAGGATTTAAGTTAAATAAGATCAAAACCAAAGAGTTGAAGAAAAATCTAGATAATGAGGAGAGAAAAATCCTTCAGGAAAAGACAGGTTTAGTTTTTGTGAAAAGAGTTAAATATCTGGGTGTGAATTTATCGGTGAGAAATTTTAATTTATATAAAGATAATTATGAGAAACTATGGAATGAAATCAAGAGCGATCTTGAGATTTGGTCAAACTTAAAATTGTCTTTAATGGGCCGAATATCGGTGGTTAAGATGAATGTATTGCCAAAGATGTTTTTATTTCAATCCTTACCAATGTTAATGTTAAATGCTTCAAAGAATGGCAGAAAGCATTGTCTAAATTTATCTGGCAGGGGGGGAAACCCAGAATTAAATATAAATTACTTACAGATTCAAAAGAAAGAGGGGGTTTATCCCTGCCACATTTGAAGATATATTTTGAAGCTACAGCTTTATGCTGGATTAAGGAATGGATCCAGCTAGACAATGTTGATGTCTTGGATTTGGAGGGATTCGGTAATTTATTTGGATGGCATGCATATTTATAGTATGACAAGATGAAGGCCCACAAAGGTTTTAAAATCCATGTAATCAGAAACTATTTATATAATGTTTGGATAAGATATAAAGATCTCTTAGAAAGGAAAACACCCAGGTGGCTTTCTCCCAACGGAAGCAAAGGCCCAGAAAAAGTTAAACATGGAGAGTAAAAGGTTGAGGCATTCTGATTTATTGTTGGAAGATAATGAAGGATTTAAATTAAGACCATTTGATCAAATTAAAGACAAATTGGATTGGCTACAATATTATCAGGTCAATGAATTGTATAAGCTTGACAAGAAAAATGGTTTTGCATCGGGGAAAAACCAAATTGGAAACAGAGTTTTTAGATACTAATGTTAAAAATTTATCCAAAATGTATAATTTATTTTTGGTTGGAGTGGCATACAAAGGATGAACAAGTTAAATCTGTGATGATTGATTGGGCAAGAGATGTTGGACACAATACAATGTTGGAAGATTGGGAAAGGTTGTGGAAGAAAGGGGTTAAATTTATTGCATGTATTGTGTTAAAAGAAAAAATCATGAAAATGATGTGTGGATGGTATTTAACCCCAGTAAAATTAGCAAAGATCTACCATATGAATGATAATTTATGTTGGAAGTGTAGACAAAAAGAAGGTACCTTTTATCACATGTGGTGGACTTTTCCCAGACTTCTGGGAAAAGATTTATAATGAGTTGAAAAAAAATGTAGAAAAATACATTTATTAAGAAACCAGAAGCCTTTCTGTTTGGAATAATAGGATTGGAATTGCCCCCAAAAGATGTTAGATTGTTTTTGTATGCCACTACAGCGGCAAGACTTTTATTGGCCAAAAATTGAAAATCACAAGAAATACCAACAGTAGAAGAATGGAGGATGAAGATGTTAGATTTTTTGGAGCTAGCCGACCTGACTGGAAGAATCCACGATCAGAAAGAAGAGGAATACCAAGAAGAGTAGAAGAAATTTAAAGACTATTTAGCTAAATATTGTAACATACAATAAGTAGAAATTACTTGAAAGTACTAAATGGGCCTAGGACTAGAGTAAGAGTGAATTGTAAAATATTATGGATTTGGATAATTATGAAAAGAGAAGAACATTGTAAATTAAAGGTGTTAATTTGATTAGAAAGAGGATATTGGAAAGCTGTTAAAAAGTGTTTCAATGAAATTCAGTAAGGAGGGATTTGAGGAAGTCAGTTAACAATAAAATTTAAATTAGGCTTTAAAGTATTAGGCATTTATATGTTTGTTTTTCTTGCTTTCTGTTTTAGTGTTAGTATTGTCATGTTGTTTTTTTCTTTATTTGTGTGTCTTATTTGTTATAAATTCAGAAAATTAATAATTTTTTTGAAGAAGAAAAAAAGTCACATCACCACCTCAGCAATATACCCACAGAATATACCCAATATACCCACAGCAATATACCCACAGCAATATGCCCTCTTCTCTACCATTTTGCTATTGCAATGTTTTAAATATGCGTGTGTATAGGGGTGTCAACTTGAATAAAATAGGGGGGGCAGGTAAGCCCTGCCCTGCACAATCGATCGCATATCACGGTGGACGCACACCATTTGAATGACAATGCCCATTAACTTTGGGGGGAGGGGCCCTCAAGTATTTTATTGGGGGGATTTGAAGATCCCTCGGCCCCTAGGAGTTGGCTCCCATGATGCAGGTGGATGAAAGAGGATGTCAGGGCTAGTTTAGTTGCAGTTCAGCACAGAAGCTCAGAGATGAACAGTGAGCTTTATTGCTTATTGCGAGAAACGAAACCCAACAGAGAGCTCCGCAGCAGGACTAGCTGTGGTAAGGCAGTTGCCAGAACTGAGGATCTGAGCATCCCCCTTCCTCCTAAGACTCCTTCCCAGGCAGCTGCCCTCCCAACAGTTTCCAACTCCTTTGAGGATGGTTCCTTAGTGCCTTTTGTTCTGCTACATGTAACTTACACGCAGCGTAAATTAATAATGCAGAGTTTTAAAGAATAAGGGCTTTACTGAGTTAAAATAAACTTCTTCATAAACAACATGGTTCCAAACAGTTTGACTGAGATTACGTACTGCTCACAACTGAGGCAGACTGACTCTGACTGAAATTTTACAGAGAGCAGAGAGAAAATGGCTGCTAAGTCACACGTCAGAGTGACTCCACAGTTACCAGTTAGGCCTGAATAACTTGACTAAGCCCAAATGATTGTGCAGTCCCAGCACTTCCCAGCCTGCTTTGCTGCTTCTGCTCTCATGTGTCTTTGTCACATGACAGTAACACCCTCTGAGGAGGAGGGGAGAGGGAAACAGAGGAACTGGTCAGCTTCCTCCTCCTCCTCCACTGCCTCCGTCTTACTTAAACCTGTTGCTTGCCCAGCTTCCAGCCCATCTGCACGCCCTCTTCCTCTGAGCTGTCTCCTGCATCCCCCTCCTACTATTCTCCTGGCTCAGAGGCCTCCTGCTCTGATGCTTCCTTGGGGGTTCCCTGGTGGTAGCTTCCCACTATTCCTCCTCATCTAGCCAGTCCCTGAGACTGGGGTGACCTTTTGCTGCCAGAGAAAACAGTTAAATGTACCTCCTTTCTGTGTTCTCCTCAAGTCAAAGATGTTCAGTCTTGCCTGTGTATATTACAAACCTCATCCTCTTGGATTTGGAGAACCTTGGCTGCAAATGTGGATTTGGAGCCCCGGTAGGGAGCTTTCAGAAACCAGGATCATAAACCTGCTATGTTAACAACAGCTGTGGGAGTTTCCATCAGCTGGCATTGTGAAGTCATGATCTGCAACAATTTTGAATAGAATACCAATGGGGCACTTCTATGAATACAGTCAACTCAAGATTTTGTGTGATGCTACAGATCCTTTCCCATCCTCTGTGCAGTTTAGCGCAATCAGAATTGGGTCTCAATTATTCATTCAGCCTCCATACAATTTTCATTTCTGCAAAATCCATTCAAGTTGGGCAGAGGTGTTCCACATTTGATGATGATGATGATGATGATGATGATGATGATGATGATAATAATTCATTGTATATACCACCTTTTATCAAAAGATCCCAGTTTGATGTACTACATTAAAAACACATTACAGAACATCAGTTATAAAAACATAATAAATACATATTAAAATACTAACAGACAGCCTAATATATGATTGAAAGCCTATTCATTCACTTGAGTTTGGGGTCTGTCACCAGATCATAAATGTGAATGGCAAGAGGCACTCTTGCTATTTCCTATCTCAATAAATTGGAGATGTTCTAAGAAACATTTGTAGGCCTGGGCTGGATCTCTCCCCTTCCCAGGATCTGTAAGCTTCTTCCAAAGATTCACTAGTGGATGCATTTATGTTTTGCTGTAAAAAGGATGGGGGGAAGCTGTGTAAGAGACTTATTTGTAATTCTTTTTCATTTCAATAACCATAGCAATATATTATCATGACAAAGAGGCATCTTTCTACTGGACCAAAGGGAATTTGTGCCTTTGGTGTGCATGGCTAGTACATACATAGGTTCATCTAATTATAAATTACCCACTCAATATTTACTTCTTTACAACAATAGCCATTTAGTGTGCAGAAGCAGGGAGGGAAACCAGATAGGTCTATAAGCTCTCTCTGTGTGTTCATGCCCAGTTTAGTTATTTAAATCACTCATTTTTATATTGTAATAATAAGCAAATAAAAGGAAAATACCATATGATACATGATTAAAAGTGTGTGTGTGTGTGTGTGTGTGTGTGTGAGAGAGAGAGAGAGAGAGAGAGAGAGAGAGAGAGAGAGAGAGAGAGAGAAACTGTCTCTTCACAAATGGAAAAGGGGTCCACCACCACCCATTTCCCTTCATTTACTAACACTCTAAGGGTAACAAAGCAGCCCTGAGAAAGGCTCACAGACAAATGTCATAGGCCCTGCATGTAGTATTTGGGCAAAGAAAAGAAAGGGAAATTATTGAGTACAATGTCACCCATGAACTTGCGGCCTTGTAGCTGGGAATTTAAGAATGGGATTTGTTTACAAGCTATGGAGGAAGTGGTGTTCCTTTTTTGTTGTGTTGTGCTGTGTTGTGTTCTTTTGCTTTGTTAGCAGCCTTGAATTCTTCCATTAAACGGTGAGCTTCACTTGGTGCTCTTGGCTCCATTCCTATTGCAGTTTAATGCAGCTCTGTAACTCTAACGGGGGATATTTTGTACTCTGGGAAGTGTGCTCAGTTGTTTTGATTGATTTTCTTCCTTTTTATAACTAAGAAATTTCCAGAATAAAAGCAACCCTCATTAAAGTTTATAGAAAATGAGAGACAGTCCCTTCACATTTCCATGGTCTGCAGTATGGCAAGGCAGCCAACCAAACAATTCTTCCTTTCCAATTCAGATCTTGCTGTCAGTTTAAAACACATAGTTTAAAAACAGTACCTGTTGTCTAGCGTGGCCAAAACAAATGAGTTAAGTTCAAACACAGAAAAAAATACATTGTGATAGAAGAAAATTGGCTAGCTGTGTTAAACAAATTACTATGGTTGGCAAGGATTCTGAGATGAGAAGCGTCTGTGGCAGGATAGGTACACCAAATTTTAATCTGCATCATGTAAAATCATTTTACTCAAACCTATGTTGTCTGAATAACTTATTTTCTCTTTCTGCTTTGGAAGGCTCTTTTCAGCTTACAAAATGCAATCTACCTTGAGTAGATTACCATAGTATAGTCGATGAGGCAGTCAGTGAGAAATTAAGGATCAGCTCACATTCATGAGCAAATACTAGCTGCAGCCACTTGCTCCTGCAAAAGCTCCCCAGTTTCAGTTCTAACACAAGCAACAGCTCAGAGCCCCATCTTCTGCTGAACCAAGTAGGGCCACAATACTTAACTTTGGGGCAGGGAAGGCAATGGCTGAAGCGGCCACCCTTTTCTGCTGGGGCTATGGGGTGGGACTTGCCAGTGGGAAATGGAGGCTCTGTCAAAGAGAAAGATCTGGGGTGTCTTTTGCTTCTGTGGCCTGGAATTAGAAAAAATGAACCTGTCACCTAAATTTCTATAATACGCTTCTCCTAGGTTCCTCATTTGCAAGAAACAGGAACTATGATAGGGTAATATTTAGCAGACAACACATAGCACTCTAGTAAGAAATGTATCCCACCCCAACTCCAGCCAAAAATGGTCCCAGCTGACCTTTTCTCTCTTTGCCAACAACTAAGACAAAGATCCTCTTTTCTCAGCAGATTTGGATCCAGTGAATCCATTTGCACTCCTGTTAGTCTTCCCTGTAATTATTCTGCCAAGGCAATCAAATTAATGACAGAGAGCTGTAGCACTAATTTCAGTCCAAGTGGCATGTGTGATTCCCGTCCCCCCATGGAGACTGGGAGGGCATGATGCAAGCAATGTGTTCTGAATGCTTCAGTGATTGGAACTGACAGTTAAGTAAAATCTGCAAGGGATTGATCAATGTCACCATGAAGTCAGAGTAATCCTTAAGCAACAACTCACGTAACTATAAGTTGCATAATTCAAAGCTGTCCTGAGGCATCTTTAAAGATGCATTTGTTTTCCGGAGGTTTCTTTCATTCTTTCTTTTTAAAGAGAAGAGAAGAGAAAAAGTTGCTTGGAAATTTAACATGGAAGACGGTCATGAATATGAAAATAGTGGCCATTAAAAGAAGGTCCAATTCTGAATCAAGAAAATCCAAGTATTTAGCCAAAATATTGCAAAGACAGCAGATCAATTATGGATATACTGTTTGCTTTTCCTAAATAAATGTGCTTCATTTCTTTGTACTTGCTCAAACCCACTGTTTGCATTTAGTAACATGTACAGGCAGGCAATATATGGATAGATGGAAGTCATGAGGTTGCAGAAAAATCCTGAATCCGGAGGCTTTTGGGGTGACAGTGAAAACCAAACAAAAACACTTCATATGCACAAGGGGCTGCAACACGACATATTATAATAAAAACTGAGATTGTCCCGATTTTACATTCTGACTGGTATTCCAAGATCTCCGTATGCCAAATTTCACAATATAAGGAACCAGAATGATTTGTGGATGTGAAGGGAGGATAAAGCTTGTCAATAAAACCGAAATAAATGAATGGTGATTTTTAGGAGACAAAAACCTGAGCTGGTTTCTATCCCATAATTAAGCAATTTCCTCACCATTTGAAATTGGTTTGTGTAGGGAAAGCAGAATATATAAAGTCACACACAACAACCCCTCTTACTAATGCATGTCCTCTGGTGTTTGGTTGTGATGTAAAAGCAGAAATGGAAGTGTTTCTTTTTTGCAGAAGGAATGCCTCAAACTGTTATTTATTCACATAACCCCACCCAGGAAACGACATTGTTAAGCAGCAGATGGCCTGAAGCAGAAAATACAGGGAAGAAGAAAAAAATCCAGCATGATTTGCTCAGGACACTGGAGTTTATAAAAGAACAAATTAAGGCAACATAGTTAGCAAAAAAGATACTATATTTGTTTAATCTGAGAAATCGGCTCCATTATGAGATCACCTTCAGGGTTGGTTTAATTACACTGTTGTCCAGACAGGGGCAGGAATTCTAATTGAGTCCCTCAAAAACTGAAGTCAGGGTTTAACAAGTTGGTATCTATGAAGGACAAGCTTTTAATTGAATCCCATTTTCATTTAAAAATGATTCCTGTCCAAATGAAAGGGATTTCTGCTTCTCTGGAACCAGTAGGTGGCAGAATTCCCTTGCATTTGCCTTCAGAGTTTGTGAGGAACAGAAAATGGATGTGCAATCAACACGATGATAAATGCTCAAACAGGTGTGTGAAGTCACCAACATGCATAGTCATAAACACCTTGAAAGAGCTGAGTGCATGCTTGGTGGTCAACAGTCCATTTTGCTGTGTAGCTTTATTTCTGATGTTCTGCAGTGTGGCATTATGCATTTAAAAAACAAAAACAGGCACTGGCGCTGGAAATGTCAAGCCCTTGTCTGCATGCTGAAGACCCAAGAGCTGACCCAAGAGCTCCCATTTTCTCCTAGGATTTTTGTGAATACATCTATGCTGATTTATTATTAACTTTTCCTCCTGCCCTTCCTCCAAATGCCAAAAAGGTATGCATATTTTAAGTTTCATCCAGTTCCTGGCATCTCCAGGTAGGGATGGGAAAGACTCCTGCCCAAAGTCCTAGAGCTCTGCATCCAGTCAGTCTGGACCAGGGCATCACCTGTTGGTGCTGGGCACAACATCAGCAGGAGCCACAGCAGCAGCAGCAACAGCAACAGGAGGGAGAGGAGAAGCTGGTGCTGGGGGTGCTTGGCACTCAGCACGTGTGTGTGACTCCGGCCTCCCATCTGCTTCGTCAGTTTGTGCGTCTGGTCTAGGTTACACTGAGCAAGATAGATCCGGGCAACTTCATGTCCTCCTATGCTTCTCCAGTTGCCTATTGCATCACACTGAGGCTGAACTTTAAAAAATAAAAGTGAAAAGGGGGGGCTGGGTTTGATTTCGAAGAAGATGCTTCTGAGCAGTTAGCAGGCAAAGAAAGAAAAGATGTTCTTCAGATGCAATTACCTGAAATAATGATTGGAGGAACTAACTTGGATTTGGCCGCAAGCGAGATCTGATCCCAGATGAACTTTGAACCAAGTTGTAGTGTAGGTGTGCCAAGAGTATCACAGTTTCAAACTAAAACAAAGCTCTCAAAAGCTGCCCACATTTTCACCTGACAGTGATAACCACTCTTACAGATTGTGTGTGTGGTGTTTCAATATGTCCCTGAAAATGGTAGCATCTCACAGTGTCATCTGTCATTTGTAGCCATGAAATGAAATGCGGATTTTTTAGTCATGACGATGCTTTAATTATGTTCTTAACTGGATGACAAAAGTGCCATAGTTAAATCCTAGACCCAGGGAAGGCAGATGCAGTGTAATCCTATGCTTAGCTACTCAGAAGTAAGTCTAATTGATTTCAGTGAGATTTACTTTCATGTAAGCAGCTAAAGGATTGCAGTCTTGTTCTACTCTCAATCCTGAAGACAGCTATTTTGGGTATTGTCAAATTGATTAATATATTTATTTTGTATATCTATATAATTTACTAATTAATGAGTTTGTTACTTTCAAGTCTCCTTACAGCAGCTGGTGAAATTCTGAAAGACTCTCTGTGGCAAATCTTTCCTAATGATGTACAAGATCTCCCCAGTGAATCAGTATATTGACACAATTCAGTTCACAGCAGGGAATATTTCTGGTTCAACAGTGATATGCCTTCGAACAGTGGAACAATCTCATGCTAAACCATGCCTGTGAGCACCGTACACATCCTTCAGTGCATGTTATGCCAACAGTATCGGCTTATTTAATAGTTCTAAAAAGAGAAATGCTATCTATCATTGCAGTCTCCTCTAGCAATCCCATGAAAAGAAGTGTATCAGGGGTTATGGCAAAGATCTACGCTGCAAAGCAATAAATATGCAAACGGATCTATTTGAATATCAGACATCAAAAATTAATTTTAAACTGTGAGGCCATATTTACAGAACAAATTATTTATTGAGCAGATGAGGTTGAAGGGTAGAGTGCTTCTGCTGTCGCAATAGAAGAAAAGGCAGATTTTGTACAAGGGTATTCTTCCTGTTGTGTTTGTTAGCTAACCTTCTCTTTCTGTTTCCACCCAGCAACAACAAAACCTACCAGTAGACAAAACTGAAATATTTAAAAAGAAGAAAATCCAAATTGCAACAAACATATTTTAAAATGATAAAATGGCTAATTAACTGATCTTGTAATGCTCTGTCTCCCCTTCTGAGCCAATTTTTTTCTTGTTATGCTTTCTTTTTTCTTTTCTTTTTTAAAATTTTAACACACGTTCGTGTGAGTCTATGTCATCTGAACTGTGTAGATCTTCAATCTCAGTTGACTATGTTAAAGAAAACATATTATATAGCAATGCTGATCTAAGGTTTATTTTCACACACATATGTCTTTGTGTTTGTTTATTTATTTCTTTGTGTGCTTTGTTTGGGTTGTTTTCTTTTAGGAGGGCACTTGAAGTTTGCTGTGCTGATGAGCTTCTGAGAAAAAAGCACACTGATGATATAACAGCTGCCCAGACTCTAAATGTTTTATAGTGGCCCACTGGTTTTCATTTAGTTTTTATTTAGCAAGCAGCGGTATGCAAGGAGTATTGTCGTTGTTCCAACATAGCTTTAATACAAGGTTTAATCTCTACAACGAGTGATGCTGAGACTCCGGCCATTCCTTCTCACCTGAGAGCCCTTTCCCTACTTCTACATCTAGGTTGATAATAATTGTTTTAATTTGGCCCTTACGAATTAGGCCTGTTGCACTCCTGAGCATATCACTGGTAGCAAAAGAAGGCTAGAGCCATCATTACTTCAAAACACCACCCCAGTCAGTCCCCACCTTTCGGAAACTTACCAAGAGGAAAGGGAATTATGGCAGGGAGGGCCCATCACAACAATTCAGGCCTCAGTGCTTCCATTAGTGCATATAGCAATATCCGGGGGCACTGGGAAGCATCAGAAATGTGGTTGCCATGCATCCCAAGATCAAGGCATCCTGCTGAGTAAATATCCACCTATCCATTTATGCCAGGAAGCCTGGGAAATTATTTCCCATGGCATCCTAGAATGCATGGATGGGTGTCTTGTGGCCCCATCCAAATTCCAAGGATTATAGTTGCTGCATGCTTAATCCACTCGACCCTCACCTTAGTCTCGTAGGAGTAGGGAGGACGCACAGAAGGGAGCAGTCCTCAGGTGTGTCTGGGCCCACTTCAAAATAGACTTGGAGAACTGGGCTTTTGAAATTCCATGTCTGTATCACCTCACCCGGCAGTTAGAAACCTTGCTGCACCATATTGTACTGAAGTGGTTCCAGGTTAGCGTGCTTGAAATGGCTTAGAATCATAGAATCATAGAATCATAGAGTTGGAAGAGACCACAAGGGCCATCGAGTCCAACCCCCTGCCAAGCAGGAAACACCATCAGAGCACTCCTGACATATGGTTGTCAAGCCTCTGCTTAAAGACCTCCAAAGTAGGAGACTCCACCACACTCCTTGGCAGCAAATTCCACTGTCGAACAGCTCTTACTGTCAGGAAGTTCTTCCTAATGTTTAGGTGGAATCTTCTTTCTTGTAGTTTGGATCCATTGCTCCGTGTCCGCTTCTCTGGAGCAGCAGAAAACAACCTTTCTCCCTCCTCTATGTGACATCCTTTTATATATTTGAACATGGCTATCATATCACCCCTTAACCTCCTCTTCTCCAGGCTAAACATGCCCAGCTCCCTTAGCCGTTCCTCATAAGGCATCGTTTCCAGGCCTTTGACCATTTTGGTTGCCCTCCTCTGGACACGTTCCAGTTTGTCAGTGTCCTTCTTGAATTGTGGTGCCCAGAACTGGACACAGTACTCCAGGTGTGGTCTGACCAGAGCAGAATACAGTGGCACTATTACTTCCCTTGATCTAGATGCTATACTCCTATTGATGCAGCCCAGAATTGTATTGGCTTTTTTAGCTGCCGCGTCACACTGTTGGCTCATGTCAAGTTTGTGGTCAACCAAGACTCCTAGATCCTTTTCACATGTACTGCTCTCAAGCCAGGTGTCACCCATCTTGTATTTGTGCCTCTCATTTTTTTTGCCCAAGTGCAATACTTTACATTTCTCCCTGTTAAAATTCATTTTGTTTGTTTTTGCCCAGTTCTCTAATCTGTCAAGGTCGTTTTGAAGTGTGATCCTGTCCTCTGGGGTGTTAGCCACCCCTCCCAGTTTGGTGTCATCTGCAAATTTGATCAGGATGCCCTTGAGTCCATCATCCAAGTCGTTGATAAAGATGTTAAATAAGACCGGGCCCAAGACAGAACCCTGTGGCACCCCACTAGTCACTCTTCTCCAGGATGAAGAGGAACCATTGATGAGCACCCTTTGGGTTCGGTCAGTCAGCCAGTTACAAATCCACTGAGTGGTAGCAGAGTCAAGACCGCATTTTACCAGCTTCTTTACAAGAATATCATGGGGCACCTTGTCAAATGCCTTACTGAAATCAAGGTAGGCTATATCCACTGAGTTCCCTTCATCTACCAGGCTTGTAATTCTGTCAAAAAATGAGATCAGGTTAGTCTGACATGACTTATTTTTCAGAAATCCATGCTGACTATTGGTGATCACAGCATTCCTTTCTAGGTGCTCACAGACTGTTTGCTTAATGATCTGCTCCAGAATCTTCCCTGCTATTGATGTCAGACTGACTGGGCAGTAATTATTTGGGTCCTCTCTTTTCCCCTTTTTGAAAATAGGGACAACATTTGCCCTCCTCCAGTCTGCCGGGACTTCGCCTGTTCTCCAGGATTTCTCGAAGATGACTGCCAGTGGCTTGTTCAGTTGCTTCTGAAACGTCAAAGATAACCACCCCCTTTTAAAGTATTACTAAACTTACTACTTGTGAAAGACACTATTTGCTGGCAATACCTCAAAAATTGTTTTAATTAACCTTCTTAAAATTGGTAGATGCCTTACCAGTCAGCTGTAAGCCCCCCAGTTCTGATCAGAAATGGGGGAGGGTGCTTAACCATTTGCCCCCACCCATTCCAGTTGGACACAGGTGAGCATCTCTAGGATTGCAGTCTTGTTCTGCTCTCATGTCTTATTTGTTTGCAGTATTACATGCAGGTCCAGCTGTTTGGAGATCTGAATCTGCAGTAGTGTGTCTAGCAAAGTTTTGGGACTAATTCCTCATGTTTGGATAGCAGGACCTGTGTTTACTGGATACCTGGAGGCAAGATGAACTCTGCAACAGTTTCCCCCACTGTGGGGCAGGAGGAGAACAGCCTGAGAAACAGAACCATGCTCTTTTTCTGCTTTGCTTATGTGCTTGTAGTGGGTCTGTTATTTCCCATGGCACAATTGCCCACAGAGAGCCAAACCTACACATTTTCTGAACTTTGTTCTCTGTATTTCATTGCAATGAAGCCTCCTAGCAAGGCAGTTTAGCAGCTTTTCCATCTTCATGTAAAATAATAGATTGTATCTCTTACAATTTATTAATGCTGCTACTGTAAACTGATTTGATTTATATTTTTGCTGGCAGCAATGGCCTAATTATTTTCATATTACTGTGTGTGGTCCTAATGATAATTGTCCTCAATTTATACACTGACTAAACATCCACTTTCACCGATCTGGAGATTGTGAGATTACTGATGAGACCAAAGCAAAATCTGTAGAAGTTGAATATAATTAGTGATAAAGGGAGATTATGGAAAGGAACTGTACAACTCAATTTTTATTAGAAGAGTCTCTTGAAAAGCTGGCATAAGCCAAGTGATATTCAAATTGCAGAGAGGCTGCCTGGAAGCTCAGCTTGCTCATGGCTGTGCACACACCATACACTTAACAGGCATTTCCCCCAAGACCCCTGGGAACTACAGTTTACCACTCATGGAGATACAATTCTCCACACCCGTAATATACTACAGTTCCCATATTGCTGGGTGTGGGATACAGAGGCAAAGGCATCATTTCCAAATTATATCAGGAGATGTTGACTATAACCTTAGATCCACTGCCTGGGATGAAAGTTGTATAGGAGGGGGATATAAATGAAAATATTGGTGATGCACAATGGAATAATACATGAACCAGCTTCTGTTTGGGAGCATGCCCTAAAGGAATTTAATAGGTGGTACAGGACGCCCGTTCAGCTCTCATCCAACCAATGCCAGCCATGTGGTGACAAGGTTGCAAGAGGAGGGGCATGTAATACCACCTGGGGTGAGAATGCCCATTGATGGTTTTTGGAACAATGCGTATAAAGAAATGGTGGATATTGTGAAAGAATCATTGCAAGTTACACCACAGCTGTCATTATTATCTTTAGAATAGAATCATAGAATCATAGAGTTGGAAGAGACCACAAGGGCCATCGAGTCCAACCCCCTGTCAAGCAGGAAACACCATCAGAGCACTCCTGACATTTGAAGACATAAATGTAGACATCAAAGCTAAGGGACTTCTGGGGGGGGGGGTTATACTAATGGTTGTACTGCTTTCAATGGCTTAAAAATGGAGAATCTTGGAAACTTTGGACCTTTCATAGTGGTATAAGAAGGTATAGAACCTAACAATTTATGAAAACATAACACAGAATTTAAGCATTAAATTATGAACAAGCTTTTTATGCGACTTGGTGGTATGTCATTAATTATATTATCAATGCCACTTTTCAATTCTGGTTTTCAATCTCTGGGAGGCTGGAACTCATGACTGTGCTCTGGCTTTGAAAGTTTCTACAGATATTTTCGCCTTACTCCCCGCTCCTCACAAATATTACTCATTATTTTGTTTCTGTATTTTTATTAATGTGGAAAATATCAAATGAGATTTAATGTTGCCTCCCCAGGAGTACTTTTACAATTTAATATTTGTTTAGTTTGTGTTTATATTTATGTATAATAAAACTCAATAAAAGTGATATTAACAATGAATTCCTCCTTGGGTAGGACTCTTACTCAGCAACTTACGTCCAGCCTCTTTCAGCCTAAGCTGCTTCCTGGGGCTTTTGTGAAGGAGAGAGGGGAAACACCTACACTCTTCTGAACTCCTTGAAGGAAGAGAGTGATAGAAATAGAACGAAAACACAAACTTCTGTTAAGGCTCAACAAGCGAAGGAGGTGGAAATGCCAAATAGACACTAATGGCAACTCTGCTACTCCAAGGCCGAGTTGTGGCACCTTGCCTGGTGGAAAAAAGTGAGATGCTTTGATTGGAAGAAGACTGAAGCACCAACCTCAGCCAATCAGCATCGCCCTGCAAAATTTAGGGAGGGCTCCAAGACATGAGCCACTTGTTATTAGCAATGGCAGAGGGAGCATGACAGGGTGGGGAGCAAGGTGGGGTGCAGGGTGGGGAGCAAGGGAGCTTCTGTGGCTGTTGCTCGGCTGGTCTGAGCCTCAAGACCTCAAGTCAGCATTGCCGAGCAAATGGAGCCGGGCCTTCCCAAATCACAACAAAGGGTCATTTGGAAAGTTTGTGCATAGTTTATATAATGACACTTACCTAACAGCACAAAGTACAGCAGAGCTGTGAGAGGCTAAGAGCAACCTGCCCAGGCCTCTGAATCCCCCCTCCCCCTGCTCTGGTATTATGGAAATCAGCTCATTTGATGGAGAGCCATCCTAGAGTAGCAACAGCGTCACCACTCTGTGCCTATCATGATATAGCCTGTTTCATTTATTTCTGCTGAATTATACGAGTAAAATCAGCCTATGAAGTCATAGGTTGTTGCCATAGGAATGTCTATGAGATCACAAATGCAGTATTGGATTTGCTCACAGCTGTGAATGTGAAGGGAAACTTCAGCTGAAACATAATAGCTTCCATAATTAAACCCATAGTTTGACAGGTTATAACCTTTCTATCTAATTTTCATTCTACCTGATGCATCAGTAAGAATGAGTTATTAATACTCCTATTCTAAATGCCAGTTAGGTCGAGTGTAATCAGAGAATTGTATTCTTTCAGAACACAAAGAAGCCCCCCTAGTGTGAATGTATAATTACCATGCTGAAGGGTTTCCTTCCACCCAAGGGCTACGGGAAATTTGCTGCGTTAATAAACAAGAACAACGGGCTCACCCCCACTCAGAATGATCAAAGAATACATGAGTTCAGAGGCAAACATAATTTTGGGAAGCAAAGAGACCTTGTTTAGCATAAATTGATATCAGAGGAATGATGTTGGATGTATGCATATTTGCACATGAATAATTTCCAAAGGAGCCGCAAACAACATTAGCGTTAGGTTGGCTGGTAAATTTGGAAAGAAAGGTTAGTGTACTACAAGCACAGAGTGATTTCCTCCAGGTAGTCCTATGGGGGAGGAAAGGCAGAGATGGGCCAACGATCACAGGTCCTGCTTGGAAATAGTTCATAATCATCATAATAAATAATTTATTTATACCCCGCCCATCTGGGGTTCAGGCAAATAAGGTTAAGCATGTTGAGCGGGAGCAGGGAGGGGACGAAACAGAACAGGGTGTTTGCCGGCTTTTCCAATTGCGTTTCAAATATACACAATTTCACTTAAGTGTGTGGTGCCTTGGAACCTAATCTTCACATTAACGGGCGGGGGAGGGGGTACCTGTTATTGTGATGTTATGTTTATTTCCATGCTCTTTAATATAATAAAGTAATAAAAAGGTTAAAAACCTAATACCATAAAATGGAATGAAACAACATCTTTGAAGTTTATGTCACCCACATTAAAAATAGTGGGGGACCAGTGAATGCTCTAGGGGGCAGTAGCATAGCTAGGGAGGGGCAGGGGGTTCACAGGGCACCACAGGGGTCTTTAGGGCGGCCCATCCCTGCCCATCCCTGAAATAGGCATGATTTTATGAAATGATTCTATGACATACTAACTTATCATGTACTGGTTAATAGCAGCCTTCCTATTTCTGCCCCTCCACCCTTCATCAAATCTGGGACATAAGTGACATTTGTTCTTCCCTGTCACACAGCAGAAGGCGCAAGGAGGTGGCCTTGTTACCTAGGAGGTAACAAGGCTTTGGGGTGGTCAAGGGTGCCTCACTGTTCCAGTTCAACTCCTGCTGATGAGCCGTGATGCCTCGTTCTGGATGATGGTGCATTCACTCGCTGCTTGGGGGTTCTCATCGCTGTGCAGTATTCATTCCATTTTCTTCCAGCCCACACAGCCCACACAGCCCACACTTGTTTGTCATACTTGTTTGTCACACTTGTTTGACCCGGAGAGACAAAAAGAAGAGACCTGTCAGGAGTCACATACAACAGCAGGATGCAAGCTTAACAAATACTTTAAAATAAATAAACATTGGTGTGTATGATGAAGCACAATCTCCTGGGTTTGATTCTCATACTGGCTTTCAATGAGGCTTGCAATGTGATATTGCTCTTAATAATTTGAGAAACCAGAGTAAGAGTTGATCTGCACATTTGGGTCTATGAACTATGCAATTCATGTCCAAATTCAAGCTCTCCTGCAATCCTTTTCAAGAGGGCCAGGAGTGAGTTCCCATCCCTGCGTTCTGCTGCCACTGCTATTTGGCCGTGTACGGGAGCAAAGGAAAAAAACAAACATCCAGCACCACAGTTCTGTGAACATAGAGAACAGCCATCTATGTGACACACCCTCTCAATCGGATCCTTACAATAAATCCTTACTATTTATTTGTCAGGGACAAATAAATAGACCTTTCCCTCTGTGAAAACAGAGTTTCTGCTCTGGTAACAGCAGATACATATGCATCGTTTTCAGGCTCACGTGCAGTATAAAGTTTTGCACACTCTTTAAAAGGAAAATTAGAAACTACTGAGGGGTGCAGTTGCCTCTGTTCAACTGCAACGTTTATATTAAAACACAGATTCTGTAATTAACAATCCTTTTTTAAATAGCAGAAAGCACAGTAAAGAGAGGGAGGAGCAGACTCTTCCTGGGGCCCCCAGCAGCAGCAGGTGGTGGAGGAGGAAGGGGACCTGACCACTGTTCCAGAAAAATGAGGGGTTTTTACAGGACAACTTCACCATAAGCTGAAGGGGGAGGGGAGCAGCAGTTCAGAGCCACTTGCAAAGGTCTCACAAGAACACAAGGATTATAACAAAGCAATAGAAATTATTGCAAATACAATAAAGAAACACAACAGGAGTGCATTTTTTTTAGTTCCTCTACTACTTTTCTTTTGTTATTAAATCATTAAAATTAGGGCTCTTCAACCACTTTGAATGAGTCCCAAATTTTGAACAAAATGGGATCCATGCAGTCCAAAGTGGGTAGAGGCAGTTCAGAAACTGAATCAATCCAGAGTGCATCAGTCTGAGACAGAACTCAAAATACTCCCTAAGGAAGCCAGACTGACAATCTCCAAAGTGTTGCAAAACAGCCCCAACTAAGGAGGATGCCAGGGAAGGTGGGCAGGGGGAGGAAGAGGGCTGGATTTTGCTCATGGACAGCACTAGTTTACAACTCAGTGTTAGAATCTCATCCAACAGCACTTGAAGGGAGGGAAGGAGAAGTATGAGAATGACCAGTTCACTTCCACTGCCTTTCAACCTCCTGCAAGTCTTTGGTGCACGTTGGTGGCATTTGTTCTGTTTGTCTTTTCTTGGTCCTTGAGTACTCTACCCAACCTTTCATGGGTCTGCCTCCCTGCCTGCCTCCCTGCCTGCCTTTGGCTTGCTTACCCTGGAGAAGGAGTTACACCCTCCAATCAGTTTCTTTTCATAAATAATCATGGAACAGGAAGGATTGAGAACTAGCTGTAAACACTTTTTAAAAAAACAACAACAACAACAAATAATAATAATAATATTTGTTTGGAAAAGCAAACTTTAAGGTGACTAGCACAAAAAAACCTGGATCTACCTGTTTGAAATTCTGCAGGGTTAATCCCCTTTTGAGAGGCTCCCATGCCCCCATACACAACGCACCTATGTGAAAAAGAAACAAGTTGTGATAATTTGGGTTCCCAGTTCAAATCCATAGGAAGACCAAAGAGTCAGTTTTCCAAATGTGGATTTCGGATCGAAATTGATCCAAACTGAAACCCAGGGGAGGGGGAGTAGCTTGCAGCATCCCAATTAAAATCACATCCATCTTGCAATTTATTCATTATTCACATTCATTTTTATGGTCTTCTATATTTATCTTAAGCATTACTTTTGTTGCTCATTTCTGTGACCACCTTCTCATGCTGGCTGTCTAGGTATGAAAGGAACCACTACTATTAGTTTCTGGGCCCAATTCAAAGTGCTGGTTTTGATCTAAAAAGCCTTTAACAGCTCAGGACTGCTATACCTCAAGGACCACCTCTCTCCATATGAACCAACCCAGACTCTGTGATCCTCAGCTGAGGCCCTTCTTCTTGTGCAGCAACATAGGACGGGCCTTTTCTGCAGTGGCTCCCACTTGTCGAAGGCTCTTCTCCGAGAGGCTTGCCTGGCACCTTCGTTACATATCAGGCACTGCATTTATCTTCTCTCAGGCCTTTGGCTGATTAAACAGGCCTTTTAAATGGAGGGCAGAGATATTGATTTCTGTTTGTTACTATGCTACACAGTTTTGTATTCTTATACTGTCAACAGCCCTGTAATCCTTGGATGTAGGTGGTATAGATATTTAAAAAATAAATATTAGAAACCAACAGGACAGCCTTATGCAGAAAGAGTTGATGCTATCAAAAGTCACTGAGAGGTTCAGGAAATCCATCACAGATATAAACTTTCTGTGATGAAAACAGGTTTGAAACAAGACTGAAATGGACCTAGATCATCAGTCCCACCCATGATGTTTTATGTTTTTATATATGCTATAAGCCGCCCAGAGTAGCTGAGGAAACCCAGCCAGATGAGCATGGTATAAATATTATTATTATTATTATTATTATTATTATTATTATTATTATTATTAGTGCTTGGAGTGGTGCAGCAGCCACCTGCTCAAGCACCTGGTGCCAAAAGGTGTCATTTGTGAGCAGCTAACAGGTGTTACAGTACTTGGGATCTTTCAGCAGTGGCTTCATAATCCCCCCTTTCAAAGTGGCTAGGAACTTATTGTAAGGGAGCCTTGTTGATCTCTTACAAATGATTTCTGGAAATGGGTAGTTTAAATGACTATTTTAGTTATACCTGTCTTGCTGACAGTTATCTCAGGTAACTCTGCAAGCATTTGTAAACACTTTTGCACTCTAAACAATCCTCATGTAAAAGTAACTGTCAAAACAATTTTCGGTTACTATAAATTATGTTAAAATATGTGCAACTGCAGTCTAGAGTATAAAAACATACTACCTTTTTATATATTTCCTAATTCGGTTTCAGAGAGAAAAATATCTTTGGACACAACATCATAACATTTCATAAAATCATAGAATAATAGAATCATAGAGTTGGAAGAGACCACCAGGGCCATCGAGTCCAACCCCCTGCCAAGCAGGAAACACCATCAGAGCACTCCTGACATATGGTTGTCAAGCCTCTGCTTAAAGACCTCCAAAGAAGGAGACTCCACCACACTCCTTGGCAGAAAATTCCACTGTCAAACAGCTCTTACTGTCAGGAAGTTCTTCCGAATGTTTAGGTGGAATCTTCTTTCTTGTAGTTTGGATCCATTGCTCCGTGTCCGCTTCTCTGGAGCAGCAGAAAACAACCTTTCTCCCTCCTCTATGTGACATCCTTTTATATATTTGAACATGGCTATCATATCACCCCTTAACCTCCTCTTCTCCAGGCTAAACATGCCCAGCTCCCTTAGCCGTTCCTCATAAGGCATCGTTTCCAGGCCTTTGACCATTTTGGTTGCCCTCCTCTGGACACGTTCCAGTTTGTCAGTGTCCTTCTTGAACTGTGGTGCCCAGAACTGGACACAGTACTCCAGGTGAGGTCTGACCAGAGCAGAATACAGTGACACGATTACTTCCCTTGATCTAGATGCTATACTCCTATTGATGCAGCCCAGAATTGCATTGGCTTTTTTTAGCTGCCGCGTCACACTGTTGGCTCATGACAAGTTTGTGGTCAACCAAGACTCCTAGATCCTTTTCACATGTGCTGCTCTCAAGCCAGGTGTCCCCCATCTTGTATTTGTGCCTCTCATTTTTCCCCCCCAAGTGCAATACTTTACATTTCTCCCTGTTAAAGTTCATCTTGTTTGTTTTGGCCCAGTTCTCTAATCTGTCAAGGTCGTTTTGAAGTGTGATCCTGTCCTCTGGGGTGTTAGCCACCCCTCCCAGTTTGGTGTCATCTGCAAATTAGATCAGGTTGCCCTTGAGTCCATCATCCAAGTCGTTGATAAAGATGTTGAATAAGACCGGGCCCAAGACAGAACCCTGCGGCACCCCACTAGTCATTCTTCTCCAGGATGAAGAGGAACCATTGATGAGACCCTTTGGGTTCGGTCAGTCAGCCAGTTACAAATCCACTGAGTGGTAGCATAGTCAAGACCGCATTTTACCAGCTTCTTTACAAGAATATCATGGGGCACCTTGTCAAATGCCTTGCTGAAATCAAGGTAGGCTACATCCACTGTGATCCCTTCATCTACCAGGCTTGTAATTCTGTCAAAAAACAAGATCAGGTTAGTCTGACATGACTTATTTTTCAGAAATCCATGCTGACTATTGGTGATCACAGCATTCCTTTCTAGGTGCTCACAGACTGTTTGCTTAATGATCTGCTCCAGAATCTTCCCTGGTATTGATGTCAGACTGACTGGGCGGTAATTATTTGGGTCCTCTCTTTTCCCCTTTTTGAAAATAGGGACAACATTTGCCCTCCTCCAGTCTGCCAGGACTTCACCTGTTCTCCAGGAATTCTCAAAGATGACTGCCAGTGGTTCTGAGATCACATCTGCCAGTTCTTTTAATACTCTTGGATGCAGTTCATCTGGCCCTGGAGACTTGAATACATCTAGACTAGCCAAGTATTCTTGTACTATCTCCTTGGTTATTCTGGGCTGTGTTTCCTCTGCTGAATCATTTGCTCCAAATTCTTCAGGTCGGGCATTGTTTTCTTTATCGGAGAAGACTGAGGCAAAGAAGGCATTGAGGAGTTCAGCCCTTTCTGTGTCCCCTGTTTGCATTTCCCCATCTTCTACTCTGAGTGACCCCACTGTTTCTTTGTTCTTCCTTTTGCTACGAACATACCCATAAAAGCCTTTTTTGTTGCTTTTAACCTCTCTAGGAAGCCTGAGTTCATTCTGTGCTTTAGCTTTTCTGACTTTGTGTCTACACGTGCTGGCTATTTGTTTGAATTCCTCTTTGGTGGTTCCCCCTTTTCCATTTTTTGTACACATCCTTTTTTAATCTTAACTCAGTTAAAAGTTCTTTAGATAGCCACCCTGACTTCTTTAGGTACCTTCCATGTTTCCGTCTCATTGGTATTGCCTGACGTTGTGCTTTTACTATCTCCCTCTTAACAAACTCCCAGCCATCATGAACTCCCTTTCCTTTTAGTATTACTGTCTATGGGATCTCACCCAGCACTTCCCTAAGTTTTATGAAGTCGGCTTTCTTTTTTTTAAGATTTTTTTTTATTTTCAGTGCAGAATCATAACAAAAATTACAAACATTGAATCCAAAATATACTCTGGCTTCTCCTCAGATCGTATAAATCTTTCGCCTTTTACAAAATAATACTGTACAAACAAAAATCCCCGGAACATATAGAAGAAGAAAAAAACAGAAAAGGAAAAGGAAACAAAAACAAAGGAAACAAAACTAAACTAAACAGAAACGAAAAAGCACACATCTACAGAAAAAAAACCATATCATTACGTACATAAACACAAATTGAAGTCGGCTTTCTTAAAGTCAAGAAATTGAGTCCTAGTATGCTTGGCTGCTCCTTTCCGCTGTATAGTAAACTTCAGAAGAGCATGATCACTCGCGCCTAATGATCCTTCCACTTCTACCCCACTAACCAGGTCATCAACATTGGTTAGGACCAGATCTAAAATGGCTGTTCCTCTTGTTGCTTCTCCCACTTTCTGGACAATGAAGTTGTCTGCAAGGCCAGTTAGGAATCTGTTGGACCTTATGCTCTTGGCTGAGTTTGACATCCAACAAATATCCGGGTAATTGAAGTCCCCCATTGCATTTAACTCATATTTCTCAGGCCTGAACAACTTAGGACCTCCCTATCTGATTATATCTTCCATGCATGTCTGCCAGGGGCTTTGCAGCCCCCCTTGCTGTTGCTGTTCAAGGCACGCAGAAAAACCAGTAGTGGCTGACGGCCCCTTAGACATCACTGGCTGAGGTGGTATTTTGTTGAGCAGGTCACAAATGGCAGACCTGCTCAAACATCAGTCCCTTCTCCAAGGCAGTGTCCTCAGTTTCCCATGTTCCAACACAGTGCTCCATATTGTACACATTATAAAAGGTAAAGGACTCCTGGACGATTAAGTCCAGTCAGAGGTGACTATGGGGCGTTAATCTCACTTTCAGGCTGAGGGAGCCAGCCTTTGTCCACAGACAGCTTTCCAGGACATGTGGCCAGCATGACTAAACTGCTTCTGGTGCAACGGGACACCGTGACGGAAACCAGAGTGCACAGAAACACCATTTACCTTCCCGCCGCAGCAGTACCACTGCAGACAATACTTGTTCTTATTGAATAAGTTTTAATTACAAAGTTTTAATTATAAAGAGGAATATGAATGTGTGTGATGAGGGCACATGTAAATGGACAAAGGGAAATTCTTATCTGTTGCTAAATTTATTTTGAATCAAGATTACAAATTGCCCTCAAATTTATCGTAGTACAGAATATGAGTATGATGTGACCCAGTCTCCTGTATTCTTAAAGGTAAAGATAATGGTACTCCTGACCGTTAGGTCCAGTCATGGACGACTCTGGGGTTGCACGCTCATCTCGCTCTATAGGCCAAGGGAGCCGGTGTTTGTCCGCAGACAGCTTCCGGGTCATGTGGCCAGCATGACTAAGCCACTTCTGGTGAACCAGAGCAGCACACAGAAACACAGAAACATATTGGGGAAGAGGAGAAAAAGGATAGTCCACTCTACCCACTTGACTGGGACCAACTACCATTTAGCTCCTTCTCTCCTGAAACTACTTCCTCAATTGTCATACCATCAGTTAAAATGAAGCAAACTGTTTTGGTACAGTATAAACAATTCCTTATTTTTCCCTTCCACTTCATGCAATGTTGGAGGTAGCTGCAGGCTTTTCAAATGAGGTTGCGCCCAGGACTGCTTGGAAGGAGAAACATGGTTGAATCTCCATGTTTTGGAAAAAATAAAATCCAGGTGCTACCCAGATCTGTCTCAATCCTGTGATGCTGCACATAGGTTCCTTAGTAGGTAGAAAACAGGAATGCAAAGAAATTAGGCAATTTTTATATTAACAAAGGTGGGTAATTAATTTTAGGTAATATGCTAGATTATCTCAGATAAAATATCTCAGATAAAAAAAACAGATTTTAAAATGCAATAAAAGCCAAATGTGGTAGCTTTAACTAGCAGCCAGTAGTGGGCAGTCTGGTTGGGCAGCAGGGCTTACCTGCTCTCCTGACAGCTGACTCACTGCTGCTTACTAGGGAGAAGGCGGGGAGGGACAGGGAGGTCAGAATGGTACAAATGCACAAGCAGGAACCGTCTCTGCCCATGTGTTTGCACCACACAAACACACACACCCTGTTGCTCCCAAATCGCTGCTCCTCTACCCAGTAAGCAGCAGTGACTCAGGGCAGGTGAGCAGGGCTGCCCTGCCATGCCGTTAGCATCTCAGCAAACAGCAATCCTGCAAACCTGCAAAGCCCCAGATGGAGGCAGAGGACCAAATCAAATTATTCAAACAATATTTTCTGGTTTTAAGTGACTTTAAAAAATCTTGGATGATTTACAAAACTAGAAACAGAACTGTTAGAACCCAATACTAAAAATTTGTCAAGAATGTATAACTTGTTGCTGAAATGGAATACACAAGATGAAACAGTTAAATCAGCCATGATTAAGTGGGCACAAGACATTGGTCATAATATTATGTTTGCTGACTGGGAACAGTTGTGGACCACTGGTATAAGATTTACGGCATGTAATGCCTTAAGAGAGAATATTATGAAAATGATTTATAGGTGGTACATGACCCCAGTCAAGCTTGCAAAAATCTATCATTTGCCCGATAATAAATGTTGGAAATGTAAAGAAACTGAAGGTACATTCTTTCACCTTTGGTGGACGTGCCCGAAGATCAAGGCTTTCTGGGAAATGATATATAATGAAATGAAAAAGGTACTTAAATGTACTTTTCCTAAGAAACCAGAAGCCTTTCTCTTGGGCATTGTCGGCCAATTGGTGCCAAAGAAAGACAGGACTTTTTTTATGTATGCAACTACAGCAGCAAGAATTCTCATTGCAAAGTATTGGAAGACACAGGATCTACCCACTCTGGAAGAATGGCAGATGAAGGTGATAGACTATATGGGACTGGCTGAAATGACTGGCAGAATCCGAGACCAAGGGAAAGAGACGGCGGAAGAAGATTGGAAGAAATTCAAAATTTATCTTAAGAAATATTGTAAAATTAATGAGTGCTAAAATGTTGAGGTTATAGAAAAAAGGGGACTACAGCTGTAAAAGATTAGTAAAAGAAAAGAACAAGGGAAAATTAGACAAATTCAAGGGGGAGGATTTGCTGAAACAAATTTGGAAATTGGGATGCAGAAAGGGGAGGTACGGGGAAGTCGGTGAAGTAAGGTTTAAGAAAAAAGGATTTGAAATTATACATGTTTGTTTATGTGTTTGTTTGTTTGTATTGTGCATTGTTTGTGTTTATATAAATTGTGAAAAACCAATAAAAAATTTTATTAAAAAAAATAAATCTTGGATGATTTATTTCAGATACGAACACAATTCTTCTGAAAAATAAAAGAGCGCAGTGACAGTGAGATGAAATAACAGAGAAAAAGAAAGTCAATAAAACAAAAAAGTGAAATGCTTCAGTTTCTTCTTGTTATCCTGCTGTTTCTGTATCTTTACAGAAATTGCTGCTGAAAAAGCTACATTATGACTAGTGAAATTTTTCAAGGAGTTGTTTTACAGATCCTTAGGCTGAGGACCATTAACACAGCATTTGCTAAATGTATATATCCAAATTCTGACTATATCTCCATGGCTGGAGCTGACCAGACAATTTCTGAACTTGCTATGTGTACAAGGATCCATTGCTTTCTATTTCCCCAGTTGTCAACTTGGTCTGACCAAGAACAAAGTCCTGGACATAAATGCCATCTCTGTCCCTTCTCCGAGAATAAATTACTGCTCTTCGTTTGTTGAGGGTTTGTGCTTGGTGCTCTCTGAGCCGATTCATAATATTATGTCTACTGTTGGTCTCCTTGCAACCACTGTGTGATTTTTCTTATCGTGCAATGCTCAACTAAATAACAAATCACAATGCTCAAGAGGACATGCTTTCAATACCACATTACAATGTACTTCATCACATTATGTTGTTCAAGATGAATGCATCTTACCTTAAAAATGAGAACAAAGATCAAGTTGGCGTTTGATCTCCTGGAGAATTAAATTGCAAACATACATGCTAAGTTTCATTGTGATATCTCAGTGTTTAAGGGAAATAGTGTCTGCCATCACCTCCCTGCCTTCCTGTAAAATGTGTGCAGGCAACCAGGTGGTGTTGACACCTTAACATATAGAACTTTGACCTAAATGTGAAGTCCAGCTTTTATTCCAGTGCCTCATTCTTCAAGGCAGATATAGTACAATTGTTTTGGAACATTTCTTTCTAGCCCTTCGTGTCCTGTGTGTGTGTAGTTCATTTCATTCTGGTGCCTGTCCAGAGGAGGGCAACCAAAATGGTCAAAGGCCTGGAAACGATGCCTTATGAGGAACGGCTAAGGGAGCTGGGCATGTTTAGCCTGGAGAAGAGGAGATTAAGGGGTGATATGATAGCCATGTTCAAATATATAAAAGGATGTCATATAGAGGAGGTAGAAAGGTTGTTTTCTGCTGCTCCAGAGAAGCGGACACGGAGCAATGGATCCAAACTACAAGAAAGAAGATTCCACCTAAACATTAGGAAGAACTTCCTGACAGTAAGAGCTGTTCGACAGTGGAATTTGCTGCCAAGGAGTGTGGTGGAGTCTCCTACTTTGGAGGTCTTTAAGCAGAGGCTTGACAACCATATGTCAGGAGTGCTCTGATGGTGTTTCCTGCTTGGCAGGGGGTTGGACTCGATGGCCCTTGTGGTCTCTTCCAACTCTATGATTCTATGATTCTAACCTTTCTCCCTCCTCTATATGACATCCTTTTATATATTTGAACATGGCTATCATATCACCCCTTAACCTCCTCTTCTCCAGGCTAAACATGCCCAGCTCCCTTAGCCGTTCCTCATAAGGCATCGTTTCCAGGCCTTTGACCATTTTGGTTGCCCTCCTCTGGACACGTTCCAGTTTGTCAGTGTCCTTCTTGAACTGTGGTGCCCAGAACTGGACACAGTACTCCAGGTGAGGTCTGACCAGAGCAGAATACAGTGGCACTATTACTTCCCTTGATCTAGATGCTATACTCCTATCGATGCAGCCCAGAATTGCATTGGCTTTTTTAGCTGCCGCGTCACACTGTTGGCTCATGTCAAGTTTGTGGTCAACCAAGACTCCTAGATCCTTTTCACATGTACTGCTCTCAAGCCAGGTGTCCCCCATCTTGTATTTGTGCCTCTCATTTTTTTTGCCCAAGTGCAATACTTTACATTTCTCCCTGTTAAAATTCATCTTGTTTGTTTTGGCCCAGTTCTCTAATCTGTCAAGGTCGTTTTGAAGTGTGATCCTGTCCTCTGGGGTGTTAGCCACCCCTCCCAGTTTGGTGTCATCTGCAAATTTGATCAGGATGCCCTTGAGTCCATCATCCAAGTCGTTGATAAAGATGTTGAATAAGACCGGGCCCAAGACAGAACCCTGTGGCACCCCACTAGTCACTCTTCTCCAGGATGAAGAGGAACCATTGATGAGCACTCTTTGGGATCGGTCAGTCAGCCAGTTACAAATCCACTGAGTGGTAGCATAGTCAAGACCGCATTTTACCAGTTTCTTTACAAGAATATCATGGGGCACCTTGTCAAATGCCTTGCTGAAATCAAGGTAGGCTACATCCACTGCATTCCCTTCATCTACCAGGCTTGTAATTCTGTCAAAAAACGAGATCAGGTTAGTCTGACATGACTTATTTTTCAGAAATCCATGCTGACTATTGTCAGCATGGTTGTTTTCTACTGCTCCAGAGAAGCGGACATGGAGCAATGGATCCAAACTACAAGAAAGAAGATTCCACCTAAACATTAGGAAGAACTTCCTGACAGTAAGAGCTGTTTGACAAGGAGTAAGAGCAGTAAGAGCTGCCAAGGAGTGTGGTGGAGTCTCCTTCTTTGGAGGTCTTTAAGCAGAGGCTTGACAACCATATGTCAGGAGTGCTCTGATGGTGTTTCCTGCTTGGCAGGGGGTTGGATCTCGATGGCCCTTGTGGTCTATTCCAACTCTATGATTCTATGAAGAGTCGGACACGACTAAACGACTAAACAACAGACTCCACTATGATAGCAGAACTGGAGCGGGAGAGTGCCAGAACTCCATCTAGTCAGGTACTTTCTAATCACACAGAACCTTATTCCGGAACAAAAAAGGAAGAAAGAAAAGGATTTGCTGCTGGTTATCAAATACACTGTTTTTCAGCACTGCAATGGGATGAAGCCTCGTTGCTGTTCATGAATTATAGACATTTGCACAAAATGGTATGACTATCTGTCCTGGATGTTTTAGTTGAGATTCCTGCATTGCATGAGCTGAACTCAATGACCCTCAGGGGTCCCTCTGATTCTATAACTATACATTAAAAACCCATTTGAAGTGGGTGGCCAAGATTGTTGTGTCAGAGATGCTCCCAGTATCCAGGGAGACATTTTTGCTACCTGGGAAAAAACAAGAACAATCAGCTCTACTGTTCCAGATTTATTAGCATTTTTCTTTCTGAAATTTTGAAAACAAAATTGAATAAATATTGTCCTACTTGCCTTGAAGCACAATACTCTAAACCAACCTTGAACTGGAAAATATTCAGTTCCTCAATAATGAATTCCTAGATGCAACTAAGTAAAAACTAGGCATTTGGAAACTAGAAGTAATGAATCCTGAATAACAAATGAAAAATTACAAATTCAACAACAACAACAACAGATTACAAATTCAGAAATAATAAGCAGCAAATTGTGAGTCTTGAAGGAAGCAAATACACCAGCACCCCCATTACTTTAGAGGCAGGATTTGCAAAATGAATGAGCAATTCAAAATATATACATTGTGAGTTTAGCAAATTCAAAGAAATTGACCTTTCCTTTGAACTTTCTGTTCAAATTGCTGGATGCAATGCCATGCTGCTACATTGGCAGCTGAGCGCAATGATCTTTTCAGCAATAGAGTAGGTGACTAGAATTTCTAGATAACTTCTCACTGTGCAGGTAAACAGCAGAGGCTGAGGCATTCACTTTTCTCTTCACTGGATAACACCAGAGACCAGTCAAGTTAAACCAAACAGTTTCAATTTTTTATTTTCTTCCTCTCTTTTCCTCCAAGGGCATGGGGGGGGGGGAATACACTTGTGGAAATCAGCAGCATGCTGCAAAACTTCTCAGGCTTCAGATATTTCCTCAGATGCTGTTTCTGCCTAAGATCTACAGCAGCTTCCTTGTATATTAGCCCCTTCCTAGGAGCAACATGCTCACTCTGCATGAATAAGTTCCACGTCGACTCCTGATTATGCTAAGTTGGCAGACAACATTGTAATATATTTTCCACCAAAAGTAAAGCATCTCCTAGAAAGTGGGGATGAGGAAGGGGAAGAGATACCAATAACAACCTGAGTGAATATTAAAACCAGTTTTCTGCAGCTGGTTTGTATTGTAAAGTTGTCAGTTTCCTCATATAATTTTCTATGTGCTGTTGGGTACCTTCTTTGGTTAGTAAAAATTCACACAATAGTATGAGACAGATGAAATAAGCTTGTGGGGCAGGGAGAGGAAGAAAGAGGTGACTACAGTAGGAGAAAAAGAGCCCCCAATGGATTGGCCACTAAAGCACACGCAACAAATCTCTGGTCAGTGTCTGTGTGCAGAATCTGTCCGGAATCTTCCAACATTCAGCTTCACTGGATGCCCAGCTCTGCTCAAAGTGCTGACCATCTTCATTGCAACTCCAGGAAAACATCCACACCGAATGCCGTTCTCAGCATCCACTTTGCTTAGGCAAATGCTGGGCTCCAGCAGAGCGCATCAGGGCACCTGCTAGGGGCTGGCGTCACCTTTTCTCTCCTTGATCCTCTATACTCAGCAGGTGTACATGGCAAAGCACCAGCTGAGGCTGCAGCTGCCCACCACAGTCCTTGTTTCCCCAGAATGCTGCCGTGCCATCTGTAGGGGCAGGTGTCCAGAAAGCCACTCAGCAGGAGGACCCCAAAGGCAGACTTCCTTCATCCCAATAAGACAACGAAGTCCAGAGCCAAAAGCCACCTAGATCCACCACTGCCCAAATACCCCTAATCCCGACTAAACCCAGAGCCAGAGGCATTTTGGTAAAATAAGATGGTTGGTAGCTGCTGCCTTGGCTGGTGGTTCCCTTCAAAGGGCACAAATTATGTTTATGCAAAAGGGATATGCTTACTGGGAAACCTCGGGGGAGGGATATAGGGGCCACAGAGGGTGTTTTGTCCAGCCCCACTGAACCTGGTACTGGCCTTAAATTCATATCTTTGAGGCAGCAGAAATGCTGTGCTGTGAGCAGGATGCTGTTGTCCTGCCAGCCGAACCTCCCAAAGTTCCCCTCAATGCTGAGCAAAGGAGATGAAGTACAGCAAAAGCAAACACAGTGGGGATCTGATACTGAGCTACGTGAGGCCAGCAGGGGGCACAATCTCAAATAAAGGGGATTGTCCTGCCCAAGGGGACCAGCACCAAGTGCAAGCCTTCCTCCATACTGGCCGCAACACAGATAATCATGTGCCATGTGCTGTGGTGATTCACAGAGTGCAGGAGCCCCTGGTGCTTATGCCGGGCCAGGTTATTCGGGGCTTATTCCATGTGCCATTTTGGTACCCCAACTTCAAAAACACTGTAGTATAAAGAGAACGGGCAAATACCAGGGGTGGAATAATTCCCCTGGCATGAAGGTTCCCTCCATGTCTCTCATTGAAATATTAAAATGAATGGAGCATGGGCAGAAGAGCTCTTTCCAACCATGCTCCCCACCTGCAATGCTCCCCTTCTCAACAAGAAGGATTCCCAGCCATTCACACACACAAAGGAGAAAGTGCAGAGCTGCTTTCAGGGTAGGAATGAACCTGCTACCTCTCCCTCTCCCTCTGCAAACCCCCGTGACTTCAGTTCTGGTTCTTGATCATTGCAAAATGTGATGGAAACTGCCTAGAAACTGGCTGCTTTCTCTCTCTTACTGGATGTTTACTTAGCTACTTTGAGTGCAGGACATAAACGTGATTCATTTTGTGTATTAAATGTTCCTGTTGGCAAATTCAGTCACAAGAATGACTTAAGAACATAGGCGTTGCTCTGCCAGATCAGACCCCCCAGCCCACCATTCTTTCTGAGCCAGCCAGGTGCCTGGCAAATAGATTTCCAGGAAAGAAATTCATAGCCCATCAGAAGCAGCACTTGCAAGAACTTCTTGAACAAGTTTCCTCTTTAACCTTACTATGAATTGGGGACTCAAACTGCTTTCAACAGGTACTTAAACCTATGCCAGAAATATTCCCACCACGAAACAATAAATAGTTCTGAGGTATTTTGTTGCCTTGTGGCAACAAATTTACCTGTCTGGGTAAATTTTATTTAAAAGGTGTGAGAGTGAGTGAGTGAGAGAGAAGTACTAGATAGGATGAAACACTGTACACCTGAGCTGTTAGAGGTCTAAGGCTGCAAGCATCATACCAATTTAAACCATCATGACTTCCCCCCATAATCCTGGAAAGTATAGTTTCTTAAGGGATCTGAGAGTTGCTAGGAGATCTTCTTCCTCTCATAGAGCTACAATTCTCAGAGTTCCCTGGGAAGAGGTATTGATTGTTAAACCACTCTGAGGACAGCTCCGGGAGGGTAAGAGCAACTCTCAGCACACTTGACAAACAACTCCTCCCAGCTTTCTTTGAGGGAAGACACAACTGTTTGAGGTGGAATGAGACTGGCCTGAAGCATTTTTGTTAGGGAGTGTAGGAAAACACCTGCCAAGGAAAATGAAGAATATATTTATGTATGTGACAATGGCGGCAAGAGTCTTAATAGCACAAGGATGGAAGAATGAAGAAACCCCGACAAAAGAACAGTGGGAAGAAAAATTGATGGACTATGTGGAACTGGCAAAATTGACGCATAAACTATGGGACAAGGACAACTGTGACTTTAAAGAAGAATGGGAACCTTTTACAAAGTACTTAAAGAAACAACAAAATGAATTGGACTCCTTGGCAGGTTTTGAATAAACATACACAAATTTATTTGTTAACATAATAGATGGATAATTTAGAGATTTTTACATTTTTATAACATGCAGAGAACAATATGTGTTGATAAATCAGAGAGAGGAGCTGAGGGAAATCGTAGGGGGGAGTGAGTATGCGGGGGTGGGAGGGGGAAAATGGGGAAAAAATATATTTGCTAAAATAATTTGTTATGTGAAAATAATCAATAAAATCCCCCCCCCAAAAAAGGTGGAACGAGACTGCTTTAAACATATAGTGCAGATGGGACCAAGTAGGCTACACAAATAGCGCAATATCCACTTCATTCGGGATTTTTAATTTATTTTATTTTAAAAACCCTAACTCAGGGAAGTTTTCTGTTGAAGGTAAGGTATGGTAAAAGGTAAAGGTAAAGGACCCCTGGACGGTCAAAGGCAACTATGGGGTTGCGCCGCTCATCTCGATTTCAGGCGAAGGGAGCCACTGTTTGTCCACAGACAGTTTTCCAGGTCATGTGGCCAGCATGACTAAACCACTACTGGTGGAGAGAAGACCGTGACGAGTGACAGAGCGCACGGACCTATTTATCTACTTGCACTGGCATGCTTTCGAACTGCTAGATTGGCAGGAGCTGGGACAGAGCAACAGGATCTCAGTCCATTGCGGGCATTCGAACCGCCGACTTTCCAAACAGCAAGCCCAATAGGCTCAGTGGTTTAGACCACTAAGCCACCCGTGTCCCTCTGTTGAAGGTAACCATGCGTAAGTCAGCAGGACCCTTCTAAGCCTTAACCCATGGGTTAGAGCTGCTGTAGTGCTTTGCCTAAAGCAGAATTTGAAATGGAATTGGTTGCCATGCCACTGTAGCAGAGTCTGAATAAGTACTGGATTCTCAATGTGGCACAATCTGCCTTTGGGTGCTGGAAGCATCAGCCTTTGGACTAAGATGCTTCCCGATTTCCCATTCTGCTACAATGGACAGGCTCTTCCTGACAAGAGAATGGAAGAATGCTAACAACCCCAGTTCATCTTTTCTGTCAAAAAAGAAAGGAAAAAGCATCAGCTGTTCTTTCCTCAAGTAGTGCCAATATTTCTGACAAAGGATGGGAAATGTTCTGTTACAAAAATTAGAAGTGAAAGAACTCAGTCTAAATAAAGTGCCCCCAGTTCATAGCTCACAGCAGGCAGACAATAATAAATTGAACAGCAACGACAAGAAATATTAATTCCCAAGTAGAAAAGCAGAAGGATTCACACTGTGAAGAAGAGCAAAGCTTGGTTATGTGAAATTTGTGTGTGTCACCACTCTCTCATGAATTTAACCCCATTGTTAGCCAGAAGAAACAAATAGTAGGCCTATATTGAATATTCAGATCAGAAATGATTTCCATGCAAATATTTACCCTTTTCTCAATCCTGCTCAGTGTCACTTTCCGTGGGAAACTGCGACTATCTTTTTTTCTTCCTGGAGTCTCTCCATCAGAAACCTAGGAATGATCAGAATGATGTCCCAATAGCATTTGACCAATCAGATTTGGCTCTGTGAAGCAATTCCTGAGGACGGTACTTTTTCCTGGCAATGCCCAATGGTACGCAGGACCAGCACCTTTCTGGTCTAAAGGGGGTTGGGGAAAGCCATTTTTACAAGAGATGCGAAGAAGAAACAAACACTGCCTGTAAAAAACCCAACTAAGCCAAATGTTATCTGCTCAATTCATCTGCTGAAACAAATGTTTCTTGCTTCTGGGGAAAATGAAGGTGATTCCTCTGAGAGGAATGTGATTGGGGCCCTTCCCTTCTGCATTAGTTGTTCTGTTTTTATCCAGCCAATAAGGTCAAAAAGGGTTTGGAAGACGAGAGAGGGATGGAGAGGAAGGCTCTGTTAGTCTTCTGCATTTAAGGCCTTAGGCTCTTGCCACAATAAATACATATAAATAAAATAAAAGAAGATCAGAGATAAGAAAGCACCCTTGATTTGAACATCTTTGTTTATGCTACAATACAGGTAAGGAGAAAGAATTCACATCGAAACATCCTTTTAGATTGCAATGCAGATCAAAATATACCAGTGTTAGTAAACAAAAAAAGTAGACAAACTTACTATTTACTTTTTAAAAGAGAGCTTTTCTCTCTTTTTGCGAAACATTTCAAATCACAACATGAAAATTAATCGTTCTGGCAAAGTTTGATTCCATATGTTGTTGTTGTTGTTTAGTCGTTTAGTCGTGTCCGACTCTTCGTGACCCCATGGACCAGAGCACGCCGGGCACTTCTGTCTTCCACTGCCTCCTGCAGTTTGGTCAGACTCATGTTTGTGGCTTCGAGAACACTGTCCAACCATCTCGTCCTCTGTCGTCCCCTTCTCCTCCTGCCCTCAATCTTTCCTAACATCAGGGTCTTTTCCAGAGAGTCTTCTCTTCTCATGAGGTGGCCAAAGTACTGGAGCCTCAGCTTCAGGATCTGTCCTTCCAGTGAGCACTCAGGGCTGATTTCCTTAAGAATGGATACGTTTGATCTTCTTGCAGTCCATGGGACTCTCAAGAGTCTCCTCCAGCACCATAATTCAAAAGCATCAATTCTTCGGCAATCAGTCTTCTTTATGGTCCAGCTCTCACTTCCATATGTAGCCTGGCCAAATCAGTAAGATGTTCCTAAGACCCTGGACTCAGCTAGATTGGCAAAGAAAAAGCAATTTATATGCATTGTATATGAGGAGTAATATGGCAATGTGGAGTCCCCTTTTCTCTACCTGTTTTCCCCATTTAAATTTACAATGCATTTAACTGAAACGCTTCTTTGATGTGTCTAGATCCAACCCCTGTGCACTTTAAATAATTCTTATTTGGCTGAGGTTTGCTCAATGGTCTCTCTCCAGCAGCTACTGTTGCTGGAATTGTTAACAGTACTCTTAAGCTAACACAAACATTTTGAAACAGGTCACCAAGTCTTTACTCTGTTAACAAGTTCAACAGATCGTTTACAAAATTTTCTTTCTGTATTGTTGCATTTCTTTTCCAAAACCATCACTATTAAGGTCAGCAGGATATTGCTTTGGTAAAGATAAAGCCTTTCTCTCCACATCACTTTTGGACACGGTGAAATATTTCCACAAGAATTCTATATTTTCTGTCAACTGCTTAACAGAATTATAGAGTTGAAAGGGATCCCGAGAGTCATCTAGTCCTACCCCCCGCAATGTAAGAATTTTATCACCAAAGCAGGTGGCTAATACTGCTATAACATTGTGTACCGAAACATAAAACAGAAACTTTCTGAAGTAGGCCTCTTCTGGAGAATCTTCTGAGTCATTTATTTCTTCCAAGTTAGCATCAAGTGTGCTGTCATCATGCAGTCCTGCTGTCAGGGGCTGGGCTGGGTGGAGATTCCCTTGGAACAACGCCATTACCCAAGAGGCTGGGTTCTATAGCCTCTCTCTGTAAAGACTGAAATAAAAAAGGTCTGTAAGACAATTAAAGAAGAAGCAAGGTCTAAACACAATCAGTAAATTAAAAGTAGAGGATAAAATAATTGATAATCTGAAAGAGATCAGGAAACAATTTCTAAGATACTATATGGACTTATATAAGGCTGGAAAGGAAGATATGGGAAAAACTGAGGAATATCTAAGGCAGAGTAAACTACCAAAGATTCCGAAAGAGAAGATACACTAACTAAATGCACTGATTACAATGATGGATGTACAATTTGCAATAGGGCAAGCAAAACTAGGTAAATCGCCAGGACCGGATGGATTTACAGCAAAATATTACAAAAAATTAAATGACCAGCTGGCTTTCCCATTGAAGGAGGTGGTGAATAATATAATGACTAGAGGGAAACTACCAGACTCCTGGAAGGAGGCCTACATAACATTAATTCCTAAGGAAGACTCTGACTCACTCTCAGTTAAAAACTATAGGCAGATCTCGCTATGAAATAATGACTACAAAATTTCTGCTAATGAATAGGTTAAAGGTGGCTCTAAAAGAGATTATAATCATGAACAAACGGGCTTTCTTCCTGGCTGACAGATGAAAGATAACATAAGGAATATAATAGAATATCTGGAAGCCAGGAATGATAAGCAGCTTTGATGTTTATTGATGCTGATAATGCTTTTCTGATATTTCTTGGAATTTTATGAAGAAGAGTCTAGAAAAGCTGGAAGTAGGACAAAACTTTCTTACAGGGTTGAATGCTATATACTTCGAGCAGAAAGCTATGCTGATAGTCAACAATGTAATGACTGAAAAGTATGATGTTACAAAAGGAACTAGACAGGGATGCCCCCTTTCACCATTATTGTTTATATTGGTTCTTGAAGTTCTGGTGAACACTATAAGAGCAAAGGAAAGAGATATACAGAGATAAAAGAGATAACAGTGGGAAACAGAGAATATAAATTGAAAGCCTTTGCAGACGACTTGGTAATAACGGTTGAAGAACCTTTGTCCAGTGCACCAAAGGCACTGGAAAAGATTCAAGAATTTGGGCAAGTTGCTGATTTTAAACGCAATAAGGTAAAAACTATAATGTTGGTGAAAAATATGAATGTACAATTAAAAGAAAAATTACAACAGATCACAGAAATAAGTGTGGAAAAAAGATTAAATATTTAGGGGTATGGTTAACTGCCAAAAATATAAATGTATTTAAAGACAATTACATACATACATGGAAAGAAATTAAGAGGGATTTGGAAGTATGGGGAAGGATGAAATTATCATTTTGGGATAGAATATCTGTTGTAAAAATTAATGTTCTACCGAGAATGCTTTTTGTATTTCAATCTATACCTGTAATAGGCAGTACGGGACACATCAAAGAATGGCAGAAAGTAATATCAAGATTTATCTGGCAGGGCAGGGGAAGAAACCAATAATAAAATATAAATTACTAACTGATTTCAAAGAAAGAGGAGGTTTCTTCTTGCCAGATTTGAAGTTACAGTGGTACCTTGGGTTGCATACACTTCAGATTACAGACGCTTCAGGTTACAGACTCTGCTAACCCAGAAATAGTACCTCGGGTTAAGAACTTTGCTTCAGGATGAGAACAGAAATTGTGCTCCGGCAGCACGGCAGCAGCAGGAGGCCCCATTAGCTAAAGTGGTGCTTCAGGTTAAGAACAGTTTCAGGTTAAGAACGGACCTCCAGAACGAATTAAGTATTTAACCCGAGGTACCACTGTATATGCCTGTTGTCTTTGTCCATGGAGTTTTCTTGGCAGGGATACTGGAGTGGCTTGCCGGTTCCTCCTCCAGTTGGTCAAAACTCTCCACTATGACCTGTCCATCTTGGGTGCCCTGCTCGGCATAGTTCATAGCTTCTCTGAGTTATTCAAGCCCCTTCGCCGCGGCAAGGCAGTGATCCATGAAGGGGATGACAAACCTAGACAGCATCTTAAAAAGCAGAGACATCACCTTGCCAACAAAGGTCTGTATAGTTAAAGCTATGGTTTTCCCAGTAGTGATGTATGGAAGTGAGAGCTAGACCATAAAGAAGATTGTCCGCTGAAGAATTGATGCTTTTGAATTAGGGTGCTGGAGGAGACTCTTGAGAGTCCCATGGACTGCAAGAAGATCAAACGTATCCATTCTTAAGGAAATCAGTCCTGAGTGCTCACTGGAAGGACAGATCCTGAAGCTGAGATTCCAATACTTTGGCCACCTCAAGAGAAGAGAAGACTCCCTGGAAAAGACCCTGATGTTGGGAAAGATGGAGGGCACAAGGAGAAGGGGACGACAGAGGATGAGATGGTTGGGTAGTGTTCTCGCAGCTACCAGCATGAGTTTGACTAAACTGCGGGAGGCAGTGGAAGACAGAAGTGCCTGGTGTACTCTGGTTCATGGGGTCACGAAGAGTCGGACACGACTAAACGACTAAAAAATAACAACACCACTGTATATTATGAAGCGTCCTGTCTCTGCTGGTTGCAGGAATGGATCTTGTTAAAAAATACAGATTTACTAGACTTGCAGGGTCATGATAATAAGTGGCACACGTATTTTTGGTATGATAAACGAAAGTATATAAAGGATTGTATAGCGTCTAGATCAGGGGAAGTAATAGTGCCACTGTATTCTGCTCTGGTCAGACCTCACCTGGAGTACTGTGTCCAGTTCTGGGCACCACAGTTCAAGAAGGACACTGACAAACTGGAACGTGTCCAGAGGAGGGCAACCAAAATGGTCAAAGGCCTGGAAACGATGCCTTATGAGGAACGGCTAAGGGAGCTGGGCATGTTTAGCCTGGAGAAGAGGAGGTTAAGGGGTGATATGATAGCCATGTTCAAATATATAAAAGGATGTCATATAGAGGAGGGAGAAAGGTTGTTTTCTGCTGCTCCAGAGAAGCGGACACGGAGCAATGGATCCAAACTACAAAAAAGAAGATTCCACCTAAACATTAGGAAGAACTTCCTGACAGTAAGAGCTGTTCGACAGTGGAATTTTCTGCCAAGGAGTGTGGTGGAGTCTCCTTCTTTGGAGGTCTTTAAGCAGAGGCTTGACAACCATATGTCAGGAGTGCTCTGATGGTGTTTCCTGCTTGGACTCGATGGCCCTTGTGGTCTATTCCAACTCTATGATTCTATGATTCCTGAACCATTTGATAAGAAAATCAATCTATGAGGTATGGGATAGGTACAAGAATGTATTGGAACCAAGAACACCATGGTGGCTCTCTCCATTGGAAGCAATTTCAGTTAAAAAAAGTAAAAATGGGGATATTAGAGAACTGTTAACGGATTGGTTGCAGCATCACCAATTAAATGATGTTTTTAAGGCTGACAAAAAGAAAGGTTTTGATACAATGAGATCGAAAAATGGGGGGGGATGAGGGTGATATGTTTCTGGATAATATGTTTTGTTTTAATTTTGAATAAAAAAAGTTTTTAAAAATAATAATAATGGTAATTATGGTTATATAATAGCTACTTAAGGGTAAAAAGATGCAGTAAATTTAATCTTAAAGATGGAAACCATGGAGGGAGGGAAGGAGGTCTAAGGGTTTGAAATGTTTGAAATCGCTTTGTTTTATATGTATAATTTCCCATATATATATATATATATATTTCTAAGAAAAAAAATTCCTTGTCTTTGTGCTTTCCTGGGCAACCACCCGGGAGCCGCTGATAGCATCCTGACACCTGCCCCATTGTGCCTAACTCCATCACATCTATGGCAGTGTTTTATTTCCATATTAACTGAATTTGGCTTCATCCCACATGCATCCCAATTGTTTTGAAATTTTCTCAGCTCTGTGAGAAGTTTCTGTTTGCTACTTCAACAGCCGGTGTTGCTTGGATGATCTTGTTGCAAATATCTATGGGAGCTATTATTTTGTACCAGTGGTTGACATTAACACACAGGCAAAAGATGTCACATATAATAAAACTCCATGGACCTAATTTCTTGCTTTGGCCTCAACTTTAGTTCTAGGAAGTCTTCCAGTGCTAAGTTGATGCTGGGCAATAATTTTAATTTTAGTAGAGCCAGCTATTAAATTTGCTCCTAAACCAGGAGTGGAAAATCATGTGAGCTTTTCTGCCCACTGTTTCCAAATGTAGTTTATTTAGACAAGATAAAATTAAGAGGCTGTGTTTGACATACAGTAATATTGTTGGGACAGGACTGTCTAAAGCTGCCCCTTTCCTCTGTAGTAAAATACTGCATTGATTTCCCTCTGTTCAATTTTTAAAAATATCCTCCAGGCTTTATCATTCTTTCTGTCAGTTTCAGCTGTATTTGTAAGCAATATTATAAATATAAATAAAAATTGCAGCACCTGGCTGTGTTTTGCTTGATCAAAACACAACAAGGCAGTCATTGTCTCCCCTGCAGACATTTCAGCTAGAGTTGACCTCAGTTGTAAAAATACTTTACAGTTCCTTGCTCAATATATATGAGCAACACTGTTTCTCAGGTTAACCAATAATACCAAATTAACACCACCTTTTGTCAGAAAGAGCCCAAATTAAATCACACAGAGACGAGTCTTCTATTCATAGTATTAATATAGCAGAGCACTATGAAATCTCTTAGGTGCTTGGTTGAATGGCTTTTTTTGCTTTTGCTTTTATTCTACCTCTACAAATATAATTTGAATCAATGCAAACATTCATGATCTCCTGATTCCTGTGAGAGTTGTTTGGAAAAGATAATTTCACCAGATGTAGTTACTCTTCATCTGTTTGTGATGGTGATGGTGGCAATGAGGTGCTTTGCCTTCTTCTGCCTGAAGGTGGGCCATGGTCAGTGCTGAAACCCACTGCCCTTCACTGGCAGAGGGCAGACCCCCTCAGTAGGCAGAGAGCATCCCCCTTAGGATGGGCAAGGCAAGCATCGCCTCTCTGGATTGGCTGGGAGAAGTAGGCGGGGCATGTTGGCAGAAGAAGAAGCAGGCAGGGAAGGAAACGCCATGGCTCTTATGTCAGCTTACACAAAATGTTGATGTTCATCTTCACACAATATATGCCAATGTTTTCTGAGGTTCCAAGAAATTTCTGGCTGCACACCCTGCACCTCACTCTCCTGGGCCCTGGCAAGGAAGGTGTGCATTTATAAACAAAATCTCAGTGTGACAAAGGCCTCCAAGCAATCAAATGTGCAAGGATATAGAGTCTATCCTTTACTGAAAACATAAGATTTATAGCAGTTAGTTTTCATGCATCCAGTCGCTTCAAACTGTGCAATATTAATGAGTATTTTTGGAATAAAGCATTGTCCAGACCCATGAAAATACTATTCAAAGTTTACTTGCAGAACTTTCTTCAGAAGCAGAACAGAGGAATCAATGATACATCCAAAATATCCATACATGCTCTTGCCACTATCTCAGTCAATTTCATCTGATGAAGTAAGCTTTCAGTTACAACAGCTCATGCTCATGCCACAACAAGTTGTATGTTTATAAGGAACCAGAGAATGACTTTTAAATTAGGAATGATAAAACCAATTAACTGCTCTTGTTTAGCAGACACAGAGTAACTGTTCTGTTCATTGTTCCATATTACTCTCTCATTTTTGCATTTTTGCAATGCATTTCCCCCCAGCAGCTTGTCCACCTAGGTTTGGTAGGCTCTTTGGTGATGGGTCTACACAGCTTCAGGTCACCTAAGATACTTGGGAGTATTCCTAGGATGTGGTCTGAGATACAAGATTGATTCCCTGGAAAGAAGGGGAAAGGTAGGACAAAAGCTCAGACCATGCCCTAGTGAAGCAACAGCTTTTGCATCCGCCAGAAACAGGCCAGTGCCTCACAGCCAACCTCCAATCTTTTCAGCCAACCCTGAAAACCTAACAGCAAGATCCTACCCTTAAGGGAAAGGGAAAGCACTTCATGTTAAAGTGACCTCCATCTGTTTTCTCACGTTCATGTCAGCCAAGTCCTGTGGCTGTGACAAAGACACATGACAAGAGCCTACTAAAAGGAGCCTCTTGACTATTTTCTGTTCCCATGAGAATGGAGACTGACCTGGTCACACCATGACAATTGCTGTTCAGCCATTGGTTTTCATTCCTTCTCTTGCATGTCCCCCATCTCAGCCCTCAACATGAGAAGAATTTAAAGCATGCTAGAGATGGCTGCACACCTGCTACCTTATGCTGAAAATTGATGTGGCCAATGAAGCAAACAAAAATTGCTTCATTGCATAGCTGGCTGCAGTGCACCTTGAGCTCACACTGTATGCAGGGCAGATTCATTATATGAATTGGCCCTGAGTCCACAAGTGTGCAAGTGAGCCAGAGACTGAAGCAGATTTCATTTCAGGAATGTTAACAGTCAAAACCAAGTGGGAGGAGGTATCAACCCTGAATGCCAGTAATTCAATTAAGGTGACTGAATGTTGAATTCAGCAAGATCCTTGACTCTGAATTGCCTGAGTAGTGCAAGATATCCTGCTTATGGAACCTGAATGCAGTCTTCCTGTCAATGTTTAATAAAGGGGGAAAGACTTGCAGCAGAACTAAGGGGAAGGATAATCAAGGAGCTGCTCTAGCCATGCCTATTAGAAGGAAAACCTTTTATACAAGAATGTTGCTGTAGCAGCTGCTGCCATTAGGGAATGCCAGGCTGGTGAAATGAAAGGCTATAAAACATTGTTATAGTAGATTAAACTTTTGAATAGTTAGTGTAGGTGTGAATTGAAGTTACTTGAGGAGTCTTGGGCTTCCACTGTACTTTTTCTCTCTCCTTCCAATCAATCAGCTAAACACTAACTGACCCAGGAAAAATGAAGACTTTATTTTACAGAATGTATTTAATAAGTGGGATTTCCTGCTCTACAGAACAAGGCTGTTTGAAATGTGTTATAGGTGTGCAGAGACAAATTCCCCTTCTTTCATTTTTCCTAAGGAAGAGATAGAAGACCTACATCTCTTGCCCTTGTGAAAACTTGTCTTCCTCATGTGCTGGATTTCACTCTCTATATTTTGGCTTTTAGTAAAAATATATTCTGTAGCTATATCCTTTTAATGCAGCTCTTTTATTCCTTGCTGATAACAGATACCTCCTTCAGTGCTTTTTTATCATACAGTTTCATCCACAAAATGGGCTCCATCGTCCTTGCTATCATTCAAACACACATAGAGGCTCTTACCTGTAAGAAAGATCTTTATTTGGACAAGGAATGGTACAAGCTCAGCAGCAGCCCCAGTGCTCAGGGGCCATGGTTTACGGGCAGGGCAAGAAGATCAGAAGTGGACAGAGTTGTCCCAACTATTCTCCACCCCACCCCACCCGCAGCAAGCTTTTAAAGGTGGGCTGGGCTGTGCAGGAATGTCAAGCTTACAAGTGCATGCTCCATTGGGGGGTCTGCTTCCATCTGCAAAGGCTGCATCCTCCTGTTCAGACTCCCCCTACCCCGATGATCAAAGCCCAGACCCCCCTCAGAGGGAGAGCAAGTATCTCAGCTTGCCTCCCAAAGGAGAGACCCCTCTCCTCCAACAAGGTCAGGAAGTTCTTCCTAATGTTTAGGTGGAATCTTCTTTCTTATCTGTTGTTAAATTTATTTTAAATCAAGATTACAAATTGCCCTCAAATTTATCGTAGCGCAGAATATGAGTAAGATGTGATCCAGTCTCCTGTATTCTTAAAGGTAAAGATAAAGCTACCCCTAACTGTTAGGTCCAGTCGCGGACGACTGGGGTTGCATGCTCATCTCACTTTACTGGCTGAAGGAGCCGGCATTTGTCCACAGACAGCTTCCGGGTCATGTGGCCAGCATGTCTAAGCCGCTTCTGGAGAACCAGAGCAGCGCACAGAAATGCCGTTTACCTTCCCACCGGAGCGGTACCTATTTATCTACTTGCACTTTGACGTGCTTTCAAACTGCTAGGTGGGCAGGAGCTGGGATCGAACAATGGGCGCTCACCCCGTTGCAGGGATTCGAACCACCGACCTTCTGATTGACAAGCCCTAGCCCTAGGTTTAGACCACAGTGTCACCCACGTGCCCCCTGTATTCTTAGGCTGCAATAATTAACAATATTTGAAGATGACATTTGGAGTTAATCTTAATTGGAGCTGTGCTCACTTACAACTCTACAATTCTATGATCCTATGATTCTAAGTAGAGATCTGCATGTCTCAATTCTGGCAATGCTTTTTAGATTTCCAACTCACTATTCCTTAACAAAAACTAACTCTGTACATGGACCCTCCAGTCTGATTTGCTGCCCTAATTTGCAGATCTGGATCAAACCCAATTTGGACTGGACTTTCCTAAATAAGATCATTTGACAACCAATGGATTTTTGGCTTTGGGGCAAGGCTCAAATATTTCAGGCCTACTTCCATCCTGTGTGAGTGCCTGGAGGCGGTTGGAGGATGGATGGTGGCTAACAGATTGAGGTTGAATCCTGACAAGACAGAAGTACTGTTTTTGGGGGGCAGGGGGCTGGTGGGTGTGGGGGATTCCCTGGTCCTGAATGGGGTAACTGTGCCCCTGAAGGACCAGGTGCGCAGCCCGGGAGTCATTTTGGACTCACAGCTGTCCATGGAGGCACAGGTTGATTCTGTGTCCAGGGCAGCTGTTTACCAGCTCCATCTGGTACACAGGCTGAGACCCTACCTGCCCGCGGACTGTCTCACCAGAGTGGTGCATCCTCTAGTTATCTCCCGCTTGGACTACTGCAATGCGCTCTACGTGGGGCTACCTTTGAAGGTGACCCGTAAACTGCAATTAATCCAGAATGTGGCAGCTAGACTGGTGACTGGGAGTGGCCGCCAAAACCATATAACACTGGTTCTAAAGGATTTACATTGGTTCCCAGTACGTTTTCAAGCACAATTCAAAGTGTTGGTGCTGACCTTTAAAGCCCTAAACAGGACCTATATACCTGAAGGAGCTTCTCCACCCCCATCGTTCTGCCCGGACACTGAGATCCAGCTCCGAGGGCCTTCTGGAGGTTCCCTCATTGCGAGAAGTAAGGTTACAGGGAACCAGACAGAGGGCCTTCTCGGTAGTGGCGCCCACGCTGTGGAACACCCTCCCTTCAGATGTGAAGGAAATAAGTAGCTATCCTATTTTTAAAAGACATCTGAAGGAGGCCCTGTTCAGGGAAGTTTTTAATATTTAACGCTGTATTGTTTTTAATACTTGATTGGGAGCCGCCCAGAGTGGCTGGGGAAACTCAGCCAGATGGGCGGGGTATAAATAATAAATTATTATTATTATTATTATTATTATTATTATTATTATTATTATTATTATTATTATTATTCCAAACTTAAAGTACAAAATACAGTCCATTATTCTAAGGGGAGCTCTGGAAATATTGCAGCTGGTCTGATGCTGGCTTAGCAAGAGTTTACATTTTTGACACAGGAGATCCCAGTCCATAAAACCATAAGATGAATGTGTGGCAGGGAATGGGTGGACAAATTATTTGCTCTTTGTAAGGCAGGGGCTGAGGTGTGCCTTGAGATACTTGAGATACTTTGGCCTCAGTAGGACTGAAGGGGTTTCCCATCATGGTTTTGGAGAGCAGGTCCTCCCTCCTGAATCTACTGCTACTACTGAGGCAAGCTCACTCCTGACTGAGGCGAGCTCACTCTCATTCTGGCCCTTTCCTGGCTGGCTGATGAAGGGGAGTTGACCTCCCATCCTCTTCAAGATGCTGCTGTTTCCTACCTGAGGACCTTTTGTTGGGTCCTTTACTGTCAGGGATCCTGCTCCTGCATCTGGAGGCTTCAGAAGACAGACCTTAAACCACTGACATATTTCATCCATTGATTAGAAACATGTCAGTCCATCCTACAATACAAATTAACCTGCCTAATTAATGGCTTCAGGAAGAAAAGATAATTGTCACTGTGATAGTTGCAAATATACAGCACCATTGGTTAAAATGGGATCGTGCAGAATATCACAAGCAAAAGAAAGATAAATCTGTGCCTTGGATTTCTTATCATCTAGACTGTGACAGTGGAGGAGATAACAAAGGAAAGGGAGTGATGGGACAGAGTCAGGGAGAAAAAGTTATGTATATGGTTGCATTCAATGTTGTGCTAAAGCAGATTGTTTTGTCAGCATAAGAATTTCTCTTTGCACAATGGAATGATCTGCCTTTCTTCTTCTCCCTTCTCCCTAAATCTTTTGTGGGGGTTCTCCCAACACTCCACATCTATCCTGTAGCTATTTTGTAGTTTATCATGAAACGCTGTGTACTGATGTGCCCCCAACTTCACTGAACTGAGAAAAAGAATGCCTAATAATGAGTACGCAGTCTAAGATCTGAAAGAATGAGGACGGTGGAGATTTGTTCCAAAGAAAGTCTTCTCTGTACACTTGCATTCCACTTGAATTTTATATCAGTGTTGGGTTCAGGTTACCATTCTTTATTGCAGTAACCATGGACCATTGGCACAAATACAGTTACATATAATTAGAAACAAGTGAACAAATACAAGACAGATTTGAAACCAAGTGACACCACAGAAGGAGATGTTGCAGTCGGATAATTGTTTGACAAAACCATTTCTTCAGATTTTTAAAAGCTTCCAAAAGTACAGTATCTGTCAAATCCATGGGGTGCTTCTATCCAAAGTGGCATTTTTTGTTGTTGTTCTGCTTCTCAAAGCCAAGGGCGTGAGCCAATTTGAAAGTGAAGGCTTTAGAGCCTCATAGCGACACATTTTCCTCTTGGTGTGGCACATTTTAGCAAGCACAAATGGGAAAGTGGGATTAGAAGGCAGTGAGGTTGCAAATTGGAGAGGGTCTCTATCTCCCACCATATGGCATGTGTTGTGTGTGTTTGTATTTGTCATCCTCTTTGGAACAAAGGGTTAGCAGTTTCCTCCTTGTTTTCTTTCATGCTAATTCCTGTTCTTCAGAAGCTATAAATGGCTGACTTGATTCCCAAAAGTGCCATAACTTTCCCCCTCCAACTTCCCCTTTACCCAACATTCACATCTCCAAAGCTGTTTAAAACACCCCATTTGTAATTAAGTTTAACCTTTGTAAAGCCTCTGGGTAAAGTCTGCTCATTAATCTTTCACCTGACAAGCCTTTGGGGCTGCAGAGTTGCAAAGGCTTGTATTAGAGGAACACTGACTGCCGAGGAGAAGTACAAAAGGGGTAATTAGGCAAAGGTGTTAGCTGGAACAGAACAGAACTAGAGGGATTTGATTATATTACAGTTCATGTCAGACAGCAGTGGGGACAATGAAAGGCAAAGGACTGCAGAATGACTGTCAGAAACAAACCCAACTATTCTTTTTTTGGTACAAAATCAGGTTAATTCACATCTGATCATGGCACACAACTCCGGCTAAATTAGTACTGTTATGAGTTTGTGGGTGCCAAACCTCTCTAATTCCTGGATGCAGTAAGTGTTAGAATTTAATCAAGTCTTGGGGTATTAAGCAGAGTGCTAGACTTCTAATCCCTGGATTCAGCAAGTGTTACAAGTAATCAAGCAAGTGTTACACTAATCAAGCCAGGCTAGCTTCCTGGGTAATGGGCCATGAAGTGAACAAAGCATCAAAGGGCTTGTGCTACATAGCAAATGGGTGAGGTCCCCCTCCATCAACAGATAGAGCCAGGTTTTAGAGTGGTCAGGAGTTATGTGACCGATCAGCAAGGCAGCAAGCGGGAAAGCCAGAGGCAGAGATTTCTGCTTGATTCCAAGGTTGCAAGATATGAGAGAAGCAAGACCCTGTGGCATGTCCATGTTGTGAACCCTCCAACAGATGCTCAGGTTGTATATGTGTATAAATCAGGTATCATAAAAGTACCACAGTCTCTGCTGTGTCTTATTCCCAAAGAAAACACGTAAGAGATGTTTGACACAGGAACGTTCTCCCTTGGAGGTTGTGGACTCTCCTTCCTTGGAGGTTTCTAAGCAGAGGTTGGATGGTCAAATGTCTATTTAGCCATGAAATTGGTCAATTGTGATTTGTCAGCTTAATCTATTTTCTAGTGTAGGGTTAAAGTGGAAAAAATTATGTATGGGCTTCCTTATATAAATGTGATATGTAAAATCTCTAGACACATTAAGAATACTATTTATTTTTTTCCTGAAAAAGTGGTACTGAAGCAGAAGCAAATGGAAGAAACAATGACAGCCAATTGTATAGAAAAAGGTTGGATATTATGAGGTTTGGAGTTTTATATCCCAAAACACTATTTTCAGTAATCAAAATGGAATACAATTTAGTTCATCTCTAGTATGCTGTTTAGTTCTCAGTTGATTAAATCCACTTTGGAAATGAAGGTGCAGATGTTACAGATACAGATATCAATGATGTATATCATCACTTTACCGAATGTTAATGTTATGGAAAACTAGAATTATCACATGATGATACTGCATTCAATAGACATTAAATAGTATGCTTAATTTTGAGAAATCCTCTCAGTGTAATTATTATAAAGCAAAGTTTATGCAAATTCAGTGGTCATCTCCCATGGTACTAAGAGAAGATGATTAAAATTATTAAGTTGATATCTCATATTTCAAATTATCTGAACAATTTTGTTATGAGATGGGGAAATTAATGCTTAGTTTATTGGTAGTTGCATATTTGCTGATCACTTAATTTCAGAAACAGACTGGCATCATCTATTGATCTCTCATCGAATAAGAGATGTTGCTAATGCTCCTCTGTTGGCTAGCAAGCCTGATCTCACACCTTAATAACTGTCGCTATTTACTATGCTGTACTATGTATTTGGGATCTATAGACTGCAATATAGCTGTGTGTGCTTCTTCTTTTTTGGAAATAATTTTTATTTGATTTTACAAATTCATTCACATCCAAAATCACAAATAATGAAAATTACACAAGATTCTTTTGAATCTTGGGAATTTCCCCCCCTCCCCTCCATGGGTTCTTTTGTTGTTGTTGTTTAGTCGTTTAGTCGTGTCCGACTCTTCGTGACCCCATGGACCAGAGCACGCCAGGCACTCCTGTCTTCCACTGCCTCCCACAGTTTGGTCAGACTCATGTTTGTAGCTTCGAGAACACTGTCCAACTGTCTTGTCCTCTGTCGTCCCCTTCTCCTTGTGCCCTCAGTCTTTCCCAACCTCAGGATCTTTTCCAGAATGGGTTCTTTAGTTAACTTGTAATGCCAAAGAGTTCAAGTGTTTATAGTGGCCTGTCAAATGTAATGTAAATTTCTCCCATTCTTTGTTCAAGTTTTGATCCTCCTGGTTTCTGATTTTTTCCAGTCATTTTTGCCATCTCTGCATAATCCAATAGTTTGGTCTGCCAGTCCACACCTTGTTGTCTTTCCAGCTTTGGGCAAACAGCATTCTTGCAGCTGTTGTGGCATACAGAAACAATCTTTTCAGTTCCTTTGGTATCTCTGCACCTATAATTCCTAACAAAAAGGCTTCTGGTTTTTTAAACAAATGTTATTTTAAATATTTTTTTTCAACTCATTCTATATCATTTCCCAGAATTCATTTATTACTTTGCAGTTCCACCTCATATACATTTTTGCTAATTTACTCGGAGTTAAATATCAGCGGTACATCATTTACATATAGTTTTTTTTTAATGTATAACACACTGTCCATTTCAAATCCTCTGTCCATAGTTTTTCCCAAGCTGACAAAGACTCTCCTCCCTGGAAGAGAGGGGAGTGGTTGTGGGCGGGAGACCGAGCTCCGCCCCTGGTAGGGGGCATTAGCCCCCTCCCCTCCTACCTGGCTGGCGCCCACGCCCACCGGAGGTGGCCAACCAGGTGCCTCCGGGGGGCGTGTGTAGCAGCTTAATGCTGTGGTGCTAGCTCCGCCTCCTCCTCATTCATCGTCGTCCCTCAGCGAGTCACCCACCCTCCACTCCCATTTAGCTCAGGGTATAGGTTTTTGGCCTTGCTATGGACCTTAGGTTGGTCGCCCTGGTTGGCTGGGGGGCCTGGTAGGAATTTTTCCATTTGGCATTAGGCCTTTTGGTTTTTTCGCCTACCTCGTAGCAATCGTCACAACTTTTGTGGTATTGGTGGGTAGGTTAGGCATTGGATTCATGTGTTGTGCTGTGTCAAGGGCTAGGTGTGGCCATCGCCTATGCTATCTACTGTGGGTTATTCCGTTAAAGGAATCTGGCGGTCGTGTATTCCGTCCGATGCCTGCTTGGCGGGAGGCCATGGCACGACCCTCGGTGACATCAGGGGGTGAGCCTATAGTTGGATGAGCATCAACAGGCTCCACCTACTGTTGAATAAACCCACCACCTATAGTCATCCAATGCCTAAGCCAATACCTTTTCACTGCTGTAATCAATAAAGTTGTGGCCTTTTCTTGCCCATTAACCTTATATCACGTGTCCTTGTGTATTTATTTCACATAGCGGGGTCGGGCCCTCGATCCACAATTGTATATTATACTCAAAGTCCCTTGCCCATTGTATCATAACCGATTTAACATCTTCATCTTTAGTAAACCATTCCAATAACAATTTGTACATTTTAGAGAGTAGTTTCACATTATTCTTCAAAGCATGTGCTTTTGACCAACATGCTGTGGAGCTACTGGGGTGAGGAATAATCCCATACCCTCCAACATTTCTCTGATGAAAATAAGTATGTCCCATTCTGTAATGATGATTTTACTATTTATACCCCAGCCACTTTGGGCAGCTTCCAAGAAAAACATAATCAAACATTAAACTTTTTCAAAATGTTTAATGCAGGATTGCCTTCAGACAGCTCAGGGGTCAGATAACTCCATACCTCTAACATTTCTCCAATGAAAATAGGACATCCTAAGGAAAAGTGGGACATTCTGGGATCAAATCAGAAAGCAGGACGGCTTCTCTAAATCAGGGACGTCCCTGGAAAATAGGGACACTTGGAAGGTCTGTAATCCACATAGGATCTCTACTACGTCCTCTGCCCCACCTGCTTGGTGTGGAGCAGATTGACTTTCCCCTCATTAACTATGCCAACGCCAGGGCTGGCATAGTTCCAGGTACATGTGTGAGAGACGGACAAACACCCTTGGTCACCTTCAATGCCGCCCCCTGAGGAAAGGCCCTGTTTCTGACCTGTTGTTGTTGGCATACATCTGCCATCTGTTTGGGGAGACAATGGAGGAAGGCGCCTTTGGGGGTGAAGTCAAACTATTGGGATGTTGCAGCACCTGCTGTGGCAGGAGAGACCCATGTTGTATTACATTTTTACTATTTTTTTGGGGAGCGGCCCAGAGAACCGCTTGGGGGAACCAAGTCAGATGGGCACCATATTATTATTATTATTATTATTATTATTATTATTATTATTATACCAGTAATAGTTGAATAGCTTTAAATGGCTAAACTTTTAACACTTAAAAAACAAACAAACCAACCCAGTGCAATCCTTTATGTTTTCTACTCAGAGATAAGTGACGCAGACTTCAACGAGTTTTACTCCCAAGGTAGGAGTTTATTGGGTTGTAGCTATAATCTCTTATTTTAATAACAAAGTATTTTTTATTCTCACATAATTTATGTGAAAAATATATACAAGAGTCTTATGACTTAGGTGAAAATAATCCATCTTAACTTGCTTTTCTTAAGTTTAACATCTATTTTTTCTCAAAGGCAGGCCTGCAACTATAATTAAAGCCTTTTTTTTCTTAAAGAGAAAAAATAGCAGGAATATTATCAGCCTGACAAAAAGAAATATTGCCATTTTCAGCTTTGGAATGGGTGAGAAACACACTCAACTGAAGTGGTAACATTTGCACATACTACTCTGTGTGCTTAGAAATTCTAACAACTCTCATCTGGGGGAGAATGCTAAAAGAAAAGAAAATTTGACATTAATAATCTCTCCTCTTGTTTCGATCGGACTATCAATTATTTTAGTCGAGACAAAATTTCAAGCAGGATCTTGATCCCAAATCAAAGCAAGGAGGGACAATGCCTTTGGTGGCCCCATTATTCTCCATAATGTGCTTTCTATTGTAGTTTTCTTTAATACTGTCTTGTAGAATAGGAAAAAAAGCTTTTTTTTAAATAGAATCATAGAGTTGGAAGAGACCACAAGGGCCATCGAGTCCAACCCCCTGCCAAGCAGGAAACACCATCGGAGCACTCCTGACATATGGTTGTCAAGCCTCTGCTTAAAGACCTCCAAAGTAGGAGACTCCACCACACTCCTTGGCAGCAAATTCCACTGTCAAACAGCTCTTACTGTCAGGAAGTTCTTCCTAATGTTTAGGTGGAATCTTCTTTCTTGTAGTTTGGATCCATTGCTCCGTGTCCGCTTCTCTGGAGCAGCAGAAAACAACCTTTCTCCCTCCTCTATGTGACATCCTTTTATATATTTGAACATGGCTATCATATCACCCCTTAGCCTCCTCTTCTCCAGGCTAAACATGTCCAGCTCCCTTAGCCGTTCCTCAAAGGCATCGTTTCCAGGCCTTTCAGCATTTTGGTTGCCCTCCTCTGGACACGTTCCAGTTTGTCAGTGTCCTTCTTGAATTGTGGTGCCCAGAATTGGACACAGTACTCCAGGTGAGGTCTGACCAGAGCAGAATACAGTGGCACTATTACTTCCCTTGATTTAGATGCTATACTCCTATTGATGCAGCCCAGAATTGCATTGGCTTTTTTAGCTGCCGTGTCACACTGTTGGCTCATGTCAAGTTTGTGGTCAACCAAGACTCCTAGATCCTTTTCACATGTACTGCTCTCAAGCCAGGTGTCACCCATCTTGTATTTGTGCCTCTCATTTTTTTTGCCCAAGTGCAATACTTTACATTTCTCCCTGTTAAAATTCATCTTGTTTGTTTTTGCCCAGTTCTCTAGTCTGTCAAGGTCGTTTTGAAGTGTGATCCTGTCCTCTGGGGTGTTAGCCACCCCTCCCAGTTTGGTGTCATCTGCAAATTTGATCAGGATGCCCTTGAGTCCATCATCCAAGTCGTTGATAAAGATGTTGAATAAGACCGGGCCCAAGACAGAACCCTGTGGCACCCCACTAGTCACTCTTCTCCAGGAACCATTGAGGAGCACCCTTTGGGTTCGGTCAGTCAGCCAGTTACAAATCCACTGAGTGGTAGCATCGTCAAGACCGCATTTTACCAGGTTAGTTTGGCATGACTTATTTTTCAGAAATCCATGCTGACTATTGGTGATCACAGCATTCCTTTCTAGGTGTTCACAGACTGTTTGCTTAATGATCTGCTCCAGAATCTTCCCTGGTATTGATGTCAGACTGACTGGGCGGTAATTATTTGGGTCCTCTCTTTTTCCCTTTTTGAAAATAGGGACAACATTTGCCCTCCTCCAGTCTGCCGGGACTTTGCCTGTTCTCCAGGAATTCTCAAAGATGACTGCCAGTGGTTCTGAGATCACATCTGCCAGTTCTTTTAATACTCTTGGATGCAGTTCATCTGGCCCTGGAGACTTGAATACATCTAAACTAGCCAAGTATTCTTGTACTATCTCCTTAGTTATTCTGGGCTGTGTTTCCTTTGCTGAATCATTTGCTCCAAATTCTTCAGGTCGGGCATTGTTTTCTTTATCGGAGAAGACTGAGGCAAAGAAGGCATTGAGGAGTTCAGCCCTTTCTGTGTCCCCTGTTTGCATTTCACCATCTTCTCCTCTGAGTGACCCCACTGTTTCTTTGTTCTTCCTTTTGCTACGAACATACCCATAAAAGCCTTTTTTGTTGCTTTTAACCTCTCTAGCAAGCCTGAGTTCATTCTGTGCTTTAGCTTTTCTGACTTTGTGTCTACACGTGCTGGCTATTTGTTTGAATTCCTCTTTGGTGGTTTCCCCCCTTTTCCATTTTTTGTACACATCCTTTTTTAATCTTAACTCAGTTAAAAGTTCTTTAGATAGCCACCCTGGCTTCTTTAGGCACATTCCATGTTTCCGTCTCAATGGTATTGCCTGACGTTGTGCTTTTACTATCTCCCTCTTAACAAACTCCCAGCCATCATGAACTCCCTTTCCTTTTAGTATTACTGTCCATGGGATCTCACCCAGCACTTCCCTAAGTTTTATGAAGTCGGCTTTCTTAAAGTCAAGAAATTGAGTCCTAGTATGCTTGGCTGCTCCTTTCCACTGTATAGTAAATTTCAGAAGAGCTTGATCACTCGCGCCTAATGATCCTTCCACTTCTACCCCACTAACCAGGTCATCAACATTGGTTAAGACCAGATCTAAAATGGCTGTTCCTCTTGTTGCTTTTCCCACTTTCTGGACAATGAAGTTGTCTGCAAGGCCAGTGAGGAATCTGTTTGACCTTATGCTCTTGGCTGAGTTTGACATCCAACAAATATCCGGGTAATTGAAGTCCCCCATTACTACTATCTCCCTTCCTTTTGCATGCTTGGCCATCTGTTCCAGGAAGGCATCATCTATGTCCTCCGTTTGGCTTGGGGATCTATAGTAAACTCCCACAATGAGGTCTCTGTTATTCTTCTCTCCCTTAATTTTGACCCAAATGCTCTCACTTTGGCTTTGAGGTTCCAAATCTTGGATCTCTTCACAGGTATACACATCCCTGACATATAACGCCACTCCTCCTCCTTTCTTGTCTGGTCTGTTTCTCTGAAATAGATTGTGTCCCCCCATTATTACATTCCAATCGTGGGACTTATCCCATCAGGTTACAGTGATGCCTATTATGTCATATTTAGTTTGCTGTACCAAGAGCTCAAGCTCATCTTGTTTATTTCCCATGCTTTGCGCATTAGTGTACAGCCATTGAAGTCCATTAATCATCCCCCCCTGTCTCTTATTTAAGGATTTTTTCCTCCCACCACTAGGTCTGCGTGCTGTTTGCTCCATTTGGTCTATGACATTTGGATGATCATCTTCATCAATTGATAGACTCCTACCTTCAGGAGCACTGTCTCCCCCACATTAGTCAGTTTAAAGCCCTCCTGAGGAGGTTTCTGAGATTTTTGGCAAAAACATTTCTCCCAACCGTTGTGAGGTGCAGCCCATTGCTTGCCAGAAATCCATCTTCAAGAAACTGCAGTCCGTGATCTAAGAATCCAAACCGTTCCTGTTTACACCAGCTGCGAAGCCAGCTGTTCACTTCCACTATTTTCCCCTCTCTCCCTGGGCCACGTCGTTCAACTGGGAGGACAGATGAGATGACAATTTGTGCATTTAGTTGCTTCAATTTCCTGCCGAGAGCCTCGTAGTCTCTTTTGATCTTCTGGAGGCTATTGCTTGCAGTGTCATTGGTTCCCACATGAACCAAGAGGAAGAGGTATTTGTCAGTGGGTTTTATGATTCCTTGCAGTCGTTCAGTTACATCTTGGATCTTAGCCCCGGGGAGACAGCACACTTCCCGAGACATCTTGTCAGGCCCACAGATCACTGCTTCTTTTCCCCTCAGTAGGGAATCCCCTATCACCACTACACACCTCCTCTTAGGTTTGGTCGGGGTTCTTCCGTGAGCTGTCCCTTCCAAGGTCACCTGCACATTCCCTGAGGACTGACTTTGCTGCTCGTCTTCATATACCTGATCGACTGTAATGAGGGAGAGATCCTCAAATGGAGTCTGCTCTTCGTCTTCCATGCTAGGGGAGAGGACCTCAAAGCGATTGTGTATTTCTAAACAATCAGAACGAACCCTGGGCCTCCTACTTCTTTGAGTCACGTTTCCCCATATATCTGGCTCCTGTGTTGGTGAACTAGCCTCCTTCTCAGGGGAGTCCCCTGTCTCCTCCTTTGTGGAGATGGCGTGCTCTGTTGCTTCTAAGAAGAGCTCCAGCTCTCTAATTCTTTGGAGCGTAGCTACACGTTCCTCCAGTTGCTGGACTTTGTCTTTTAAGAGGGCAATCAACATGCAATTGCTGCAGGTAAAGCTGCCTGCAACCTTTGGCAAGTGCTCCTCATAGGGCTTGGTTTCCAGACCCTTGATCATCTTGGTTGCCCTCCTCTGCACACCTTCCAGCTTGCCAACATCCTTCTTATATTGTGGTGCCCAGAATTGGACACAGCATTCCAGGTGTGGTCTGACGAAGGCAGAAGAGAGTAGGACCATGACTTCCATTGATCTGGACACTAGACTTCTGTTAAGACAGCCTCCCCCCCAATAATTTTGTTTGTTCCTGTAAGACACCCAGAGAATTTTGGATATAGGTCAGCTTATAAACTGTATAAATTGTAAGGCTACTGGACTTGAATCTGTGACACCTCATGGAGATCTCCACAGCCTAAAGTGTCTGACAGGATTTTTTGTTGTTGTTCAAGTCAGTTTCTCTTTTAAAAATCTGGTGGCTGCTATATAGCATTCAACATCCTTTAACCAAAAACATCTATTTTGTTTACTTCTACAACACACACAATCATGACTAATTGTGATACCTTTTATATATGGAGGGACATACATATTCTCAACACCTAATTCTCTGTAATGCTATTTTGGTCTTCCCGTAGAACTGGAAGTACTAAAAAAATGGAGTTATATGCTATTAAAGCAATTTGAAGGCACAGGGAATAAGGCAATGTCTTTTGCATTATCAGTGTAAATAAGAATAAAACTTGCCATATTCCCTTTTTGCCAATTATGCTGGCAATTTTTATTCCTTAATGAGATTCAGGCCAAGGGCAAGCAGTGGAGAGTCTGCGCACGTATTTGGCTTGCTCCAATTACAACCCTAAGGGCAACTGCTTTTCCAAAAGGAACTAAATCAAATCTAATAAAACCTATCCTTACCAAATTTAACAAATACAACCAGGAGATGCTGAAATTGGAATAATGGGGACAACTGATATCAGAGCTCTGTAAAAGACAGTTAGGGAAATATTGTGATTCCTAAGCTACAACGATTGGTTGTCTGGCTCAGCCACTTTGGATCTTCCTTAATCATCACAGTAAATAGGACTAGCTGAGTCACTTTGCTTTGAGCAATTCTGTGCTTAATTATATCAAATGTAGAATCCGCATTTGATTGCTCAGCCTGTTCAGCCCCTAAGGGGGGGGGGAGGGCTTCCACTCACGAAAAAATAAAATGCCCCCCAAAATATTAAGTAATTTAGACTGGGTTTAACAAATAAGCAGAATGTCAGCATCATATATCACTGTTAGAATAAATTTAAGTTACTCAGCCAAAAGCTCAAGACTGCTCTGAAACAACTAGATGCTCACTGGAAGTCTGTCATATCAGCCCTTGCTTACAGTGAGATTCAGTGGACTTTTGAGGTGTCACCTCGAAACACAAGCCTGACTCTCTCTTATTGAAAAGATCTTTCACACTAATTTGATTTCAGTTTATTGACCAGTCCACTTAAATTTCAAATGCTGGAAATAAAAATATCCAACTTTATTTTCCCGGATCCAGGCAGACGTATGTCTTTCTTTCTTTGGCAATCACTCATAGGTGAGTAAGATTGTCTTCCATGAACACGGTTTTAACAATGAGTCCGTAAGTGACTGTGGAGGCCAATTCTGGACCCACATGTCCTTCCACAGGCAGGAGTTGATCACGGTGTGGAATTGCCAAGCATGCCTTCCTCTTAGCACATTTCTCCCTTGCATTCTGAGTTCAAGTGTCTTCAAAGCCCAGGACACCTTTGGTCAAGGCTGTTCTCCAACTGGAGCGCTCACAGGCCAGTGTTTCCCAGTTGTCGGTGTTTATACTACTTTTTTTAGATTTGCCTTTAGACAGTCTATAAACCTCTTTTGATGACCATCAGCATTACGCTTTCCATTTTTAAGTTCGGAATAGAGTAGTTGCTTTGGAAGACAACATTACCAGTCCAATGAAGTTGATGTTGAAGAATTATTGCTTCAACACTGGTGATCTTTGCTTCACCTGGTATTAGTTCGTCTGTCTTCCCAAGTGATGTGTATGATTTTTTGGAGATACCGTTGAGGGAATATTTTGAGGAGTTGGAGATGGCGTTTGTAAGTGGTAGAACCATACACATGTAGAACCAGGCTGCCATGTGCATGTCTCTAGATCATGCACACCAATAGGAACTGCATTGCATGAAGGGGCAGCTGCATCAGTGGTGCCTTCATCAGGGGCAGACTTTGGCAATACAGAGTCCTGAGCGAGGACAACATTTGGCACCCCCACCTAAATATTTTTCATTTTTATAATACTTCTGTTTTTATTTTCTCTGTTGCCCTGTGTGGGGCAACCACCCACATGGCTTCTAAATCTGGCACTCTCTTCATTGAGATCCTCACAACTTAATTTTTCTTGCAGCTCAGTTGAACGCCATACTCACCCTAGAGGTGGGGAAACCTCAGGCCTGAGGGGCAAATGCAGACCTCCAGGCTTCTCTGTTTGGGGATCCTCCCCAGGCCACACTCCTTTCCTCACCCCAGCAGACATCAAGACAAAGCTTCAGCTTTATCAAGGCAGGCAGAACACGCTGCAAAGGTTGGGGGGAGGGCCAGCAGCACAATCCCACCCCTGGAAATGCTGAGGGGCTGCCTTCTTCCACAATGCATGTGCCAAGGGTGCTTGATAAGAAGCTGAAATCATGCCCATCAAGACCTTTGCCTAGAAATCACACAACTAATGGCCGTGTGGATGAGCCCCAAGTTAGAGAAACACACCCAGGAGGGCTGCAGTGGCAATGAACGTTGAGGCCCCCCCCACCTGTTGCCAGTTTCTGAGGTGGGGAGCTTGTGGCCTAAAATAGGTGTGTGTGTGGGGGGGGTGCCCCCGGAGGGTTCCTGCCTCAGAAGTGCATCTTCCAACTCACAAAGTGCAGCCAGAATGATGAGGGGGGAGCTCACATGTTTGTCCCTGCAGCTGCTGCCCTCATGCATTCACTCAACTCGGCTATAGAATGGCATAGCTAGATGCACATGTGAATATGGAAATCTGTGTGTGTGTGTGTGTGTGTGCGTATGTATGTATGTACCTTGGGCCACGGCAAAATTCTAAGAGAAACCACAGGAAATTGATTGTGTTTGACAGTGCTTTTTTTTCTAAAAAAATGTTTAGGGGTACTCCCATTTTCCTACTCATATTGAAATACTGCCCCGCAATGAGGCCAAACTTAGATTCACAAAATGTTTAGGGGTATGTGTACCCCTGTATCCCCTCAGAAAAAAAGCACTGGTGTTTGAGAACTGAAGGAATGTCTTGCCTCGTGTGCCTTATTGGGCTTCTTGCCTTTTCCCCTGACCGTGGGCAAGACCTTGGCAGAGCTGACCATCTTCCTGCCTTCAAGGGGAAAAAGGAGAATTAAATAGGGAAAACTTTGAAGCACAAGCAAATTAAAAGAGAACTGGAATACACTCAATTAACTAAATTGCTATTGATATCTGTCATTACAAAATACCTATGGCTGTTTAATCTCTCAAGCACACAACTAAGCAACTAAGGAACATATATTCTTACAAGCCTCAGTGGAGGAACTGAGATTATACATGCTCTCTCTAATTTAAAGAGGGACTTGCACAGTGGGATGTATTGGGAAAAATGAGAGCATTTAAATAAAAAGCAATTTGCTCTTCCTGTAATTGTATTCCCCTTGCTAGTACTACTAATTATTGAAGATAGCAAAGCTTGAACTGAATTCTCTTTTAACAACAACTTTGGTGTTTTCACTTCATCCTTTCAGGAATCCAGTTGAATCCACAACATTGGCATAGAATTGGCATAGACTTTGACAGTGTTGCAGACACAGCAGTCAAAAACCAGTACGTTTAACCCTTCCCTTGCTCTACACTAGCAATATGGACAGTCTTCAGGTGAAGTTCCAAAAGGGAAGGGATATGGGGGCCAGTGAAGTAGCAAAGAAGCCATCAGCTTCCTGTTTTGCCCTTTCTATAACTAATCTGGGATTACTCAGAATTACTACAGTGCCACAATACTACAAGCCTCCCCCACCCCTCCCAAAAGTAGACCCTTAAACAATTTTATTGAGTGAGATTAGTGTCGTGCATATAGTGGAGGACACACCACACTTTTCACACATTTTATGTTCCTCTCTGATTCCATGGAGGTGCACTTTGCATAATCTCTCTCTTTTTTGAGATGGAAGAATTAAACACAGCCTGGCTCTTTACGGCTGGGCACCTGCCCACTCTTTATCTTTGAGGTGGGTGGCTGTGGTTAGCCTGCTCTGCTACCCCTTTTGAGGATGGCAAATCTCAATGGATCTGTAAATTGGGGCAGAGTCAAAAATGTGCAATTAGCATAGTCATGGGTGCACATTGGACAGAAAATACACCCACAAACCTTGTCTACCTATTGTTTTCCATTTACTTCCAGCAAAACCCGGTCATATGGATGGCTCTAGTATAAGTTTAGTTGGCTCACTCTTGACAATACTTAAAAAACAAACATACAGAGCAGGCAACTGGAAACAAAGGGATTATTGAGAAAACACCCAAGAGGGAAAGCGATCAGTCTTTTCCTAACTCTGTAGCCACTTAGCATACCTGTACATGAAGCCATGGGAGTGACCTGCTCAGTGTTCTGCTAGTGACAAATGAGATGACACAGTGGGGCAAACGGTTGTTGCTGGTCCCAAGATGTCCACTGTGAAGAAGAAGAAGAGTTTGAATTTGATATCCCGCTGTATCACTGCCCTAAGGAGTCTCAAAGCGGCTAACATTCTCCTTTCCCTTCCTCCCCCACAAAAAACACTCTGTGAGGTGAGTGGGGCTGAGAGATTTCAAAGAAGTGTGACTAGCCCAAGGTTACCCAGCAGGTGCATGTGGAGGAGCGGAGACATGAACCCGGTTCCCCAGATTACAAGACTACCGCTCTTAACCACTACACCACACTGAGGCAGCCTGTTCCCTGGCTAAGAGGGTGGAGCAGGAGGAGTGAAATTTGCTGATACCCCAAAATGAGCAGAACATCCCCTCCATTGCCTCAGTTTAGCACTGTTTTAAGTGTCTGGTTATAACCAGGCCTTTTTTCAGTTGGAATTTGCTGAAAAATAGCACTGGTTATAACAGAGACCAACAGGTGGGGAGGGGGGGGGACTAGGAGGGTTCGCCTGCTGGTGCATTGTTTTTGTAATTTTGCAAAAAAAACAACACATTAACTGTGGGAGCCATGAAGTCATGGCAAAGGCTTGTAGCGCCACCTGGTGCCTCACTGACCTCGGTGACCTGCATGTCCGTGCCTTGCAGTTTATTAAGTGCATAAACTTATATGGAGTTATGTTCCCCCTCTGGGCAGTAATTACCTTATATGGCGATGGGTGGGTAAAAGCCATGACCGGATGAGGTAACGTGAGACATTGGCAAACGGCCATGCGACAGGGGAGAATAAAGGAGAATAAAATTGGAGGAGTGGAGCTGCTCATACCTTCCTGAAAATATTGCTATACAGCACCATTTGTGACGGCTGGCTTCCGTCAATTAACGATTATAATAGAAAAAACCAGCCTTGATCTACTGACCTCCCCATTCCCTTTTTACCTTAGAATAGAATAGAATAGAATAGATTCTTTATTGTCATTACACAAGTGCAACATTGTACAAAGTGCAACGAAATTGGATGCCATCCCTTAAAACATCAAAAGCAAAACAACAACAACAACCAAACAAACCACATTCCAGCCACACCCACACCACACCCATCAAACTCCCAGGTCACACTATCGAGTTACAGCATTCAAAAAGGCCACAGCTCTTGGATAGAAACTGTTTTTCAGTCTATTTGTCTTTGACTTGATGTTTCTATATCTCCTGCCAGAAGGCAGTAGTGCAAACAGACCGTGTCCCGGGTGAGATGAATCCTGCAGGATGTTATTTGCTTTCCTAAGACAACGGGAACCGTACAGTTCTTCCAAAGATGGGAGAGGATGACCAATAATCCTTTGGGCTGTGGTTATGACCCTCTGGAGCACCTTCCTCTCCCTAGCTGTACAACCGGAGAACCAAGCACAAATACAGTATGTAAGAATGCTCTCTATGGAGCCTCGGTAGAAGCACACCAGCAGTCTCTCACTCAGATTGTTCTTCTTTAAAAGAATTAGTGGTACCTTGTCCATGTTCCCATGGCAAATGAAGCAATAGCAGCATTGCTTTGTCACTGCGTTTGAATGGCATTTTGCAGCCTTTCCTGTAATCTGTTTGCTATTCCAGTCTTCCCATGTCTCCTCTTCATTTCAGCTTGCAGATTACACCTGCCTGGAAGTTTTCAACTGACAGGTGCAGCCTGATAATAGATTGTTAGTCAAGGGCTGACAGGTTCAACTGGCCCAGCCAAGGAGTAAAAAATGCAATTTGCCTCTGGAGTCATCAATATTACAATTTATTAGTGAATGGTGTACTCTCATCACTTGATCTTGCCTTTTATGAAATCACATTGGTAATCATTTTCAGAGGGGAGATGGCACTTCTTTTATTAAATTTGAGTCAGAATCATTGCAATCAAGCAAAGTTCATGATCTACTATGTACTTGATACTGGAATTTCCGAACTCCTCTTCTCCCTCCCTCCTTTTTTCTTTCCTTTTATTTTCATCTATTGTACTGAGGATGTTTGCTGACAGACTGAATGTGCTTTCAGTTGAAATTGACTAGAACTGGAGCACTCATCAGGAGCTGCAGATAAGGAGAAGGTTCATCACACACATAAGCTCCTGACACCGACAAGACTTTGGGTGGCTGGCTGGGTGCGCAATATTTCCAGCTCCTATTTTCCCAATAAAAAGTTGTATCACCTTTAAATATTTTTAAAACCAAATTTAATGTGTGTCTTAACAGATTAATGGTGGCTATGCAGTTTTGTATAAAACTGAGCAAAGTGCAATGTGTTGCAATATTTTCTAGTGACAAAAACAGAGAGATCACCATATTAATATTTTTACCACAATCACTGAAAATAATAGAATAATAAGATCTGGATAAAAGGAGTTGTTTGGGAGGCTCTGCCTTTGTTTTGGACTCAACCAAGACTTCAGTCCTTTCCTTGGTGTGAAACTTTAGATGATTCAGCTTCTTGATCTTTGGTGTTCTACTACTAGCGTATCTATGACAGGTTCAGAAATCACACCACATCCCTATGTGTTTATATATTTACCATACTGAAGAGAAGAGAAATCTTGCACATTGTATAAAGAGGAACTGAGCCATGAACGACCTGTTGAGATTCATGAATGGCCTTAGAAAAATGTCCAATTAATTACCGTATTTTGCGCCCCATAGGACGCTCCGGCCCATAGGACGCACCTAGTTTTTTGGGGGGGAAATAAAGAAAAAAATATTTATTCCCCCCCCCCAGGTGCGGGGCTGGAAGAACCAGGTCGGGGAACAGCGGGAAGGCACGCTCTGCCTCCCCACTGTCCCCCAAGCTTGTGGGGCTGGCGATGGGGAGAAGTGCGCTGATCCCGGGACTGCGGGCAGCTCTGCGCCGCCATCCGGAGCGGGACAGGACTTAGCGCCCGGCTCCCAGTGGCCGCGCAGAGCTGCGCTGAGCCCGGGACTGCAGGCAGCTCTGCGCAACCCTCGGAGCCGGTCTCCCGAGGGTTGCGCTTCCTGAAGCCTGGAGAGCGAGAGGGGTCGGTGCGCACCGACCCCTCTCGCTCTCCAGGCTTCAGCGAAAGCCTGCATTCGCCCCATAGGACGCACACACATTTCCCCTTCATTTTTGGAGGGGGAAAAGTGTGTCCTATAGGGCGCAAAATACGGTATCCTTTTTGATAATGTAGAAATTATGAAATCAAATCTGTGGTCCAGAATAGCAGGCTGCCAATGCAATCAAACTAAATGGAATGATAGTCTGACTTGTATGCTTTTTGGTAGAATACCATGAAAATCAGATTAATAGTGAGTACACTGGTATGTGCTTATGCCCAGACCACATTGTAGTTCCTATATCCACTGCTGTAAAACATAACAACAACAACAACAACAACAACAACAACAACAACAACAACAACAACAACAACGATGATGTTCAGGCCCATGCCTCACCCATTGTATGCTGTTACCAGAATTCTGAACAAGCATGCAAATACCTAAAGGAGTTATCCCAGGAGGGTTGAGTGTTTTTGTTTTTTTACAAGTTATATGTACAATACTTGGAAATGGCTTCATGGCTAAAGGAACATGGAAATAAAAAAGGTAGCAAAGGCTGCAATAGCTTTTCAATGATAATTTTCATAATCAATATTAATAAGTGTTGCAAATACTGAATCCCTCCTCTCCTTTAGTTGTTGTTGTTGTTTAGTCGTTTAGTCGTGTCTGACTCTTTGTGACCCCATGGACCAGAGCACGCCAGGCACTTCTGTCTTCCACTGTCTCCCGCAGTTTGGTCAGACTCATGTTGCAGGCAGCTTTACGTGCAGCAATTGCATGTTGATTGCCCTTTTAAAAGACAAAGTCCATCAACTGGAGGAACGTGTAGCTACGCTCCAAAGAATTAGAGAGCTGGAGCTCTTCTTGGAAGCAACAGAGCACACCGTCCCCACCAAGGAGGAGACAGGGGACTCCCCTGAGAAGGAGGATAGTTCACCAACACAGGAGCCAGATATATGGAGAAACGTGACTCAAAGAAGTAGGAGGCCCAGGGTTCACTCTGATTGTTTAGAAATACACAATCGCTTTGAGGTCCTCTCCCCTAGCATGGAAGATGAAGAGCAGACTCCATTTGAGGATCTCTCCCTCATTACAGTCGATCAGGTATATGAAGACGAGCAGCAAAGTCAGTCCTCAGGGAATGTGCAGGCGACCTTGGAACGGACAGCTCACGGAAGAACCCCGACCAAACCCAAGAGGAGGCGTGTAGTGGTGATAGGGGATTCCCTACTGAGGGGAGCAGAAGCAGTGATCTGTGGGCCTGACAAGATGTCTCGGGAAGTGAGCTGTCTCCCCGGGGCTAAGATCCAAGATGTAACTGAACGACTGCAAGGAATCATAAAACCCACTGACAAATACCCCTTCCTCTTGGTTCATGTGGGAACCAATGACACTGCAAGCAATAGCCTCCAGAAGATCAAAAGAGACTACGAGGCTCTCGGCAGGAAATTGAAGCAACTAAATGCACAAATTGTCATCTCATCTGTCCTCCCAGTTGAACGACGTGGCCCAGGGAGAGAGGGGAAAATAGTGGAAGTGAACAGCTGGCTTCGCAAATGGTGTAAACAGGAACGGTTTGGATTCTTAGATCACGGACTGCAGTTTCTTGAAGATGGACTTCTGGCAAGTGATGGGCTGCACCTCACAACGGTTGGGAGAAATGTTTTTGCCAAAAATCTCAGAAACCTCATCAGGAGGGCTTTAAACTGACTAATGTGGGGGAGGGAGACAGTGCTTCTGAAGGTAGGAGTCTATCAATTAATGAAGATGAGCATCCAAATGTCATAGACCAAATGGAGCAAACAGCACGCGGACCTAGTGGTGGGAGGAAAAAATCCTTAAATAAGAGACACGGGGGAATGATTAATGGACTTCAATGTCTGTACACTAATGCGCAAAGCATGGGAAATAAACAAGATGAGCTTGAGCTCTTGGTACAGCAAACTAAATATGACATAATAGGCATCACTGAAACCTGGTGGGATAAGTCCCACGATTGGAATGTAATAATGGGGGGATACAATCTATTTCAGAGAAACAGACCAGACAAGAAAGGAGGAGGAGTGGCGTTATATGTCAGGGATGTGTATACCTGTGAAGAGATCCAAGATTTAGAACCTCAAAGCCAAAGTGAGAGCATTTGGGTCAAAATTAAGGGAGAGAAGAATAACAGAGACCTCATTGTGGGAGTTTACTATAGATCCCCAAGCCAAACGGAGGACATAGATGATGCCTTCCTGGAACAGATGGCCAAGCATGCAAAAGGAAAGGAGATAGTAGTAATGGGGGACTTCAATTACCCGGATATTTGTTGGACGTCAAACTCAGCCAAGAGCATAAGGTCAAACAGATTCCTCACTGGCCTTGCAGACAACTTCATTGTCTAGAAAGTGGGAGAAGCAACAAGAGGAACAGCCGTTTTAGATCTGGTCCTAACCAATGTTGATGACTTGGTTAGTGGGGTAGATGTGGAAGGATCATTAGGCGCGAGTGATCATGCTCTTCTGAAGTTTACTATACAGCGGAAAGGAGCAGCCAAGCATACTAGGACTCAATTTCTTGACTTTAAGAAAGCCGACTTCATAAAACTTAGGGAAGTGCTGGGTGAGATCCCATGGACAGCAATACTAAAAGGAAAGGGAGTTCATGATGGCTGGGAGTTTGTTAAGTTTGTTAAGAGGGAGATAGTAAAAGCACAACGTCAGGCAATACCATTGAGACGGAAACATGGAAGGTGCCTAAAGAAGCCAGGGTGGCTATCTAAAGAACTTTTAACTGAATTAAGATTAAAAAAGGATGTGTACAAAAAATGGAAAAGGGGGGAAACCACCAAAGAGGAATTCAAACAAATAGCCAGCACGTGTAGACACAAAGTCAGAAAAGCTAAAGCACAGAATGAACTCAGGCTTGCTAGAGAGGTTAAAAGCAACAAAAAAGGCTTCTATGGGTATGTTTGTAGCAAAAGGAAGAACAAAGAAACAGTGGGGTCACTCAGAGGAGAAGATGGTGAAATGCAAACAGGGGATACAGAAAGGGCTGAACTCCTCAATGCCTTCTTTGCCTCAGTCTTCTCCGATAAAGAAAACAATGCCCGACGTGAAGAATTTGGAGCAAATGATTCAGCAAAGGAAACACAGCCCAGAATAACTAAGGAGATAGTACAAGAATACTTGGCTAGTTTAGATGTATTCAAGTCTCCAGGGCCAGATGAACTGCATCCAAGAGTATTAAAAGAACTGGCAGATGTGATCTCAGAACCACTGGCAGTCATCTTCGAGAAATCCTGGAGAACAGGCGAAGTCCCGGCAGACTGGAGGAGGGCAAATGTTGTCCCTATTTTCAAAAAGGGGAAAAGAGAGGACCCAAATAATTACCGCCCAGTCAGTCTGACATCAATAGCAGGGAAGATTCTGGAGCAGATCATTAAGCAAACAGTCTGTGAGCACCTAGAAAGGAATGCTGTGATCACCAATAGTCAGCATGGATTTCTGAAAAATAAGTCATGTCAGACTAACCTGATCTCATTTTTTGACAGAATTACAAGCCTGGTAGATGAAGGGAACGCAGTGGATGTAGCCTACCTTGATTTCAGCAAGGCATTTGACAAGGTGCCCCATGATATTCTTGTAAAGAAGCTGGTAAAATGCAGTCTTGACTATGCTACCACTCAGTGGATTTGTAACTGGCTGACTGACCGAACCCAAAGGGTGCTCATCAATGGTTCCTCTTCATCCTGGAGAAGAGTGACTAGTGGGGTGCCACAGGGTTCTGTCTTGGGCCCGGTCTTATTCAACATCTTTATCAACGACTTGGATGATGGACTCAAGAGCATCCTGATCAAATTTGCAGATGACACCAAACTGGGAGGGGTGGCTAACACCCCAGAGGACAGGATCACACTTCAAAACGACCTTGACAGATTAGAGAACTGGGCAAAAACAAACAAGATGAATTTTAACAGGGAGAAATGTAAAGTATTACACTTGGGCAAAAAAAAATGAGAGGCACAAATACAAGATGGGTGACACCTGGCTTGAGAGCAGTACATGTGAAAAGGATCTAGGAGTCTTGGTTGACCACAAACTTGACATGAGCCAACAGTGTGACGCGGCAGCTAAAAAAGCCAATGCAATTCTGGGCTGCCTCAATAGGAATATAGCATCTAGATCAAGGGAAGTAATAGTGCCACTGTATTCTGCTCTGGTCAGACCACACCTGGAGTACTGTGTCCAGTTCTGGGCACCACAATTCAAGAAGGACACTGACAAACTGGAACGTGTCCAGAGGAGGGCAACCAAAATGGTCAAAGGCCTGGAAACGATGCCTTATGAGGAACGGCTAAGGGAGCTGGGCATGTTTAGCCTGGAGAAGAGGAGGTTAAGGGGTGATATGATAGCCATGTTCAAATATATAAAAGGATGTCACATAGAGGAGGGAGAAAGGTTGTTTTCTGCTGCTCCAGAGAAGCGGACACGGAGCAATGGATCCAAACTACAAGAAAGAAGATTCCACCTAAACATTAGGAAGAACTTCCTGACAGTAAGAGCTGTTTGACAGGAATTTGCTGCCAAGGAGTGTGGTGGAGTCTCCTTCTTTGGAGGTCTTTAAGCAGAGGCTTGACAACCATATGTCAGGAGTGCTCTGATGGTGTTTCCTGCTTGGCAGGGGGTTGGACTCGATGGCCCTTGTGGTCTCTTCCAACTCTATGATTCTATGATTCTATGATTCTATGTTCGTGGCTTCGAGAACACTGTCCAACCATCTCGTCCTCTGTCATCCCCTTCTCCTTGGGCCCTCAATCTTTCCCAACATCAGGGTCTTTTCCAGGGAGACTTCTCTTCTCATGAGGTGGCCAAAGTATTGGAGCCTCAGCTTCACGATCTGTCCTTCCAGTGAGCACTCAGGGCTAATTTCCTTAAGAATGGATGCGTTTGATCTTCTTGCAGTCCATGGGACTCTCAAGAGTCTCCTCCAGCACCATAATTCAAAAGCATCAATTCTTCGGCACTCCTTTAGTTACCTAGTACATATTGTCTTAGTTGTTTTTCTAGTTTATCTCTTATTTGATCAGAGATTTTTGTTTCTCTCTTATTCTCTATTCCTTGAGTAAATGCAGCAAATAAGGAATAAATTGGGAAACACACACACTTTGGCAGAAAATGGAAAATGTTAGTGAACTAGAGAACATTTCCTGTTATACTTAGAAAAAATCATGAACAGCAGGATATCTAGGCATATCAGTAAATAAAGAAATAATGGAAGTTTTATTTTTCGGAGGGGTAGGGAGTGTGTGCTGAGTTTGAGATTGCAATTCATTTCACAAGCAGAAATTTTAGCCATCCAACTGAGCCAAAGATTGAAAATAAAATGAAATGTAATTGAGCTTTTTTCTTTTCTTTTAGTTACTGAAAAGCACATCATTCTCAAGAGAGCTGCCTGCAAGTTATACACATATATTTACACACGTACACTCATGTTCTGTACACTTACAGCACAACTGCCAACTGCCCCCTTTGAGCAGGACACCTCGGATTTACAGAAGCCGCCCGGGCTTCTGTGTGAAATCCTGGATGTTGCGCTTCCTCCGCGTTGAGGCCACCACCAGGTCTCTGCCAAGGCTTTCCAACACCATGCATGTACGGTACTTCAGGAAGCTGTGCTTCTGGAAGGATGGCAGCAGCAGCAATGGGCTTTGGTGGAGGCCTCACAGCAGCGTGGAAATCAGGTGGGTGAGTGGGAGAAAGAGAGCAAAGATTGGGTGGGGGGTCCCACTCTGCCCGTGTTAATACTACATATACGAGGAAGAGTCGCAGCACAGCGACAGACTGAGCCTTGACAGAAGACTCGTAGCACCTGGTGGCAAGGGCCGGGAGGGGTATATAAGATTAGCATTTCCCTCTGGCTCTTTGCCACAGCAACACACTACCCACCTAGCTGTGCTTCTGCTTCCTGACTCCTGGTATCCTGACTCTTGGACCCTTTGCTTCCTGACTCCTAGATTCCTAACCCTCGGACTCTTGGCTTCCTGACTCCTGGTTTCCTGATTCGTGGACTCTTGGCTTCCTGACTCCTGGACTGCTGATTCCTGCTTCCCGACCTCTACCCCAGTCCCGATGTACCGAGCTGGGACTCTGGCTGCCTGTAACCTGGACCATGACATCATGTATGTGAGATTTACTGAAGCCATTTGGTATTTCTTTGGATGTGCCTGCTAATGAATTATTAGTTTTTGAGATTGAAGATGCTCTACAGATGGTGCTTAACACCTGTAAAACTGGCCAAAATGTATAAATCTAGATCAAACATCTGTCGGAGATGCAGGGAGGCGGAAGGCACCATGATCCACATGTGGTGGAACTGGGGGAAAAAAATGGGGAATTTTGGGACTTAAACTTAAAGTTTAAATGTTCCTTCCCCAAGAAGCCTGAACCCTTCTTGCTAGGCATTGCTGATCAATGAAATCCCAAAAAGGGTAAGGAAAATCTTTATGTATGCTGTAGCAGCAGCTAGGATTTTAATTGCTAAGGTATGGAAAGGGGATTCTATTCCCTCAGATTGGCAAAATAAAATGCTAGAATATGCAGAACTAGCAAGATTCTAAGACCATACAGATCAAGTATTTAATAGAGAGTGGAATATCTACAGAGAATATTTAAAAGAACATTGTAATAATATAAATTATTTGGCAGGTCTGGATTGATTTCTGCATGAATTAAGAAATCGTTAAAGAATTAAAATAACAGAAGGACAGAAGGACATAAAGAGATAAAGTTAAGTGTGCAGTGTAATGAAACTTAGGAACGACAGTGGGGGGATTGGAAGTCATGTTAGAATTAGCGATGGATGAACTTAACTGGAATGCCCTTTGTTAATTGATGCATATTGCTTTGTTTTGTATTTTTTATGTTTTTAAAATTAATAAAGCATGATTTTTTTCTTTAAAAAAAGTTTTTGAGATTGACAGTGTTGTCACCAAGCCAGCCCATCAGTTGTAGCCTGTCAGGTTTCTGATGGCCCCATGTTTCTACTGCCCCAGGCAGGCAGCAAAAGCAAAAGGTTTTTTGAGCTCTTGTGCCAGTTTGCTTGGTTGGTGTGTTCAGCTTGCTGGGCGCCATTTTGGGCTGGCTTCCTGATGAATAATGCAAAGCAGACAGACATTTTCTCATATACCCAACACAGTAATCATCGTCATTATTTATTTGTATGCTGCCTTTCCACAGTTAAAACAATGCTCAAGGCGGCTTACTGTTGGGATTTCAGTTCCCACCAGCTGCAAGAAGCAGCAACATTGTTGACATCATGTGATGTCTCTGAGCGTGAGACAGGAAGTCTCTGCCAGTTCTCAGTGTAACCGGGGGGAGTTACTGAGTGTTGCTTTCGCTTCTGAGTCGAAGCTGGAGTCGAGTCAAGACTCTTGTCTTGTGCTGTTCAAGAGAGCAGACATGATTGTACAGTCTTTATAAAATAGCTGAGTAGGCTACGGACTGTCTCTTTCTTCTGTGATGGATTGACAGAAGATTGCGAGCGTGCTCCTCTCAGGAGGGAGGGGTCGCTTATTGCCGGTCTCTCTGGACTGAAGGTGGATTCCAGCCAGAGGGTGACCATCGGAGAAAGGCCCCGGAGTGCCTGAGTTGTTGGCAACCTTCCTGGGTGGGCGTTTTTCCAACACTTACAATATGAAAAGATTTACATAATTACAAATATAGCAAAGTAGGATTTGTGTGTAGCAACTTTTAATTTTCTGGGGATCATGGAAGAATAATTCTGATATCCTTTCAATGAAAGGGTGAGTCAGTGAGGTCCAAAGCATTTCAGAGATGGTAATGTTGCTTATTCAGTCATAACTGAAGCTGTACAACCAAACACTATTGCTTTTAAACATACAGTGGTACCTCGGGTTAAGAACTTAATTCATTCTGGAGGTCCATTCTTAACCTGAAACTGTTCTTAACCTGAAGCACCACTTTAGCTAATGGGGCCTCCCACTGCTGCTGCGCCACCAGAGCACGATTTCTGTTCTCATCCTGAATCAAAATTCTTTTTTTTAAAATGATATTTATTAAGAGTTTTAGAATTACAGAAAAAAACAAAAAAGAAAAGGAAAAAAGAAAACAAAATAAAAACAAACCACAATCAAACAATACAAATTGATAAAAATCAAAATCAAAAAATAACACAACACAATCAAAAGACAAAAATAAGCCACAAACATTTAAAAACAAATCCAATATTCTCAAATTCTTAACTGTCATTACCTTCTTTCTTTGACCTCCTCACTCCTCCCTTTTTTGTATCCTAGTTGTTAATTGTCACAGCAAATCCTTTCCATTTTTCATAATATTCTGTCATTACATTACCTTAGTCTATTTTAACCTTATCTTACTATAAAAGACCCTAAAACTTGAAACTTAAATCTTATTTATACCAATTTCTCATAACCATAATATTCTTACATAATTCTTTTAACATTTTTGCTAAAGCCAAATGATTTCGTTCCAACATTTTTCTAACATTCATCAATTTTATAAAGCAATCCTAAAAAAAAATCTTCTTCCAATCTTCATCCAGCATCTCTTCCTCCTGGTCCCGGGTTTTGTCAGTCCTTTCTATCCCATCAATCTAGCGCATTAACCTGGTAATCTTATGTCCGAGGCCCTTAAATCTCTTCCATGCCCCTTCCGCAGCTCTTCTTCATATTTATACCTGTACTTTAGTTTATCTCCTGCTCCTTTCATTTGTGGGAACTCCAACTTGACAGTGTTTTTGACCCTTCTCAACAAATCAGTCCCTTTTCCATATTCCACACTAAACTCCATGTGGTATTTTAAAACATGTTTCAGAGTCCCTCCAGAGTTAAGAGCCCCCACACCCCCAAACATCTCACGGCCCATTGCCAGACTTGAAAAGTCCAAACATCCCTGCATAGGGGGGGTCTATCCAACCCCCCATTTCCAAACCAAACCAAACCAAACTTTATCTTTCCAAATCTGGCTTTTTCCAAGTTCATTTGTCAGATCCAAAAACTCATGTTCCTGCTGGGCCACAGCTCCCTCCATCTCTGGCGCCCGAGGTTCAGCAACATCCTCTTCCCTCATCTGATCTGTCAGAGCACACTCCTGATTTGATTCCTGGGTGGGCTCTATATAGTTTCCCACTACCTGACCAAAATTTCTAGTTGCAGCAGTCATCAAGTCTGTCTTCTCATGTAGCTGTTCCAGTAGGGCACTTGTTTTGCAGAAAGCACTCACCAGAACTTCTGAATACATTGTTCTGCAAGGTCAGAAGTCTATTCCCACGATCGTAATCTGTTGCAGCTGCAGAGCTCCCCGATTCAGATTTAGTAACAGTTTCACAGGCTCCCTCTAGGGGAAGAACTTCTATTTCTTTTCTTTTAAAGGCAGATCTAACAACAAAGTTTCCTTTTTCAGATATTTTGTCAATATTTGTTCCTTTAAAATGCGAAGGAGAACAATGGAATTACTATGTTTCTCTTCTTTTAACTATCTGTCAAAGACGTTTGTCTCTGGTCAATGAGCTTCCCAAAGAACATCAGTCCTGACACCCCGCTCCCAGGATCAAGACGGTGGAAAATTACTTTGATTTACACTCTCTTCTGCAGGTTTAAACAGTCTGGGAAAAATCCCCCCTCTTCTCCTGCTTCTGAAGGGGGTTCAACAGTTTTAAATGATGAAAGTTAATCCTTTACGGGCGATTTTCTGAACTCTAGTTTGCCATGTCTTTGCTTTAATCTATCTACAAGAAACGGAAGGCTGACTTCCTGTTTAGACCTTCCCGTTTCAGTGCCAAATTAAGATGAATTTCTTAGTCCAATTTTCCTTTCTGCTCGCAGGTCATTATTTAAAGTCCAATTGTCCGAAATTAAAGTACTCACAGCTAGTTGTTTTAAAAGCCAAAGTGTCCCAGGAAAAAGGCAGCGCTCTCCGGCAACGGCTGTGCGGCTTCGCTCCACGGAAGAAGCAATTGACTCTCAGCACCGCGCCACTTCCCCCTCTTCACTCTGGAGCACGTAAATGGGTTCCTTTACGGGTTGGGGGGCGCTAAAGGTGCCCGCCGAGTCCCATGGTCACAGGCTTCATCCGCCTGTGATTTTTAAAAGGGTCCCCGCTTCACCGTAGTGGGAAAGACCCGTTTTCCGTGGAGCTGGTACCTCCAGTTCAAAGGGAATCCGCCATTACCGATGGCGCCACCCCGGAAGTCCTGAATTAAAATTCTTACCCCGAGGTACTATTTCTGGGTTAACAGAGTCTGTAACCTGAAGCGTCTGTAACCTGAAGCGCTTGTAACCTGAGGTACCTCTGTACCTTGTTTCAAAAGCAGTCCTCAATTCATGCCCAGAACCTATTTTTCTAAACTAAAAATGCAAATTAAGCTGCAGCTACCAAGAACACAATGAGATTACGATGTTCATGCCTGGCTGTCTCCACAACTTGCTTCACATTCCCTCTGAACCTCAGTCTGAGTTAAAATTACCTGTCGGTCCCTTATAGAAGAAGAAGAAGAAGAGTTTGGATTTGATATCCTGCCTTTCACTCCCTTTAAGGAGTCTCAAAGCGGCTAACAGTCTCCTTTCCCTTCCTCCCCCACAACAAACACTCTGTGAGGTGAGTGGGGCTGAGAGACTTCAAAGAAGTGTGACTGGCCCAAGGTCACCCAGCAGCTGCATGTGGAGGAGCGGAGACACGAACCCGGTTCCCCAGATTACGAGACTACCGCTCTTAACCACTACACCACACTGGCTCTCTGAATTATAAAATTCTTAAGGCATTCCTTAAGGTTTGCAGCAAGTTGTTTGAAGTGCATTGCTACTACTTAGAGCAAGTTTGTAGTTACATTATAGGAAAGAGGTGCAGCACACCTTGCAACCGTCCCATTGGCTCTAACAGACTATCAGGAACTAAATGTGCTAAAGATGCTAACTTTCAAACCATGTTGCATATAAATTCTTCCTGGCCACCATGGGCCAGTAGACTCAGCTATTCTTAGGGAGACTAAAGTTCTCCCAGAGACTTGAAGGTGGTAAAATAGAGCCATAATTCCCCTTGTGTGCATTAGACACCATACTTCCTCAGTTAAAAAGAAAAAATCTGCTAGCAAGTCTATTGCCCTTCTGGTTTCAGCACTAGTGGTAAGGCAGCGTGACTGACAGCTGTCTAGGGTTGACACCTTTGGTCGGGCAAAATATGGGGCAGGTTGGGGGCTAAAAATTGTTATAGTTGGTGCAGAAATAACTTCAAAGCAATCCATTAGAATGACACACATGGTTTACAGTGTTTTATTCAGTTAAAAGAAAAAAGCACTATGATTTACAAGTGAAAGAAAAACATTGCATATTACATGCACAGCAGGGCTTTGTAATGCTAATTGGATTTCTGCAAACCAAGATGAAACATAAGAACATTCAGCCCAAAGGCCCAGATGTGCCTGCAATGCTGGGCGCCTTTGGGGCTGTTGGACCAGAGAGGCAGAGTGGGAAAATCCTGATCTCCGATTGGTGCATTCCTGGGGCGGTCTGAGGAGGGGTCTGGGCTGGGTCCCCCCTTAATCCTAGGTGCTGATTGTGTCTGCACATTTTACCTTGTATCTCAGGTTCTACAAAAGCTAGACATGTAACTTTTTAAGAGGAAGACTGGAATCTGGGAGTTATGGCTCATCTGGGGAGGGGGCAACTGCACCCTTGTACTCCCCTACCCCGAAGAACTCCCAGTGCCCTTCAACACTTCCTGCTTGAGGCAAATGAAAATGGATGTGCGTGTTCTAGCCCATCATACCTGATTTTCCAGTGACAATCCTGGAATTATGAAAGCCACTCCAGCTTCTGATAAATAAAATTCATTTATTGGTGTGTGTATTTCTTTTTATAAATCTACCAATGAATAGAATGAAATGGGGATTAAGGGGCTTTTCTCAGTATGGTGAAGAGTGTGTTTGCTGTATCCTGTTGGTGCAGTGGAGAGTCACTCACCCTTCTGATGGGAAATGCTCTGTGGGGGTGAGATAAAAAATGTGAGGTCAAGCAGGATCGGTTGGTGGTGAGAAATGTCCCTATTTTCATCTGAGGAATGCTAGAGAGTATGAGCACACATGTTGGGCTAAATTTCAATTGGCGACATATATTGGCTATGTATATGGCTTTTCTGGTTGTGCTTCCTGCCTAGATCTCCCCAACAGGCTATTATGTACAGGTGAAACTCAGAAAATTAGAATATCGTGGAAAAGTTCATTTATTTCAGTAATTCAACTTAAAGGGTGAAACTAATATATGAGATAGACTCATGACATGCAAAGTGAGATATATCAAGCCTTTATTTGTTATAATTGTGATGATTATGGGGTGCAGCTGATAAAAACCCCAAATTAACAATATCAGAAAATTAGGATATTAAATGAAATCAGCAAAACAAGGATTGCAAATAGAGCAATATTGGACCTCTGAGAAGTAGAAGCATGCATATGTACTCAGTACTTGGTTTGGACCCCTTTTGCATCAATTACTGCCTCAATGTGGCGTGGCATGGATGCTATCCGCCTGTGGCACTGCTGAGGTGTTATGGAAGACCAGGATGCTTCAATAGCAGCCTTCAGCTATTCTACATTGCTTGGTCTCATGTCTCTCATGTTTCTCTTGGCAATACCCCATAGATTCTCTATGGGGTTCAGATCAGGCGAGTTTGCTGGCCAATCAAGCACAGTAATCCCATGGGCACTGAACCAGGTTTTGGTACTTTTGGCAGTGTAGGCAGGTGCCAAGTCCTACTGGAAAATGAAGTCAGCAACCCCATAAAGCTCGTCTGCAGAAGGAAGCATGAAGTGCTCCAAAATCTCCTGGTAGACGGCCGCGTTGACCCTGGACTTACACAGTGGACCAACACCAGCTGATGGCATGGCTCCCCAAATCAACACTTCACACTGGACTCCAAGAATCTGGCATTGGAAACTTCACACTGGACTTCAAGCATCTGGCATTGTGTGCCTCCCCATTCTTCCTCAGATTCCGAGTCCTTGGTTTCCAAATGAGATGCAAAAGTTGCTCTCATCAGAAAAGAGGACTTGGGACCATTGAGCAACAGACCAGTTCTTTTTTTTCTCTCTCTAGCCCAGGCAAGATTCTTCTGACGTTGTTTCTTGTTCAGGAGCGGCTTGACAAGAGGAATACGACATTTGAAGCCCATCTCCAGGAGCCGTCTGTGTGTGGTGGCTCTTGATGCACTAACTCCAGCCTCAGTCCACTCCTTGTGAAAGTTCCCAACACGTTTGAATGGTCTTTTCCTGACAATCCTCTCCAGGCTGCGGTCATCCCTGCTGCTTGTGCACCTTTTTCTGCCACACTTTCCCCTTCCGCGTAACTTTCCATTAATGTGCTTCGATACAGCACTTTGGAAACATCCAACTTCTTCTGCAATTACCATTTGAGGCTTTCCTTCCTTATGGAGGGTCTCAATGATGGCTTTCTGCACAACTGTCAGGTCAGCAGCCTTCCCCATGATTGTGCTTCCTACTGAACCCATTGCAGATGTTATGGATTGAATAGCTACTGCACCTTTTCACAATATTCTAATTTTCTGAGATCGTTAATTTGGGGTTTTTATCAGCTGTACCCCATAATCATCACAATTATAACAAATAAAGGCTTGACATATCTCGCTTTGTATGTCATGAGTCTATCTCATATATTAGTTTCACCTTTTAAGTTGAATTACTGAAATAAATGAACTTTTCCACAATATTCTAATTTTCCGAGTTTCACCTGTAGGCCTTAAACAGTGCAAAGCTCTCCTTTCAGACATCTTTGAGGGGGATGACCATTTTAAAATGCAGTCATTATTTAATGTTGTGCTTAATTACCAATGAAAATAAGAATCTTGAAAATCGTGAAGTGAAATGCAGAGGAAAGCTCGAAAACAATTGATAGTGAAATGCAGAAATAACCTTTCTACTTAGCAATGCTATGCTTCTTTTTAATTTCATTTTGCATTTTTCATCTCATTACAATTGAGTTTGGTCTTTGCCAAAACTCATATCTAGCCTTTAATTGATTCTTCCCGTGCCTTCCGACAATTGTGGGCCTTCTAATCCATTCAGAATCTTCATTGAACTGTGACCTCCTTTTTTGCTTCTTCTCGCCTCTTTTGTGTCTGATGGCTGCATTCATATTTATGTCTGTTTACGTAGTATTTGAATCTGAATCTAGTAGTGTGAGCTAGTTTCCAGGCCCAACCTACACATGAAGTAGAACAGGATTTTATAGTTTGGAGATGGTAGAACAAACAAAATCATTTCAGACTGCAGGTGGAAGAATCACATTTTGGAATACTTTCCCCCACAAAAAGCTCCCTGATATTTAATAAACTGGAGCAATGGGGATAATGTATTTTTGCATTCTCCAGTCCTTTATGTGCTCGTGTTTTTTTTTACTTGCAGGCAGATTACTGTTATTATTTTACATCAGGCAGCATTCTAAAATTGTATCCTGCCCCACCTAAATTCTGAAGTTGTACAGTCCAAAATTTGATTTCCTCAGCTATGGTTATTTTCAGACGGGTTGTGTTTGTCTCTTATGTGCCATGCGGCCTCTTAAAAACTAAAAATTGCTATGGCACAAGTTTTGTGGATGACAATCCACTTAATCAGATACATTCTCCAAAATTGAAGGTACAGTACACACAGATGGGAGGGGGGCAATTGTAAATAGAAATCCCTCACAAAGCAGCTACTCCCCAGCAATGCCAGCCATACAATAGGAGGGCCAGACTCAGGTGCCAACTATGTCCCAATATCTACTCTGGCAGCACTATTGTGGGGTATATAGTCATGTTGCCTTCTGCAATGGGGGCCTGTTTTTCTAGTATCTGTTTAACCTCCAGAAAGTTAATCTTGAATCAAAGTCATTATCAGATGGAACTGAGCCAGGTCCCAGCACGCATCAATTGAAGGGAACAATTTGCACCATTAAAAAGCACCACACTGGTGACAATATTGAAGTTCAGTTTGTGGCAAGCGGTTTGTGGTTGCTCATTCACATATGGAAGCCCCCCGTTGCTGCTGTTGTCCAGAATAAACTTATCTAAACCATAGTTGTATTGTAAGTGTTTTCTCATAATGAATTTGTGAACCATCTAACTTCTTTTCAGTTAGATATTGTTTCAGATATTGCTTTCCTCAGGTTTCAAATTCTGAATCAAGTATCTATTTACAGGGGAACAAAATGCTAGGATGTGTTGTCTAGGATCACTATCAGATCACATATTCATCAATGCCAAAATGTAAGAAAGATCTAGGGCCACCTTTCTCACTCTTGAGTCCCCAGATTAAATATTTGAATAAATAAGCAAATTTTAATACAAATTGGCTTTGTGGGGGCATTAGAAACACTCAACAATGATTTTGTTTGTTTAGGTGGCTAAACTCGGATCCTGTGTGTGTGCCTGAGGGCCTCGCTCCTGCCACTCACCACCTGGCCCAGGACGGGGCCTGACAGGCCTTACAAGGACGGTTGCCGCTGCTGCTGTTGCTGCCTTGGAGGACTCAGAACAGCGCAGAGTTCTTTTTATCCAAGTCGTTGATAAAGATGTTGAATAAGACCGGGCCCAAGACAGAACCCTGTGGCACCCCACTAGTCACTCTTCTCCAGGATGAAGAGGAACCATTGATGAGCACCCTTTGGGTTCGGTCAGTCAGCCAGTTACAAATCCACTGAGTGGTAGCATAGTCAAGACCGCATTTTACCAGCTTCTTTACAAGAATATCATGGGGCACCTTGTCAAATGCCTTGCTGAAATCAAGGTAGGCTACATCCACTGCGTTCCCTTCATCTACCAGGCTTGTAATTCTGTCAAAAAACGAGATCAGGTTAGTCTGACATGACTTATTTTTCAGAAATCCATGCTGACTATTGGTGATCACAGCATTCCTTTCTAGGTGCTCACAGACTGTTTGCTTAATGATCTGCTCCAGAATCTTCCCTCTTAACAAAGTCCCAGCCATCATGAACTCCCTTTCCTTTTAGTATTACTGTCCATGGGATCTCACCCAGCACTTCCCTAACTTTTATGAAGTCGGCTTTCTTAAAGTCAAGAAATTGAGTCCTAGTATGCTTGGCTGCTCCTTTCCGCTGTATAGTAAACTTCAGAAGAGCATGATCACTCGCGCCTAATGATCCTTCCACTTCTACCCCACTAACCAGGTCATCAACATTGGTTTGGACCAGATTTAAAATGGCTGTTCCTCTTGTTGCTTCTCCCACTTTCTGGACAATGAAGTTGTCTGCAAGGCCAGTGAGGAATCTGTTTGACCTTATGCTCTTGGCTGAGTTTGACATCCAACAAATATCCGGGTAATTGAAGTCCCCCATTACTACTATCTCCCTTCCTTTTGCGTGCTTGGCCATCTGTTCCAGGAAAGCATCATCTACCGTAATTTTCGCTCCATAACACACAGTTTTTTGCTCCTAGAAAGTAAGGGAAAATGCCTGTGCGTGTTACGGAGCGAATGCACTCGACCGGAGCCATGGCTGCCGTCAGTCAAGCAAAGCGGAGCCGCTTGCAGGGCTTTGCATGGCTCTAGCTTTGCTTGCTTTACAGCCAGGAGGAGGGGGAGGAGCTGAGGAGGAGGGAGGGAAGGAGAGCCATGCCAGCAAAGCGGGCAGCAGCCGCTTACACGCGAGGAGGGACAGACGGGAGCCATAGCAAGCCGGGAGAAGGCAGGCAGTTCAAAGCCAGCAGGCGCTTTTAAAGTAGCCGGCAACAGCTGCTGCAGCCTCAGCTAGCAAAGGTCCCAGCGCTCTCTAAATGGAGCAATGAGGCTGCAGAGGGACAGGAGGGCTTGGATCAGGAAGGATAAAGTTTAAGCAACCAGCAGCAAAAAAAACCAAAACCAACCTGGAGCTCTGAGCCAGGAGCGCAGTGAAAACCAGGAAGTAAAAGAAAAGGCTATCCCCCCCCCTCTTCTCAGCTGTTTTCAGGCAGGATAGATTTGAGCATTGTCTGGGTCCTAGTGCCCCTACTGCTTTTTGTGCTCCATTCTATTGCTGCTGGTGGCTGCTTATCACTCAAACTGAACCTGATACCAGTAGCCACCTGTACAAACAAAGTAGAAGGCTGCAAGGAGGAGAGCTTTTACACAGCTAATGGCAAATCCCCTGCAATCCAAGTCCTCCTCACTTGCTCAAATCTATTCTGCCTCAAAACAAGGAGCAGAAGAAAAAGGCTGCAAACTGTTAAATGGAAAAAACCCCAGGCACAGGGCAAATACCTTAAGTATACCTTTAAAGCAACAGTGCTCTTTCCCTCCCTGCTCAGCTCGCAGAAAAGCTGCTTCTCCACCCACCCCACGCGTGCTCCTTATCCCTTGAGTGCTTTTCCTTCCATCCCCACTTAAAACGTGGTTACAAAGCACGGATCCACATGGATCCTCAGGATTTTTGCACTGGGTCACCCCAAACTCACCATCAGATCACATGTCTGTGGCCACAGCATGAACCACAAAAATCATACATCTACTGTTTCATTTAGAATATTTTTTTCTTGTTTTCCTCCTCTAAAAATTACGTGCGTGTTATGGTCAGGTGCGTGTTATCGAGCGAAAAATACGGTATGTCCTCCGTTTGGCTTGGGGATCTATAGTAAACTCCCACAATGAGATCTCTGTTATTCTTCTCTCCCTTAATTTTGACCCAAATGCTCTCACTTTGGCTTTGAGGTTCTAAATCTTGGATCTCTTCACAGGTATACACATCCCTGACATATAACGCCACTCCTCCTCCTTTCTTGTCTGGTCTGTTTCTCTGAAATAGATTGTGTCCCCCCATTATTACATTCCAATTGTGGGACTTATCCCATCAGGTTACAGTGATGCCTATTATGTCATATTTAGTTTGCTGTACCAAGAGCTCAAGCTCACCTTGTTTATTTCCCATGCTTTGCGCATTAGTGTACAGCCATTGAAGTCCATTAATCATTCCCCCCTGTCTCTTATTTAAGGATTTTTTCCTCCCACCACTAGGTCTGCGTGCTGTTTGCTCCATTTGGTCTATGACATTTGGATGATCATCTTTATCAATTGATAGACTCCTACCTTCAGGAGCACTGTCTCCCTCCCCCACATTAGTCAGTTTAAAGCCCTCCTGATGAGGTTTCTGAGATTTTTGGCAAAAACATTTCTCCCAACCGTTGTGAGGTGCAGCCCATCGCTTGCCAGAAGTCCATCTTCAATAAACTGCAGTCTGTGATCTAAGAATCCAAACCGTTCCTATTTACACCGTTTGCGAAGCCAGCTGTTCACTTCCACTATTTCCCCCTCTCTCCCTGGACCACGTCGTTCAACTGGGAGGAGAGATGAGATGACAATTTGTGCATTTAGTTGCTTCAATTTCCTGCCCAGAGCCTCGTAGTCTCTTTTGATCTTCTGGAGGCTATTGCTTGCAGTGTCATTGGTTCCCACATGAACCAAGAGGAAGGGGTATTTGTCAGTGGGTTTTATGATTCCTTGCAGTCGTTCAGTTACATCTTGGATCTTAGCCCCGGGGAGACAGCACACTTCCCAAGACATCTTGTCAGGCCCACAGATCACTGCTTCTGTTCCCCTCAGTAGGGAATCCCCTATCACCACTACACGCCTCCTCTTAGGTTTGGTTGGGGTTCTTCCCTGAGCTGTCCATTCCAAGGTCGCCTGCACATTCCCTGAGGACTGACTTTGCTGCTCGTCTTCATATACCTGATTGACTGTAATGAGGGAGAGATCCTCAAATGGAGTCTACTCTTCGTCTTCCATGCTAGGGGAGAGGACCTCAAAGCGATTGTGTAATTCTAAACAATCAGAGCGAACCCTGGGCCTCCTACTTCTTTGAGTCACGTTTCTCCAGATATCTGGCTCCTGTGTTGGTGAACTAGCCTCCTTCTCAGGGGTGTCCCCTGTCTCCTCCTTGGTGGAGACGGTGTACTCTGTTACTTGTGATGGCCTGGGATTCCGATTCAGAGGATGAACCGGAGGAATCTCAGCCTGCACAGGAGTCCCCGCCTCCAGGGCCGGCTGAACTGGGGCAGGGTCTTGATTCTGAGGCACCTACACCTGTGCTGGATCCTCAGCAGCAGGCACCAGGTGAATCCATTCTGGCTCCAGAGGTGGTTGAGGACTCAGTGCCTACAGGTGAGTCTCCCCATGGGCCCAGTAACCCTTCAACCTCTCCTGAACTGCAGAGGCTCAGGGCAGAGAGGCGAAGGGAACTGGTTTCTCCCAGGAGGAGTGCTCGCCTTAAGGCCAGGAGAGGCGGGTCTCCTGGGGGCTGGGACCGCCCCTGGCCTCAGAGAAGATAAAGGCCAGTCAGCCCGGTCCGAGGTTGCGGAAGCAACGTTGTTGTGGAGTACCTGCTCCTACCCGGACCCAGACCTGACCTTCCAGTGTTCCTGTTCCCCGCCCAGCTTCCTGCTTCTGACCTTCCAGCGTTCCTGTTCCCGCCCGGCTTCCTGCTTCAGACCTCGCCTCCCTCCTTGTGAACTGTTTCCAGGCTAGTGACTCAGGACTGAACTTTGACTACGATAACGGAACCTTGCCCCCGGGACCACACATACTTCCAAGAAGAGCTCCAGCTCTCTAATTCTTTGGAGCATAGCTACACGTTCCTCCAGTTGCTGGACTTTGTCTTTAAAGAGGGCAATCAACATGCAATTGATGCAGGTAAAGCTGCCTGCAACCTTTGGCAAGATGGCAAACATTGCGCAGGAACCGCAGGCGACTGCAGCTGTTCCCTCCCCCTCCATCTTGAGAACGTGTTGTTGGGGGTGGCTACAGCGGTCCTCCATCATAAAAAGCCTGAAGACAGGACAAATAACTCCCCCCACAAAAAAAAAACCTAGGTCTCCCCCAACAAACGTTTGAGACTAGCTCCCCTAAATCTAAAAGATGGATCAAACTGTGCGCGCCGCTGCCCTGCAAGCTCTGATAAGCTCCTCCCACAGCTAATCACCTGCCTCAACAGAAACCCTGCCCCCTCTGACCTTTGCACAGGGAGAGCAGCTAATCAGCCACAAAGAAACACACACACACACACACACACACACACACACAAGAAAACCTTTTTTGCCCCTTCTTCAACTGCTGCCCTGCAAGCTCTGATAAGCTCCTCCCACAGCTAATCCCCTGCCTCAACAGAAACCCTGCCCCCTCTAACCTTTGCACAGGGAGAGCAGCTAATCAGCCACAAAGAAACACACACACACACACACACACACACACACACATTCATGTAGGTAATGAAGAAAGTTCACCCTCGGTGCTGTCCATCCCTCTGCACATAAACGTCAATAGCCTGGAAGCTACTTCCCTTGTTCCCCCTGGTTGTTGCGCCACAGAGACGTGTCTATGGCATCCACACCTATAGTATAGCCATGTGGCCCCACCTGTCCATGGGTGTGTGAAGGAGACCCAGAGATGAGCGGTCCTGAGGCTTGTATTCTAACACATGCCCATGCCACCTCAGTCCTAAATCCACCTGCTTTGCAATTGCAGAAGTCTTCAGAGAGGACCACTACAAATGTATCACAGATCAAAACATTAGCAATGCGCATCAGTGCAGTGAATCTACATGCTCAGAGGTATGAAAAGTAAATAATTCGCTTGATGCATATCAAATTCTATCTCCTGAACTGCTTAATTAACAACGTATGAGAAATATGCACTTGAGATCTGACTGGGTAATAGATGTCACCTTGTTCAACAGAACTGCTTTGCTACTAGAAAGGCTTAATTTTAAAGAGATTAGTCAGCATTTGTACCAAAGTATCCTTTACTTCCAAAGGCCTGATCTTGATATCTGGGAAGGGCAAAGGATGCCCTCCACTGAGCTGTAATAATGGGGGGATACAATCTATTTCGGAGAAACAGACCAGACAAGAAAGGAGGAGGAGTGGCGTTATATGTCAGGGATGTGTATACCTATGAAGAGATTCAAGATTTAGAACCTCAAAGCCAAAGTGAGAGCATTTGGGTCAAAATTAAGGGAGAGAAGAATAACAGAGACCTCATTGTGGGAGTTTACTATAGATCCCCAAGCCAAACGGAGAACATAGATGATGCCTTCCTGGAACAGATGGCCAAGCATGCAAAAGGAAGGGAGATAGTAGTAATGGGGGACTTCAATTACCTGGATATTTGTTGGATGTCAAACTCAGCCAAGAGCATAAGGTCAAACAGATTCCTCACTGGCCTTGCAGACAACTTCATTGTCCAGAAGGTGGGAGAAGCAACAAGAGGAACAGCCATTTTAGATCTGGTCCTAACCAATGTTGATGACCTGGTTAGTGGGGTAGAAGTGGAAGGATCATTAGGCGCGAGTGATCATGCTCTTCTGAAGTTTACTATACAGCGGAAAGGAGCAGCCAAGCATACTAGGACTCAATTTCTTGACTTTAAGAAAGCCGACTTCATAAAACTTAGGGAAGTGCTGGGTGAGATCCCATGGACAGTAATACTAAAAGGAAAGGGAGTTCATGATGGCTGGGAGTTTGTTAAGAGGGAGATAGTAAAAGCACAACGTCAGGCAATACCAATGAGACGGAAACATGGAAGGTGCCTAAAGAAGCCAGGGTGGCTATCTAAAGAACTTTTAACTGAGTTAAGATTAAAAAAGGATGTGTACAAAAAATGGAAAAGGGGGGAAACCACCAAAGAGGAATTCAAACAAATAGCCAGCACGTGTAGACACAAAGTCAGAAAAGCTAAAGCACAGAATGAACTCAGGCTTGCTAGAGAGGTTAAAAGCAACAAAAAAGGCTTTTATGGGTATGTTCGTAGCAAAAGGAAGAACAAAGAAACAGTGGGGTCACTCAGAGGAGAAGATGGTGAAATGCAAACAGGGGACACAGAAAGGGCTGAACTCCTCAATGCCTTCTTTGCCTCAGTCTTCTCCGATAAAGAAAACAATGCCCAACCTGAAGAATTTGGAGCAAATGATTCAGCAAAGGAAACACAGCCCAGAATAACTAAGGAGATAGTACAAGAATACTTGGCTAGTTTAGATGTATTCAAGTCTCCAGGGCCAGATGAACTGCATCCAAGAGTATTAAAGGAACTGGCAGATGTGATCTCAGAACCACTGGCAGTCATCTTTGAGAATTCCTGGAGAACAGGCGAAGTCCCGGCAGACTGGAGGAGGGCAAATGTTGTCCCTATTTTCAAAAAGGGGAAAAGAGAGGACCCAAATAATTACCGCCCAGTCAGTCTGACATCAATACCAGGGAAGATTCTGGAGCAGATCATTAAGCAAACAGTCTGTGAGCACCTAGAAAGGAATGCTGTGATCACTAATAGTCAGCATGGATTTCTGAAAAATAAGTCATGTCAGACTAACCTGATCTCGTTTTTTGACAGAATTACAAGCCTGGTAGATGAAGGGAACTCAGTGGATATAGCCTACCTTGATTTCAGCAAGGCATTTGACAAGGTGCCCCATGATATTCTTGTAAAGAAGCTGGTAAAATGCGGTCTTGACTATGCTACCACTCAGTGGATTTGTAACTGGCTGACTGACCGAACCCAAAGGGTGCTCATCAATGGTTCCTCGTCATCCTGGAGAAGAGTGACTAGTGGGGTGCCACAGGGTTCTGTCTTGGGCCCGGTCTTATTCAACATCTTTATCAACGACTTGGATGATGGACTCAAGGGCATCCTGATCAAATTTGCAGATGACACCAAACTGGGAGGGGTGGCTAACACCCCAGAGGACAGGATCACACTTCAAAACGACCTTGACAGATTAGAGAACTGGGCCAAAACAAACAAGATGAATTTTAACAGGGAGAAATGTAAAGTATTGCACTTGGGCAAAAAAAATGAGAGGCACAAATACAAGATGGGTGACACCTGGCTTGAGAGCAGTACATGTGAAAAGGATCTAGGAGTCTTGGTTGACCACAAACTTGACATGAGCCAACAGTGTGACGCGGCAGCTAAAAAAGCCAATACAATTCTGGGCCTCATCAATAGGAGTATAGCATCTAGATCAAGGGAAGTAATAGTGCCACTGTATTCTGCTCTGGTCAGACCTCACCTGGAGTACTGTGTCCAGTTCTGGGCACCACAATTCAAGAAGGACACTGACAAACTGGAACGTGTCCAGAGGAGGGCAACCAAAATGGTCAAAGGCCTGGAAACGATGCCTTATGAGGAACGGCTAAGGGAGCTGGGCATGTTTAGCCTGGAGAAGAGGAGGTTAAGGGGTGATATGATAGCCATGTTCAAATATATAAAAGGATGTCACATAGAGGAGGGAGAAAGGTTGTTTTCTGCTGCTCCAGAGAAGCGGACACGGAGCAATGGATCCAAACTACAAGAAAGAAGATTCCACCTAAACATTAGGAAGAACTTCCTGACAGTAAGAGCTGTTCGACAGTGGAATTTGCTGCCAAGGAGTGTGGTGGAGTCTCCTACTTTGGAGGTCTTTAAGCAGAGGCTTGACAACCATATGTCAGGAGTGCTCTGATGGTGTTTCCTGCTTGGCAGGGGGTTGGACTCGATGGCCCTTGTGGTCTCTTCCAACTCTATGATTCTATGATTCTATGATTCTATGATTCTAAGCATATCACGGGGTTTATTTGTTATTGATTCTGAAGGTATCATGAAGTTCTTTTGCCAGGGTGCAGAGCCTGACATGGCAGATGGCATTTATAATGCCTAGAAGACTTTTAAGTTAATTGAACTCTAATTCTTTAGCACTTGCATCTCTCTCCCTTTCCCTTCCAATTAAGCACAAGCGACACATTTTTATGGTCACCAAGTCCATGCATGTTTAACTAGGGATACAATGGGGTAATCCTCTAATTAAGTTTGTTACAATATTTCCACTAAATAAGTGAATATAAAAATGGGAATAAACTGTTCAGAGTCCAGTTCTTAACACCGAAATGTGCTAGTTCCAGATTTTGGGAGGTCCTTGGGCAAGATGCTCTCCATGGGCTCTCTTCCCTAAGCGACTCCCTCTTTCGCTTCCAGAAGCAGAAGTGTGAAATGGGCCATTACTTTGTTAGTCAGAAAGTGCTGCATATGGGTGTAATTACATATGATTGTGGGAACACAAGTTGTTGTTGTTTAGTCATGTCCGACCCCATGTTGTTTAGTTGTGTCAGACCCCATAGACCAGAGCACGCCAGGCACTCCTGTCTTCCACTGCCTCCCACAGTTTGGTCAAACTCATGCTGGTAGCTTCAAGACCACTATCCAACCATCTCATCCTCTGTCGTCCCCTTCTCCTTGTGCTCTCCATCTTTCCCAACATCAGGGTCTTTTCCAGGGAGTCTTTTCTTCTCATGAGGTGGCCAAAGTATTGGAATCTCAGCTTCAGGATCTGTCCTTCCAGTGAGTACTCAGGGCTGATTTCCTTCAGAATAGATAGGTTTGATCTTCTTGCAGTCCATGGGACTCTCAAGAGTCTCCTCCAGCACCAGAATTCAAAAGCATCAATTCTTTGGCGGTCAGCCTTCTTTATAGTCCAGCTCTCACTTCCATACATCACTACTGGGAATACCATAGCTTTAACTATAAGGACCTTTGTTGACAAGGTGATGTCTCTGCTTTTTAAGATGCTGTCTAGGTTTCTCAGGAGGCACATGAGGTGATCAGGCACTCCCGTTTCTTTAAGAACTTGCCATAGTTTGCTGTGGTTGAAGAAGAAGAGAAGTAGAGTTTCGATTTGATATCTTGCTTTATCACTACCCGAAGGAGTCTCAAAGTGGCTAACATTCTCCTTTCCCTTCCTCCCCCACAACAAACACTCTGTGAGGTGAGCGGGGCTGAGAGACTTCAAAGAAGTGTGACTAGCCCAATGTCACCCAGCAGCTGCATGTGGAGGAGCGGAGACGCGAACCCGGTTCCCCAAATTACGAATCTACTAAAGCTCAAAGGCTTTTGCGTAGTCAATGAAACAGAAGTAGATGTTTTTCTGGAACTCTCTAGCTTTCTCCATAATCCAGCACATGTTTGCAGTTTGGTCTCTGGTTCCTCTGCCTCTTCAAAATCCAGCTTGCACTTCTGGGAGTTCTCGGTCCACATACTGCTTAAGCCTGCCTTGTAGAATTTTAAGCATAACCTTGCAAGCATGTGAAATGAGCACAATTGTGCGGTAGTTGGGTCATTCTTTGGCACTGCCCTTCTTTGGGATTGGGATGTAGACAGGCTCCGCTAGGGGCACCACAGAAGATGGCCGACAATACCATCTCTCCAGCTCCCACGAGGTAATTTAGAGGCCGAGATGGGAGTAATCAGCCTCCCAAATTCTTCCCGGTGGAAGGGAAGATGCAGTCTCATCCGCGGTGCCCAACCGCCGTTTCAACCGCCTAATTGTCCGGTTGGCTTGACTCCCCTTCTGGGGGTTGCCGAAAGCGGCCTCCAGATGGTTGCAAAACCCCGTATACTCTGTCAGCAAGGGGGAGTCTTGCCTGAGCAGCGGCAATGCCCGCCATGTCCTTTAACAAACTGATCAAAAAGTGCACCTTGGTGCAGTCGTCAGGGAAGCTCCGGGCTCGCCCCTGAATATACAACTGGGCCTGGGTGAGGAACATGGGAAAGCTGGTTGGAGCCCCACCAAATTTCTCTGGCAGGGCCACTGGGTACTTGCCAGGAGCTGGGGCGTCGGCCCCAGGAGCCGGTAGGGCGTCCAACCGCTGCTGAAGCGCCATCACCGCATCGCTTAGCTGCTGAACGGTGTGAGTCAAGGCCTGGTTCTCCTGGGCTAATGCCACCAGCACAGCTGCCTGGTTGGCCATGGCTTCTGGCTCTTCCCAAACGCACCCCAATGAAGGGAGAGTGCGGGTGTGGCAGGAGCAAACTGTGCTGGTCCCGGGGGGGAGGTTACGGTGAGGCGTGGTCAGAGCTCGGTCCTGGGTCAAGGGTCTGGAGACTGTCCACCAAGGGTGAAGTGGGGTCCAAAGCGAGAAGCCGGGTGGGGTCGGAAACTCTGGAAGAACAGGTCTGGGTGCTGGCAGAAACAGGTTTCCAACGATGTTGCTCCTGCAACCTGGGACTGGGCTGACTGGCCTTTATTTCCTCTGAGACGAGGGGCTGTGGGAGCCATGAAGTCATGGCAAAGGCTTGTAGCGCCACCTGGTGCCTCGCTTACCTCGGTGACCTGCATGTCCGTGCCTTGCAGTGTATTAAGTGCATAACCTTATATGGAGTTATGTTCCCCCTCTGGGCAGTAATTACCTTATATGGCGATGGGTGGGTAAAAGCCATGACCGGATGAGGTAACGTGAGACATTGGCAAACGGCCATGCGGCAGGAGAGAATAAAGGAGAATAAAATTGGAGGAGAGTGGTCGAAGGAGCTGCTCATACCTTCCTGAAAATATTGCTGGCTCTCTGTGTCTTTTTTCAAATGCTATACAGCGCCATTTGTGACGGCTGGCTTCCGTCAAGTGGTGCCCCGTGTGAGGCAGACTAAAAGAATACGTCTGAGGCTTTTAAAAGAAAACTGTGTGAGGTTTTTCGATCCACGCAATGGATATCATCGACTCACCACGCCCGGCAAGGGTTGCAAGTGCTAATCATCTTCGGATCCCCGGTGAGTTTGATCCCTTTTATCTTGATTTTAGAAAAATGGGCAGCTCTTTGTCTATTCCCCAACATAAATTTTTAAAAGACTTAAAATTTCTCCTCTCCTCCAACAAATTGGAAGTTCCTGAGGGTGATTTGATACAGCTTATTCTGGCCATCGATGAGCATTGCCCCTGGTATCCCCAAGATGGAACTTGGGAATTAAAACATTGGGACAAGATTGGAGCACATTTTCATGGACACCCCAGCATTGGTGTTCGGATTCTAAATGCATGGTGCAAGGTTCGTTACGCCATGGGATCTTTATCACCAAAAAATATCTCCATGGCCGTATTGCCAACATCACCTCCAGCTTCTTTAGTCCAGCCTGCTGTGTTACCGTCTGTTCCGATACTCGTCTTGCCAGCAGCCCCAGACCCCAAGCCCCCGGACTACAGTTCCTCACCAGAGGACCCAATCCTGCAAAAATACCGTGGTCTGGCTGGCAATGATCCTACTCTCTCAGCGACAGAACTAGCGACCCCTTTTCAAAGTGCAGTCCTTGCCTGTTCCTTAATTCAGGATATTATGGCATTTCCTGTTATTGTGCCCCCTGCTGGTGCCCCGGCAGGCACTCAAGCCCAACACCAACCTTTTGACTTTAAGATCTTGAAAGAGCTGCAGCAGTCAGTAAAGACCAATGGACTCCAAGCCCCATATACGCAGGCGCTTTTGGAAGCCACATTAGCCCAACTCTTGGTTCCAGATGACATCAAGCTTTTGGCCCATACAGTGTTACCCCCATCAGCTGGTGTATTGTTTGCCCATGAATGGGAAATCGCCTGCCGTGCTTATGCACCGGCTTTATTACAACAAGCCAGAGGGAATAACCCTAACCTTACCCTCGCAGATGTCATAGATGTCATGATGGGGCGTGGTCCCTTTGTTCAGGCTTCAGTGCAAGCTACATTGCTGCAAATCGTATTGAGGGACACCGCTCTTGCTGCTAAACAAGCAACGAGAAAAATCCCAGAACCCACCAGTATTCAATCAAGGTGGGGTTCAATCAGGCAAGAGACAAGAGAATCATATTCTTCCTTTATGGACAGGCTGCTTACAGCTGTGAGTCGCCAAATTGAAAATCCTGAAGCCAAACAAATAATTATCAAACAATTGGCCTTTGAAAATGCCAATGAAGATTGTAAACTTGCATTGCGACCGATAATACACAATCCTACCACAGACACAGCAGCCATGCTTCGCATTTGTCAGTCTGTAGGTACAGCCACCCACAAGGCTCATCTGTTAGCGGCGGCGCTAAATAAAAACCAGCCTGTAGCCACCGATACAACTTGTTTCCAGTGTGGCAAACCAGGATCACCGATACCCCCATGTGGGTAGAACAGTGGCCTCTACCAAAAGAAAAATCCGCAGCAGCGGCACCAGCTTGTTTCTGAACAATTGACTTTCGGCCACATTGAACCATCTTCATCCCACTGGCTCCAGGAGACAGGGAACTGTTGGCTTTTACATTGCCAGTATATAACAATTCGCAGCCCACCCAGTGATATCAGTGGGTTGTCCTGCCTCAGGGCATGCGGAACTCCCCTACACTTTGTCAACATTTTGTGGGTGAAGCATTGAAACCTTTCCGCATGCGCCACCTAGAGGTGCTGCACACGAGCTGTATCTGGCAGTGGTTGCCTTCCTCACCATCTGCCTTGCCATCCTTTGCTGCACCGTTATACAAGGAAGAGAAGCAGACGACCCAGTCCAGTTGAAACCACCATATTTCACCTTATCGGCTGGCAAGCAGCTGTCGCCTGAATCCTACTCTGGCTGGCAGTATCCACGGCTCACCCACTCTCGAACTAGAAGAACAGTGTTGTTGAATAAGACTTTTAGGGGAGAAAATTATCATAAGATATGGAGGGATATTTTTGTACAAGATATGATTATGTTTACTGGTTTATTACATGCTTCTAAATGTTGGTTGTGTATGCACGTGCCCCCTTTTGCCAGTCATTCCAGCATAATGCTTCATGGTGTGCCTGTCAATGGATCTTTTCAATTTACTAATATTATATACCCTAAGCAAACTTTTGGCCTCCAGTACAATTGACCCTCAATGAGCCTCCCCCATTTGTTTTCAAATTAAAGAGGGGAAAGAATCATGGGGAATATATCCAAACTGTCAATATAAATTGAAATTCACTTTTAATAGCTCTTGTTCTCTTACAGGAACATACAGTGACCAATCTCAGTGCTATAGGAGTGACACCAGTGCATGGCTAATAAACTAGAAAGGAAGCCTACCATGCAGCTTGGAATCAGAATTCTTATATTCTTGGCTTCCGGATGGAAGTTGGCTTCGACATTTATTGATTTTAGTGATCCTTATAGTAGTTATTTGCGTTATTTTGTGTTGCTGTATACAATGTATTCCTTCCTTAATCTCTGTATGTACTGCATGGTTCTCCAGTCAGCGGCCTGCTTCCGGCCTCACAAAAGTCGCCTATCGCACTCGATATAACCATATTGGTAATGACATATATGACTCTGATTAATAAAATAAAGAAAGAGGGCATGTGGGAGCCATGAAGTCATGGCAAAGGCTTGTAGCGCCACCTGGTGCCTCGCTGACCTGCATGTCCGTGCCTTGCAGTGTATTAAGTGCATAACCTTATATGGAGTTATGTCCCCCCTCTGGGCAGTAATTACCTTATATGGCGATGGGTGGGTAAAAGCCATGACCGGATGAGGTAACGTGAGACATTGGCAAACGGCCATGCGACAGGAGAGAACAAAGGAGAATAAAATTGGAGGAGAGTGGTCGAAGGAGCTGCTCATACCTTCCTGATAATATTGCTGGCTCTCTGTGTCTTTTTTCAAATGCTATACAGCGCCATTTGTGACGGCTGGCTTCCGTCAAGGGGCAGTCCTGGCCCACAGGTGACCCGCCTCTCCTGGCCTTAAGGCGAGCACTCCTCCTCAGAGAACTTAGTTCCCTCCGCCTCTCTGCCCTAAGCCTCTGCAGCTCAGGAGAGGCTGGAGGGTTAATGGACCCAGGAGCAGCTTCATCTTCCCCTGACAGGGCTGGGAGAGGCGCACCTGCAGGCAATGGGCCCTCAATCACCTCCGGAGCCAGGGTGGATACATCTGGTGTCTGCTCCTGAGGATCCGGCACAGGTGCAGGCCCTTCAGATCCAAGCCCCTGCCCCGGCTCAGCCGGCCCTGGAGGCGGGGACTCCTGTGCAGGCTGGGACTCCTCAGGTTCAGCTTCTGAATCAGACTCCCAGGCCATCACACCAACAAACCACCCCTGAGTTTGTAAAGAAGGAGGGGGGGCACTGGATGGAAAGCCCCCAAGGGAGTTGGGATCTCCTGGATGCTGTCTCCGCGAGCGCACCTAGTTCCATTTCTTAAGATAAAAAATTGGATTTAAGTTCTTGGACATACTTCAAGCGAAGAAGGGGTAATTAATCTGCCAATTAAGCCAGCCACTAAGGTGCCAAGAGTGACAGAGAAGAAGAAAGATAACATCTAAGAATAACATCTAAGCCGGTATGTTGGAACGGAATGGAAAGGAGGTGGGATAAAACTTTCCCCCCTTTTTTTTCCTTCCAAGTGAATTTTTATTGTTTTCCTTACATATTCTTTTCCAACAAATTGTAATAGCACCATACATTCCCTTTGACTCTGCCAAGTCACGACCCCCCTCCCTCCCCACAACTGGTATATTTATCCTCTTTCCATCACACACATCATTCTCAAATTAGTACTATTACACATTGGAGGTATTATGTCAATCCTGCTAGTGCCTTGACCTCTTTACAATTCTTCTTTAAATATTCAATAAATTTACTCCAGTTATTTTGGTATCTTTGATCTCCCTGGTCCCGGATCCTCCCTGACAGTTTGGCAAGTTCTGCATATTCTGTCAACTTCGCCTGCCACTCCTGTATAGTTGGTATATCTTGTACTTTCCATCTTTGGGCCAGAAGGGTCCTCGCGGCAGCTGTAGCATACATGAACAAATTTTGATCTTCTATTTTAATTTCTGTTCCTATTAAGCCTAATAGACACGCTTCCGGTCTTTTGGGGAAAGTATATCTAAATATTTTTTTGAGTTCATTATAAATTGATTCCCAAAATTTTTTTACCTTATCGCAGGTCCACCACATATGGAAATAGTCCCCATCTGCCTTTTTGCATTTCCAACACTTTCTTTCTTTTTTCCTATACATTTTAGCTAATTTTACTGGCGTCAAATGCCATCTATACATCATTTTTAGCAAGTTTTCCTTTAAAGCCATGCATCCTGTGAATCTCAAACCCTCCTTCCATAATCTTTTCCACGCATCCAATTCAATGTTATGCCCAATATCAATTGCCCATTTTATCATTGATTCCTTTACTTCTTCGTCTTTTGTATACCATTCTAGCAATAAACTATACATTCTTGATAAAATTTTATCTTTACAGTCTATTAACTCGATTTGGAATTTCGATTTATTATCATCGAACCCATTTGTCTTTTTGTCTTCCTTTAATAAATCACTGATCTGATGGTATTGCAGCCACCCTGTTAACATCTTTTCAATTTGGTCATATCGTTTGAGCTTTATCCCTTGGGCTGTTTTCCTAGTAATATCTTCATATGTTACTCTTTCCCCTTCCATGTTTACTTTTTTTGTTGTCAGCACCTCAATTGGTGATATCCACCACGGTGTCTTTCTTTCCAGGAGGTTTTTATTCCGATCCCATACTTCATATAAAGATTTCCTAATCACATGGTTTAGAAAACCTTTATGTACCTTTACTTTGTTGTACCATAGGTACGAATGCCAACCATATCTATTGTCGTGGCCCTCTAGATCTAATAGGTCAGTGTTTTCTAAGGTCAGCCAGTCTTTTAACCATACCAAGCACGAAGCTTCATAATATAAAGTCAGGTCTGAAAAGAAAAACTTTTTCTTTTTCTACTACGATAATACCTAACAACCCCCCCCCCCGAAGAACCGTTTACATTATTTTCAGCAAGTGAGATGGGAAAATATAAACTGTGTGGAAATAATAATACTATATAACTAAAGCTTTTATTTTTTTAAACGTTTGGAAGATAAAAGACTCTCCAAATATTGATATTAGAAAGAAGCAGGATCTCGTTAGCCGCTGGAGAGACACCAAAAAACTTTGGACGGATTCTGAGAAGGGTGATGTGACGCATTCTTTAATTGGGATCCGCCATTAGGGATAAAAAAGAGTTATTATATCTGTACTTCAATTCCGATTTGGCAAATCTCCCCTAGAAAGATTTGATGCAACCTGTCTGAGAAAATTAATGAGCAAACACCCAGGTTTTATTTCATCGGAACTGAGTGAAGATGGCATCTGCCACCAGAGAAGGACTTTTGGATTGATTCAGCATAAACACCAGTGTGTGAGGACATTCTGCAAACAGCAGACTTACCAGCTGCAAAAAAAAAAGGAGAGTCATACAAACTTCACACAGAAGCACATTATTGTTTATTTCAACTCGCCTGTGGAAACAACTCAGAGGCTATGAAAGAAGGAAGGATAACAACAGGAAGATTTAAAGAAAGAACTATTGGAAACTCAAGGCAGTAGAAACATAAGATGATTAGAACCCCACTGAACTTGAAGCATGGGAAGCCCCAACAAAAAATTATAATTTGGCAGAATATTTGGACTATATGATATGTATTTGTATAATTTGGAATACTTAATGTCATTTGATTGGATTGTTAAAATGGAAAAATTAATAAAAAATATTTTTTTAAAAAAGGGATTGGGATGTAGACTGATATTCTCCAATCCTCTGGCCACTGCTGAGTTTTCCAAAGTTGCTGGCATATTGCGTGCAGCACCTTAACAGCATTATCTTTTAAAAATTTTAAATAGTTCAGCTGGAATGTCATCATTTCCACTAGCCTTGTTATTAGCAATGCTTTCTAAGGCCCATTTGACTTCACTCTCCAGGATGTTTGGCTCAAGGTCAGCAATGAGACATCCATATATTTCTGGTATAATTCCTCTGTGTATTCTTGCCACCTCTTCTTGATGTCTTCTGCTTCTGTTAGGTCCTTACTACTTTTGTCCTTTATTATGGTAATCCTTGTATGAAATTTTGCTTTCATATATCCAATTTTCTTGAACAGATCTCTGGTTTTTCCCATTCTATTGTTTTCTTCTATTTCTTTGCATTGCTCACTTAAGGAGGCCCTCTTGTCTCTCCTTGCTATTCTTTGGAAATCTGCATTCAGTTTCCTGTATCTTTCACTATCTCCCTCACATTTTGCTTGCCTTCTCTCCCACGCTATTTGTAAGGCCTCGTTGGACAGCCACTTTGTTTTCTTACATTTCCTTTTCATTGGATGGTTTTCATTGCTGCCTGCTGTATAATGTTACGAGCCTCCATCCATAGTTCTCCAGGCACTCTGTCCACCAAATCTAAATCCTTAAACCTGTTCCTCTCTTCCACTGTGTATTCATAAGGCATTTGATTTAGATTGTATCTTACTGACCCAGTAGTTTTCCCTACTTTCTTCTGTTTAAGCTTGAATTTTGCTATAAGAAGTTGATGATCTGAACCACAGTCAGCTCCAGGTATTGTTTTTGCTGATTGTATAGAGCTTCTTAATCTTTGGCTGCAGAGAATATACAGTGGTACCTCGGGTTAAGAACTTGATTCGTTCTGAAGGTCTGTTCTTAACCTGAAACTGTTCTTAACCTGAAGCACCACTTTAGCCAATGGCGCCTCCTGCTACCGCCACGCCGCCGGAGCACGATTTCTGTTCTCATCCAGAAGCAAAGTTCTTAAAGTACTATTTCTGGGTTAGCGGCGTCTGTAACCTGAAGCGTCTGTAACCTGAGGTACCACTGTAATCAATCTGATTTCAATGCTGCCCATCTGATGATGTCCATGTGTAGAGTCATCTCTTGTGTTGTTGGAAAAGAGTGTGATGACCAGCTTGTTCTCTTGACAGAACTCTATTAGCCTTTGCCCTGCTTTGTTTTGAATTCCAAGGCCAAACTTGCCAGTTGTTCCTTTTATCTCTTGACTCCCTACTATAGCATTCCAATCCCCTATAATGAGAACATCCTTCTTTGGTGTCGTTTCTAAAAGGTGTTTTTAGTCTTCATAAAATTATTCAATTTGAGTTTCTTCACCGGTAGTTGGTACATAAACTTGGATTACTGTGATGTTAAAAGGTCTGCCTTGGATTCGTATCGAGATCATTCTATCATTTTTGAGATTGCATCCCAGTATAGCATTTGCCACTCTTTTGTTGACTATGGGGGCCACTCCATTTCTTTTATGGGATTCTTGCCCACAATAGTAGATATGATGATTACCCAAACTGACTTCGCCTATTCCTGTCTATTTTAGTTCACTGATGCCCAGGATGTCAATATTTATTCTTGCCATCTCATTTTTGACCACATCCAGGTTACCAAGGTTCATGGATCTTACATTCCAGGTTCCTATGCAATATTTTTCTTTACAGAACGGGACTTTCCTTTCACTTCCAGGCACATCCGCACTGAGTGACCTTTCGGCTTTGGCCCAGCCACTTCATCAGCTCTGAATATACTTGAAATTGTCCTCTACTCTTCCTCAGTAGCATGTTGGATGCGTTCCAACCTGAGGGGCTCATCTTCCAGGGTCATAACTTTTATATGGCTGTTGTCTTTGTCCATGGAGTTTTCTTGGTAGGGATACTGGAGTGGCTTGCCAGTTCCTGCTCCAGGTGGATCACGTTTAGTCAAAACTCTCTACTATGACCTGTCCGTCTTGGGTGGCCCTGCATGGCATAGCTTATAGCTTCTCTGAGTTATTCAAGCCCCTTCGCCACGGCAAGGCAGTGATCCATGAAGGAACACAAGTAGAATCGACTATTGTGATGCATGTCTGTTGCTGGAGTAATGTAAGGAAGTGAACAGAGACAAGATGAAACTGGAGGTTGGATATTCCCGCTCTCTGGAGAGTAAGGAGCCATCTTCTTGCTGATGATACCTGCTCCTACCCCAAATAGTCAAGCAAGTTAGCCACCACAGAGTAGTGCCAGACTCTGCTTTGTTACTGGATGAAGTTGTAACAGTATCCACCACTGCATTTTGACACCAAAACGGCAACCTGGAAAAACAGCCTTTGGGGACTTTCACCCATGTTTTCATAACCTCTTTTCATAAGAGACTCAAGTGAAGGTTGGCTTTGGAAGGTGCGCAGGAAGATCAACTGCAAGGCAATTTTTCTCCTGCCCCAAGAGGGAAGTCAAGATGACACGACTTTTACTTCCTGTCAACTGTATTAGCTGCTAACCAGTTTCCAGGCAAAACTCAAGACTTCAGCGATCAATCCCAGTATCTTAATTAATTTAAGCTCCCTGCTTTAAGAGTGGAAGAATGTGGAAGAATCTTTTCTGGACCTCCTCACCTAGTGACATGCCATCGGTCAGGAGCAGGAGCAGTGCTTTCTCTGAACTAGTTTTGTGGGTTAGTGGAAAAGCTGTCCAACTTGACAAACTTTCAAACTATATTAGAATTTTATTTTAAAAAATCAGAAGACTTTTCACTTCTGTCTTAAAATTCTGTTTCTTCATTTTACCTGTTTCTATTGAATGGATTTCCTGTTTTAGCTTTGCTTTTAATCATCTGCAATAATCTGCATTAGTTTAATCAGTCAATAATGAACCAAACATTTCTCCAACCTGGTACCCCCCCCCCAAAAATGTATTGGACTGAAGCTGCCATATTCTCTTAGCATTGGCCTTGCTGGTGGAGGGTGCCAAGTTAGAGAAGGCTGATTTAAATGGCTAATCAGCAGAACATTATTTAAATCACTGGGAAGAAAGGCAAGAGGAGGTGAGACTGAGGCTGGCAAGGCAGGCCCCCCTTAGCCCCAATGGACCCTGTAAATATGCTGGCTTAGCGCAGCACAAATAACTACAAGGGGGCTGACATTCCTTCAGGATGGTGACAGACTCCCCACTTCCTTGCTCAGTCACCCATGTTTTCTGCATAATGCTGCTTTGATGTCTCTTGCCATTGCTGCAGCCATCAGCTGTGCCCATACAGGTTGGACCTCTCTGCACAACACTTGTCCCTCCAAGAACAAAAGACCATGGAACTGCAGAAAGAGTTCCCCAGATGTGAGGTGCTTTTTAACACTCATGAAAATGAAAAATTGGCATTTAGTTTTGATTTATTCTTACTAGTAATTATATACAGTAATCATTCCTCAGAAGCCTGATCTATAATGACTCCATTAACAGATGTATTAATTAAACATCTTTCGTTTTCCTATTTATATACTGTATAATTGATGTTTTAACTAACTCCAATAAGTCATATCCATGTGCTCTTGGCCCCTTTCACCTCTGAGATGAATTTAGTTTTGTTTGGAAAAGTAATTAACAATAGCCAAAAAGACAACGTATTTCCAGTTTAACCACCCAAGAATATTTTAACGCTGCTAATAGGAACTCTTTGCTGCATTGCAATGGCTAGTCTTTCTAATGCGGTTTGGGACATTTGAGACATGAACGAGCGGTAACTGGGTTTTTTTGCCAGGGAAATTTATCATCATTTATGTTGGGAGAAAAATTGGCTGGTCTCAGCGGTACATGAGGTAGGTTTAGGTGTTGCTTTTTATAATAGGGCTTCCAAAGAATGGCAGGTCAAAGACTTGATTTTCAAAGTACTTATGCGCAGTGTCAATCATTCGTTCACTGCTGGTTCAAAATGCATAACCTTTGAGGTGTTCCTTTAAGGGATATCTATGCCTTGCCATCAAAAATCCCCTCTTTCTCTTTCTTCCATCATTTAAGGCCTTCTACTAATGACTCTAATTTGAAACCAGAACATTGACCAATTTGAATTCCAGGCTGTTACACATACCACACACAGTTCAAGTTCTCCTATAATTGGTTTTTCATTTGCTTTTCTTAGTTACTTTTTAAACCAGGATTTCACAGCCTCTTTTTAACTTTTTTTGTTTTAGTGTGTTAGTGAGGATGGCATAGTAAGATATTTCAACAAAAATTGTTCTTTGGATGTGTTCCTGATTGCAGCAGCTATAATTGTCCTTGTACAGGAGCCCTGTAGCAGTTCTTATGCACTCTGGGAATGCTGAGGCACACTTTTAGTTCCCACCACTTAAACATCTCAAAAATATTTTGCCACAGCAAGTGGGTTTTCAGTGGACATGCAGAAATACAGCCTATGATCCTGTCCCTCTAAATTTTACAGGTTGCTGTATTCATTTTAACAATGTGGAACATAAAAATAAGTTATAATTTATTTCTACATATTTTTCTAAAATGCACAATGCTTGAGCATTTGATATCTCTTTCAGCTTCTTGAAGCATTGTTAATTAAGAAGAAGAAAAGTAGTGGTATGGCGGCAGGGGGCAAATTGGGATCCCCCCCCCCAGCATACCACCTGAGGCAGGTTGCTTCATTGGTGTGCCAACCACGCTTCTTGGATACAATCCAAATGTTACTTGGATACAAGTCAAAATGCTGCAAAACAAGCAAGGCCTCACAACCATATATTGAAGACTTGTGCTGTGTAAACCTGTGGCTACGGGGGCTGAAAAGTCACTAGGCAGGTCAATGGAGCTGCAGCTTCAACATCCGAGTACTAGATTTGACCTGAAAGGAAGCTTGAGGGGGTAATTTAAGCAGATCAACCTTTTCTTGAAACCTGAAAGATATGAGGAATTTTTGACTAGGAATCCAAACTGGCCTCAGCGCCACTTCTGGTCAGCTCACTTGCAATATCCAGCATTCTTTACTTGCCAGAGCCCCTTCCAACTTGTGGGAGGGAAATAATGAATGGCATTTGCTTTGGAATTTGAATTAGAAATGTATGCAGATTTGAAACAGGATTGCACATTATATAGTAGAAGTAGAGTTTGGATTTGATATCCCGCCTTTCACTCCCCTTCAGGAGTCTCAAAGCGGCTAACATTCTCCTTTCCCTTCCTCCCCCACAACAAACACTCTGCGAGGTGAGTGGGGCTGAGACTTCACAGAAGTGTGACTGGCCCAAGGTCACCCAGCAGCTGCATGTGGAGGAGCGGAGACGCGAACCCGGTTCCCCAGATTGCAAGACTACCGCTCTGAACCACTACACCACACTGGCTCTCACATCTTTCCAACCAGGAGGTTCTGGGTTTCTAGTCTAGGCCTTCTGTTTCTCCATGGCCAAGCCTTTCTTCTTGACCCCACCTGGGGAAGAGATGGGTCAGTTTCAGCCTGTGAATGTCCCACATCACAGCTTTCTATCATTTTTAATGATAAAAACGTATTCTCAAACCTACTGCCCTGATGCCTATTGAGGGCATTTGCCAACAACTGGGAATCCCCTTTGACTTTCCCCCCATAACTCCTTTCCACTAAATTCTTGTTAAGGAATGTATTGAATTGGTCTGAGTAAGGGCATGGTACATTTTCAGCCTCATCACTACCATAAGGAAAACTGCTTTCATTTTTCAAAGAATAAAAATGCATCTTCAGGAGAGATGAACTTAAAGGGCCTGGTCGCGGCCAAAGTCGATCCCCAGTCCGGTTTCATGTGCTTGTCTATGAATAAATTGTCTTGCGATGGAACCAGCTCTGTTTACTCCACATAACCCACAATATATTTTCCTCCAATAGATTTCTAACTCCATTTGTAGCTGCTTACAAGATAGTTTGTATTCAGTGCAGGGTGTCAACTATGCTGTTGGGTTTGCCACTGTGTTTTTTAAGACTTCCCAACTTTGATGTTTCCCTTAGCTTTCAGTTCACGCACACTGGTTATTTTGATAAAACTCCAAAAGTCAGGTACTAGATTTCCCCCCGCACTTCAGAACTTTGCATAAGTTAATGAGGTTGGCTGTTACCTTTTCCATTCTGAATACATTTAGAGAGGGCTTGTAAAATAGCAACCCACGGAGAACTTTTCCTGAGCAAGTTCCTATAAAAATGGCAGCGCATTCATTTCACTGGGGCTTGTGGTGGAGCCCTTCCTTCAGGACTGTGCCTCAACTCTCTTAGCCAGGCTCTTCTTTTGTAACCTTTGGTTCTTTAGCTTTGTTTCAACACTTACTTCTATATCTTTATTACCACATCCTCTTGAATTCTTCAGAGTTGCTGTAAACTTTAATCTGATGCAACTATCTGATTTTTAGAAGACATCTGGAAGCAGCCCTGCTTAGGGAAGTTTTTAAGGATCGATGTTATTATTATGTTTTTAGATTAGTTGTAAGCCACCCAGAGTGTCCACGTATAAATATTATTATTATTATTATTATTATTATTATTATTATTATTATTATTATTATTATTATGCTAAAGACTGCCAAAAGGCTCTGGGAGGCCTTTGCAGGATGGATGGCGGCTAACAGATTGAGGTTGAATCCTGACAAGACAGAAGTACTGTTTTTGGGGCACGGGGGCAGGCTGGTGTGGGGGACTCCCTGGTCCTGAATGGTGTAACTGTGCCCCTGAAGGACCAGGTGTGCAGCCTGGGAGTCATTCAGGACTCACAGCTGTCCATGGAGGCGCAGGTTAATTGTGTGTCCAGGGCGGCTGTATACCATCTCCATCTGGTACGCAGGCTGAGACCCTACCTGCCTGCAAGACTGTCTTGCCAGTGCGGTGCATGCTCTGGTTATCTCCCGCTTGGACTACTGCAATGCACTCTACATGGGGCTACCTTTGAAGGTGACCCGGAAACTGCAATTAATCCAGAATGCGGCAGCTAGACTGGTGACTGGGAGCGGCCACCGGGAACACTGGTCCTGAGAGATCTGCATTGGCTCCCAGGATGTTTCCGAGCACAATTCAAAGTGTTGATGCTGACCTTTAAAGCCCTAAATGGCCTCGGCCCAGTATACCTGAAGGAGCGTCTCCACCCCCATTGTTCTGCCCGGACACTGAGGTTCAGCACAGAGGGCCTTCTGGCAGTTCCCTCACTGTGAGAAGTGAAGTTAGAGTGAACCAGGCAGAGGGCCTTCTCAGTAGTGGCGCCTGCCCTGTGGAATGCCCTCCCATCAGATGTCAAAGAAATAAACAACTATCCAACTTTTTGAAGACAATCTGAAGGCAGCCCTGTTTAGGGAAGTTTTTAATGTTTGAATTTTTTTTCTGTTTTTAGTGTTCTTTCGGGAGGTGCCCAGAGTGGCTGGGGAAACCCAGCCAGATGAGCAGGGTAGAAATAATAATAATAATAATAATAATAATAATAATAATAATAATAATAATAATATAATCATCATACCCTATTTTTAAAAAATATTCGTAGCACAATTCTACATGGTTCAACTGCTGCATTTGTGAAGACTTCTGTCATCCATTTATCTCAAGGGTAAGCAGAATGATGATGACCATTCCTGCATCACAGGGGGTTGTAATAGATGACCCTTGTGGTCCTTTCCAACTGTATAATTCTACGATTATATGACCAAACACAAACGTCCATAGAAGTGCTTGATGGGGGCGGGGAGGCAACCCTGTGTCTGCTGAAGCTGGTGCTGAGATCAGGCCTGAGTCAGGCCACCTGGCAGCCGCCAGAGCATCTAGGGATACAGTAGATACCAAACTGGCTCAGCCCTGCCCAACCTTCGTAACACCCTGTTTGGGGGCTTTCCACTAGGCTCTGTTGGCAGGGAAAGTGCTGGCCAGCCGCCCCCCACCTGTCTGGCTAGTGAATGGCAGTCATCGGCTGGCATCACTCCATCGCGGTTGAGCCAATGGAAGTGGCCAGAGGGACTCCTCTGCTCAATCCATATCCCACACAGCTTGATGTGAAGGGGGCTTGAATTTCAGCTTTTCAAATATTACATACAGCATGTTCTCTGTAATGGGGGGGGGGGAGATACATACCTGCAGTTTGAAGAGGTATAATCCAGAATTCATTCTCCTTCTCTACTGTTTTGCATAAAGTTTATCTCCCCACTTAGGTTTCAAGAGCCGGGGGGGGGGGGGCAGTCCTAAAATCTGACTTGATATATTGTGAAGAATGTAGTCTTGCAGTATTCAAAGTAACCTACAGAATCTTTCATAAGGGATACATGGAAAGCAAAAGTGAAATAATTCTTGCCACATGTCTAGGCTTATTGATCCTTGGCTGAGTATTTTGATGTAAGGTCGAGGAGGTGGCAGGAGATTTTGTTCGTATTTACGGGACCGCCTCTCCTGATATGCCCCACAGAGGACATTAAGGTCCATGAATAACCATAGTTTAGAGGTCCCGGGCCCTAAGCAGACTATCCTCCACCAGGGCCAGGGCCTTTTCAGTGATGGCTCCGACCTGGTGGAATGCTCTGTCCCAGGAGACTAGGGCCTTGCAGGATTTGACCTCCTTCCGCCGGGCCTGTAAGACAGAGCTATTCCGCCTGGCCTTTAATTTGAATTCAGCCTGATCATTTATTTCCCTTCCCTTCTCTTCCCTCCCCCTCCCCTTTTATGAAGATTACCTGCTCTGAGACCCCACAGCTAATTCTCCCCTGGCCTCCTCACTGGCACAAGTAGGACTAATTTAGTCAGCTAACCCTGTCTAATGCTTATTGGATGGATTTCCCCCAAATTGATTTCTGAACTTTGAATTTTATTGTTATTCATGTTTTTATACTGTATTTTATGTTGCTTCTACAATTAAGTGTTTTAAATTTGTTGTTAGCCGCCCTGAGCCCGGGTTTCTGAACTGGGTAGGGTGGGGTATAAATAAAAAATTGTTATTACTGTATTATTATTATGAAATCCCAAATGTTAGTAATATGGTCCTTCTGGTAGTTTAAGAAAGTGAGTGAAACCAGAGAAGTTCTTGGGGGAAGTTAGAAACAAGAAGACAACGTCTTGTGATAACTCTGCATCTTGAAAGTTGCCTAGCAAGTAAGTGTTTTAATCAGTTCTGTTTACTGACGCTGAAGGACTTTGTCCCAAGTCTCACCGAGGTGACAGATACATGGTGGGACTGGAATGGTGGAAATTATGAATCTCCCTGAATAAAAATCATAATTGTTTTTTTTTCAGAGATCTGTTTAAATTTGTGCTAGTGGTGGTGATGGCAATAGGAAGGCTACAGATAAGAGTATTCAGTCTTACTTATTTATGACCTATGAGCTGAAGATACTGTACATCTCAAGATGAACTTCCTTCTGTAGTATAGATTGGTATTTGTTTTATTCCCAGGGGTCAGTGCAAAATATCATTTTGGAGACATTCTGGCTGAAAGGTCTCTGAATGTTTTCCCTCCTTAAAATTTTGCTCTGTCAGTGCCAAGCACATTGACCTTTTCTGATTGAGTCTAAGAATTCTAATTGATGTGATCCTTTGCTAAGAAAATGTTTTTTTCCCCCTTCAGTGAGGGCCTGGTAGACTTACAGAGTAGATGCTTTGCTTGTCTCTGGTTCATGTTCTCCCAGTAGTATCCCAGGACAAGAGGTCCAAAGTGTACACTGCAGCTACACAATCACTCATCTTGTTCTGTTGCACAGATACATTTCAGACCAATTAATAGAAGGATACGATCTTCCCATCAAGCAACATAAAGCAGCGATTTTGGCTGGAAGACCTCGACATGTGGTGTTTTCTGGTCTCCATACCTGTGCCAGTGTCAGGGACTGGACTGAGGAGGAATGATGGGAGCCCCTCCCCTTCTCCTGAACCTTCCCGAGAACAGGAGGACAGTATAGATTTAGAACAGTGGTTTGCAGAAGGTCATAGTTCAGAGGCTGCAGAGGGGAGAAGCTGGGAATTATTAGAAGAGGAACAGCATGAAGAAGCAGAACCAGGGGAAGGACAGCTGACAGACTCAGTGTCTTTGGAAAGCATTCCTGACCACCCCTCTCCCAGGACCAGATGAGCATCAAGGGTAGTAGAACAGAAAGCTCAGAGGCAGAAAGCTCAGTTTAACCAAGGCAGGGATGACGTAGATTAGGAGATGGATGGGGTGGGACTTTACTCAGAGCAACGCCATTATCCTAGGTAGACGGCATTTCTTCGTCTCTCTCTTTCTGTGCATAGTGAATAAATTAATTGGTAAAAACTGTTTTTTGGTTTATCTGCTTCTTGGCTGCCACCGTGGGAGGGATCAGATTCCCTGAAGCCTGACAGCCGGTTAAAATGTGAAGGAGTGAACACCCCCAGTTATTTGGAATTTGGCTTAGGAAACCAATTTTTTTTTTCAACATTCAGGAAATAAGTGTGGTTTATTCTGAGTTCATTTTTGAGCCAAATTTGAGTCTGACGTGCCCCAATAATGTTACCAGGAGAGACCCAGGTCTGATCCTTCCCCTCATTGTGGCTTCAAACCCCTACCCATGTCCTTCCAAAGACAATTTTAAACCATTGTCACACTGCATAATCACATCATAAATGAACACATCCTGAACTCATCCTCTTTGTTCTTGAAGTCTCCAATAGCTAACCATTTAACTGCTATTTTGTCATCTTTTTTCAAGAAACTTCATTTCTTGAAAATCTCTTATCTTAAATCTGTTGCTTATTTGGACACTTAAACAACCCCCATTACCATACTTTTCTGTGTATAACGCGCCTCCATGTATTTTGGGGGACCATAATTAAAGAAAATGCGGGAAGATTTCCCTAAGTTGTTGAGCTTTTGGGGGGAAGGATCAGTGCCAGATTTATGTATGGGCTAAGTAGGCTGAAGCCTAGGGCCTTTAAATCTAGGAGGCCTCCTCAGCTGAGCCCACCCCCCAGCGGGCAGTCTGCCCTCTCTCAAAATTACAAACCCAAGACTTCATGCGAGGGCAGGGCAACTTGGGCCCAGCAACTATGAGACTCAGGGCCAGCCAGTGCACAGCTGCCAACGTTTTCCTTTTTACAAAGGGAAATCCCCTTATTCCGAATAGGATTCCTCACAAGAAAAGGGAAAAGTTGACAGCTATGAGCCAGTGGGGCCCAATTTGAAACTCTGGGGCCCAACTTGATTTTTTTTTTTTTTGTGGGGCCTCAGTTAACAGCCAAAATCTGCAGAATCTTAGAGATATAAATAAAATCCATCCAGATTGCCCTGATGGTGGGGCTTAGGAGCAGTCTGTGGGGCCCAATTTGGCAAAATTGCTCCCATTGCCTTGAGGCCAGCCCTGATGTGATTGTGCAGGGGTTGGACTGACAAGCGCTGCCTCTTCGAGGTTCCTGGATTGACCAGCGCTGTTGAGCTTTTTTTTTTGGGGGGTGGGGGAATTGCCAAAGCGGCAGCCAGTCCAAAGCAGCCCTTGCAGCAGACACCAGTCACCCACCCAATCGCAAGATCCTGCTCGCGGCTGCAACCAATCGCCCGTCCCCCCTCTGCACTACCCATGTATAAGATGACACCCCCCCCCCCATTTTAAACTTTATTTTTGAGTAAAAAAAGCTCATCTCATACATGGAAAAAGTACAGTACTCATGATCACCTTTCTTTTATTTTGGTTAAAATATGTTAGCAGTCCTCAGTCTTCCAAAATGGAAGCAGGGTGGTCATGGGAACTGAGGTGAGCTAAGTTCCTCCAGTCCATCACATTGTGACGCAGAGAAGGAGTCTTCAGACGCAGCTAGAATTGCATGTCCTGAGCAGGTGTGACAACACTGACCCCAAAATGACAGGATCATTCAAGATATGTGGCCATAGCATCCTGGAATTCCTTGTTTTTATATATGGGTCATTCTCTTGAGATAACAGCACTAAAAACAACAAAGGTGAAATAATTAAGGAATCATGTCATAAAAATCAAGTCAGTTCAGCTTGTTGCCCATGGAACGAATGAGGCTCACTGACCTTCAGACTTGAGGAGCCCCCATGGGTAAGAGACCCATGAGGAGAGTGAAAGCTTCTGCTCTCAAGTTTAAATGAAACATGTTGTTGTTTAGTCGTTTAGTCGTGTCCGACTCTTCGTGACCCCATGGACCAGAGCATGCCAGGCACTCCTGTCCTCCACTGCCTCCCGCAGTTTGATCAAACTCATGCTGGTAGCTTCAAGAACACAATCCAACCATCTCATTCTCTGTCGTCCCTGACAACATAGTTCCTGACAACACCTGAACTTGGGGAAGGGTGTTCTTTTAAAACTGTGGTTGGGGAGAAGAAGCCGAGATGCATCAAAAATACCTGGCTTGACTTCAAACCAAAATTTAAGACACACACAGAGTTCCCCTAGTGGAAAATTTGCATGACCATTCAATGCATGGAAACAACAGAGTTTGGGATGGATGAGTCTGTTCTCATGAAATGGTCTCATGTTACAGCTGAACAGAGTCTAACTGTTCCACCCCAAGGCATCATACCTTCAAGACAATCAGAAAATACAGACATGCTGTTTCAGGAGTGCGGATGTTTCCTAAAGCAGTAAAATGCAGATCTGAATAATCATTTCTGATTCCTGTCATAATACTGTTAAACTGGCTGCTTGTTTGGGACATTTATCTGTGATAGCAAATATGCAGTTTTCACAGTGAGAACGGAAACACATGGCTATTACAGAAACCCTGCTAGACCATGTCAGCATTTCATGGTTTATACAGGTTTGTGGTGAAGTCCTTGCAGCTATAATTCTCCCGCCTCTCTCTCTTGAGATAGAAAGAATGTATTTCAAATGATATATCTAAAACTAAATAGCAGTCATAAAAATAGACACAGCAACTCTCCAGGGTAAAGAAGGAACAGAAAGTGACATTCATGAATATTTCAGAGAAGAAGTATCTTTGACCAGCTAATTAAAAGTTAATAGTTCATGATTTTGCTTCCTCTGCAATTTGTAGTTGACTTTAGAGTTGGCCCTGGTGGGCAACATGACATTGTATGACAGCTTCTGTCAGAACAGCAGGCAGGCATCTAAGCCATCAAACACAGAAATGCAGAGTTATGCCAGTGAAAAAATAGCATTGGTTGGAAGGTTGGCATAACTCTTTTCTTTCAAGACAACGGGCAGAACTTATCTATAAAGAAAAGGCAGAATGGAATAATAAAAAGAAACTTGTACAGGACTTAATGAACTGAGGTTAAATTTATTGCATTTGCCATTTTGTTTTCTTCACAATACATGTACAGGTCATAGAAAGTCCTCTACTTAAACCTTAATGTACAGATGCAGCTCCTGCAGGTGCCACGTAATACCCATTCCACAGCTGTAAGAACTTGTTTTGTTTGGTTGCTCACACACTTTGGAACTCCCTGCCTATTGAGATCAAGCAGGTGCCTTCACTGTAGATAGAGAGATATAGATAGATGATGATGATGATGATAGATAGATAGATAGATAGATAGATGATAGATAGATAGATGATAGATAGATAGATAGAATCTTTATTTGCATCAGCCACAAGCCATAGCAAAGAAATCAAATACAATCAAATACAGATCTAGCTAGATGGTTGGAAATACAAAATACATTCTGAAAATTTACAACTATACAAATGAAAGAGTTAATAACTGTCCTTGTCCACAAATAAAACGTATGAATGAGTGAGCTTTCTTTACTAGGCATTACACAGGTTAGTCAGATGGTAGATCTAATTCTAATTGCCCCAGCTAAATATTTTGCCGTGTTTGCTGTTCCCTGGTAATCTTGGTCTGCAAGTAAGGGCACAGTCGCTGTGGGTGACCCTTCACTGTACCTTTTCAGGCACCTGCTAAAAACTCTATTGCTTAGCCTTAGACAAGCCTATCAAGATGCTTAGAACATTCAGGTAATTAGAATCTGTTTTAGTATTTTAATTTTGTATGTGTTCAAGTATGCTTGCAAATTTTTCTTGTTTTATCTTTTTGTAAACCTCTTTGAGGATTTTATTTTATTTTTACAATCAAGAAATGTATAAATTGTATGAAATAGCCAAGTAAAAAATACTTTCTCTTGTGGGTCCATCAGAAATGTTTCTAAGGACAGAACGGATTGCTTACTAGATGCACCAAGAAAATTGAAGGAGGTTTCTTGTTTCCCAGCTGATTTTGAATTGATAGCCAAAAGGAAGGGAGCGGAATATGAGAGCCATCTTCAAATATCTGAAGGGCCGTCAAATGGAAAATAAAGCAAGCTTGTTTTCTGCTGCTTCACAGGGCAAGAATTGGACCAATGGATTCCAGTAACAGATTCCAACTAAATATTAGGAAAAACTTTCTGATGGTGAGAGTTGTTTGACAGTGGGATGGACTACCTCATCAGAGGTTTTTGAACAGAATGAGGTAGTCGCTCTGTCAGGAATCCTTTAGCTGAGATTCCTGCATTGCAGGGGGTTGCACTAGATGACCCTTTGAGTCCCTTCCAACTCTACAATTCTATGATTTTATGATTTAAAGGATTTGATATTTGTGCAAAGAGGAGGGAGGATTGCAATAGCTTAATAGACCATTGTCGTTATGGTCATGTTCTGATAATACTAGTATTACTCAAAATGCCTAGCTAGGTATGTATCCTTTAATCATTGAAGATTTAAACCATTTTCATTGGGGTGGCTCAGTTGATTTGTTAGATTCCTAAAGAGAGAAGACTGTATTTGCAAAGCATAGAATGTGATAAAATAGTTAAAATATTTTAAATCCCAGAATGTTGTCCTATCCAGTTTGTTCACCCCAGGCTTTGCTTGAAGAAGGTCCCTCTGAATGGGGCTGCAATAAATAATGATGAGCTGAGCCCAGGGATCTGTTTGGAATACTAGATCATCGTCATCATCATCATCATTTTATTTGTATGCCGCCTTTCCATAGTTGAAACTATGCTCAAGACGGCATACTACATGACAAGATTTAGATAATTACAAACATAACAGAAGTCATAAACAATAAATAAAACACATCAAAAAGCACACAACCAAATGGAAACAATTTCCACGTAAATCATAAGATCTAAAACTAAAGCACTCCACTCTCCCAGGCCAGATGGGAAATCAGGTCCTCCCTAAAAGAGGGCATGTGTTGCAGTGAGACCTGGAAGCAATCCCTTGTGAGTGGGTAAGATTGGTCAGCCACAACACCCGATTGGTAGGTCCCTCGATGCTGGGCTTAATCTGGCCAATGGGGCGCAGTCCAAATGGATCGAGCGACCTATTTATGTCCATGCACATGATCCAGAGCTTCCTCTTTCGGTACGTGCATTCAGAACAGCATCAGCATGTCCTCTGTGCAGCCGAGAGAGAGCAATTTACCTTCAACGGATCTTCCTGGTGATATCTTATTCTCCAAACCCAATTTATTTATTCCTTTTACCCTCCTTTTGTTAAATTTGTGGTCCTTTCCCTTTCCTTCCCTTGGAGGGGCTTTCGCCCCATAGGGCCTTTGGCCCCTGAGTGCTCCCATTTGCAGAGTTTAATCGGATTATTTGCACAGCGGCCTTTTTGATTGATTACAAAAAGGGCTCGTTGCCCCAGAGAGCTCCCTGTTTGCTGCCTGTTAATTGCAGTTTTGGCTTACCTTGTGCAGCGGTTCTTGAGTCAGTTTCCTAGAAGGGCCTTCGCCCACGGGGCAGTTGCCCCTGAGCGCTCCCAGGTCGTGGAGCTTGTCCTGCCTGTTTAACATCACCCCTGGTGCAGCGGCTTTTATCAATTTTTCTTGGAAGGGTTTTTTCGCTCATGGGCTTCTGTCTCCGAGCGCTCCCTGTGTGTGGAGCTTCCCACTTTCCCTCGCTCTCTTCGAGCAGCGGCTTTTTGAATTGGGTCCAGCTCTGGCTGCAGCTTCAAGTGCCTTGGAATTAAGTATTGTTGGGGCATTTTATAAGTTTATTGTTGATTGTTTTACCTAGCCGATTGTCCTATTGAGAGCTCCCTCTCTATTAGCTCGGCAAGTTTCGCAGCCCCTCTTTCTATTAAGGCTGGTGGGGGGAATTTCCTAGGATTGGGAATCCCCCCCCCCTTCGCTTTGCCCGGTAGCACAGCTCATTTGGCAGGAGCGCCATCTTGTTTTGGCGGGAGCACCAATTTTTTATTGCCTGAGTGTTCCTTTTAATTTGGTCTTTCTGTTTTATTACTCCCCACTTGTTCAGAAGTGGTCGTAATGGCTGTTAAGAGAAATCCTAGTCCTGCTTTCCCTTCAAAGAGGATGATTAGAGGCCGGTATCAGGCACTGCGTTCAGCGCAGGCCCCAGCAGTTCCTCAAAAATTGCTGGATCATTTGGGTGCTATTATGGCTGATACTGGTTCTGACCCTGCGGCCTTGACAAGGTTTAATACAGAGCTTGAGTTATTGGCTCAGCAATTTGGGGCGGCAGCCTGATTCTCAGCCTGGCTCCTCCACATCTACCACTGTTTATGAGGCCCATGGTCCATCTGATGCAAGCGAAGTGAGCAAGGCTTACGATCCTTCTGCAGTCTTACTCTCCCAGTTTCAGCCTTCCAGGAGCCCAGTCCCAGCTAGCCCTAGGGGTCATCCTAGGAGTATGCCATGGTTAATAATGACATTGCAGATGCCTTCTCCCGTTTTCAGATGGAGTGCTTCAGATCACTGGCTCTGGAGGCCCAGCAGCTTCCAGACTATTTCCTGGTTCAGCTTTGGAAGCTTGGCAACAGCTACTCCTTCAAGGAGTAGTAACATCCGTTTCTCCTTCTACATTGAGGTCTTGTAAGAAGGCCTGGATGAACTTTTTAACTTTCAGAGTGTAGCATCCGACAAGTGACAGTACAGAGTCACCATCCACACATCAGGTGTTGCAGTATTTGGCTCACCTGTGGTTTATGGGTTGTGCTGTGAAGTTCATCAGAATTCAGTCTTCTGCCATTTCATTTTTTCTGTAAGTCCCTTTATTCTAGAGACCCTCTTGAGGGCTGGGCCAGGCTGTAGCCACCTAAATCGCCAGGTAGGAGGCCTGTCACTTTCAACATTTTATGTGCTGTGCGCAGCAAGCTGAGGCTAGTTTGCAGGTCTATTTATGAGGAAAGACTCTTTTCGATGACCTTTTCAATTGTAATTTTTGGTGCATTGCGTGTGGGTGCTGGAATCAGTGCAGGGAAGGACTCCCAGGGGCTTTCTTTTGCAGGACATTTAGCTGTCCGATGCAGAGCTGGTGCTCACTATTCATAATTCCAAAATGGACCAGTTGGGCAGAGGTGCCTTGATGAGGCTGCCTGTGACTGGTAAGCCCGACCCTTGTCCGGTTAAGGATGCCAAGAAATACCTGTCACTTTGCCTGCCTGGGGATGGTCCTTTCCTGGTCCATAAGGATGGGTCCCTGTTAAGATGGCATCAATTTGCTGCAGTAATGCGCAAGGCGCTGGCAGCATGTGGCCTGTTGGCCAGTGAGTTTGCACCTCATTCCTTTCGCATTGGGGCAGCTACCACCACTGCCCATTGGGGCCTGCCCGTTGACAGGATTAAGGATCTGGGCCGCTGGAAATCTGGAGGGGTTATGTTCAGACGCAGGGGTTATGTTCAAACGCAGCGCTGAGGTGAAGTTGCTAATGTTATTTTGTTCATTCCTAGGTTCGCCTACCCTGCATGCATGGGCACAGCATTGTCCACTGGGCCAGCAGGAGGGTGGCAAAGTCTGGATTTGGACGCAGGCTCGTGTGTGTCTCCTGGATATGCAGACAAGGAATGCGTTGGGAGGAGCTTCTCCCGACGGTGCAGGAGCAGGTGTCTGCAGAAGGCATGCCTGCGGCGATGGTGGTGCAGCTGGGCGAGAATGATTTGCCAGAAGCTCCTGGCTTGAATCTGCGGACCCGCATGCAGGAGGACTTGGAAGAGTTGAAGGCAGCTCTTCCCAAACTCAAAATATTTTGGTCGCAGCTGCTGCAGCAACGTGTGTGGCGAGGTAGCCGATGCCCAGCTGCCACTGAGAAGGCCAGGAGGCACATCCAGAGCACAGTGGCCAAGAAGGTTCTGGCCTTGGGCGGGACAGTGATCCATCACCCGGGCATTACCTTCCGAGATGCGACCCTTTACAGGCTTGATGGGGTTCATCTGTCTGTGACTGGGAATGATTTGTGGCTGAACTCTGTGTCAGCGGGGTTAAGGGATTGGTTACAGGTGTGAGTGGTTGGCGGCAAGAGTGGGTGCTCGTGTGGCAGATAGGCTCTGGTTCAGGTGATAGGGATGGGAGAACGCTCCAGGGACTCAACTGGTTTGGTCAACCAGTTGGTCATGGGTTGTGCCCATGCCAGAGTCCAGGGGGACATCAGGGTGGTGGACATAGTCCATTCTCGACACTCTCCAGGTGTTCACCCTTGGCTGACCTATGCTGGAACCCTGGGTCAGCGCTACCTGTATGGCAGGGAGCTAGTCGAACCAGAGCCTTTGCAACCAGTCACTTTCTGTAATCAATAAAGTTGTGGCCTAAATTCTGCCAAAAACCAAAACTAAAATTCGAGTCAAGTGTGAATTTATTTAGGGGGGTGGTTTCTGGGTCTGAACACGCAAAAGACCAGCAAGGCAGGCTGCAGGTCTTCCAGGGCTCACAGCTAAGATGGTCTCATTTAAAACAACACAGATAAAAATTAAAAACAGCAGCCACAGTCCTCGTGAAGTCTTTTCAGCCAGGTAGAAGAGACAAGGGCAGGGTCCTTCAGGCCCTCAGCAGGCAGTCCTCCTCTAGATGTGGATGAAGCTCAGTCCTGCAGAACAAAGAGTCTTTCCTGGTCTGCCCTAGCTTCTTAAATTTCAGCCATATTACTTAGGGTGGAGAGGGGAATATTGAGTTGTTATTGTTGAACAATTGGGAGTCCATAATCCTTGTCGATCTCCTGCGAAACAGCTAGAGATCTAACAGCAGATTCAGAGCTACCTTCTACCTATTCCTCAATGAGAGTATTTAATACTTTTTAGAGAGTTATTCAAACCAGCTTAAATGGCATATGAATTTTGATGTGACTATTTTGCTTGCCCTGCCTCACTGGTCTAAAATCGTTTCATACTCAATTAAGGATGATCTATTGGTTGTTAGTGAAGCATGGAGGAGGGCTGCGCATGGAGGAGGGCTGCGTATGAAGAAAAAGAAGGGCTGCTTAGGATGGAGGTGAATTATATCTACATTTCTGTTTTCCAGGCTTGATTATCTGGAGGTAAATACTTAACTGCTTTAGTATTCCTTTCAAATTCATCTCCAGAGTTAACCATCCATGTTTAATCATTTCACATAATGAGATTGGTATACTTTGAAAAAATCTCTTCACTTAAACATCAGGAATAAGCCTGTGCATAAGTCTAAGAGAATGAAAAATCCTATGTTGTGCACTGAAAAGGTGACCTGTGTTATGGAATATATTATGGCTGTAGCATACCCTCCAACATAGGGATGTTCTATTTAACAACAACAACAACAACGGTACCTTGATCATCAGATTGGGTTGCCCCAGCCACTCTGGGTGACTTCCAACATGTATAAAAACATAATAAAACATTAAACACTTAACAACTTCCCTATACAGGGCTGCCTTCAGATGTCTTCTAAAGGTTGCATAGTTAGGTATTTCCTTGGTTCAGGGGTCGCTTAGCTCCACACCCTCCAACACTTCTATGATGAAAATAAGGACATCCTAAGGAAAAGTGGGGCATTCCAGGATCAAATCAGAACCTGGTATGGCTTCTGTAAATCTGTGACTGTCCCTGGAAAATAGGGACACTTGGATAGTCTGCAGTAGAAGATAAAAATCCAAAGGGGACTGGGCGAAAGTAATTAGAGAACAGAGTGAGAGAGAACCTGGTGGGATGTGGGCTTGGCAGGATGACACAGATCTGAAATCGGCATATAGTTTGTGGAGTAATAACAGAAGAAAGAGGATGGTGGTCAATAGGGCAACTTATCAAGAGCTTATGAAGCTCCTTGTCTGTGTCAAGAAAGAATCACCTTCTGGTGATCAGACACAGATATTTGTATAAATTGTTTCTGTTTAGATCAAAATGACATATTTTATTTAAAATTAATTCTACCCAGCCTTTCAATATTTTCTAAGCTTTTTTTTGAAATTGGCAAACACCATAAAATTCAATGCACAATAACACAATATATTTATAAGCAGAAACAACACAATCACACGTTCTTCAGAAACAAAAAGAAAATTCCAATGCTCAATGGAAAGCTTGTGCAAATTTGACACCACATATAAAGATAAACGAAGTAGGTGCCCAGGTAAAATCCCTTCCAGAAATGGTGTGCAAGCAGAGAAGAGGCCCTCTTTTTGGCGGCCCCCTCCCTTGACTCTGGGGGTCAAGCGGGGTCTCCCTGACACAGGCCTCCCAGGACACTCTTAACTGCAGGGGCAGGTTTATTGGGGAACAGGCAGCCCCCTTTTGATAACTGGGTCTTAAACTCTATAGGTAAGAAGCAGGTGGTACTTGGATGGGAGGACTAAGGAGGACAAATCTATTTCTGGTCTGTGTCACTTTCACATATTTTACCCACAATTCCATTATGTTTCCACATTAGTCTGCAGTATTTAATTGAAAATCTCTCCCTCTCTCTCCATTTAAATTGTTTAATCATGACAAAAGCTCCTGTTTCGAAAAAGGAGAGGAGGTGGGCGTCTGATCTCTACATCACTTTTCATTGTTCTCTGCAATATGGAGGGGAGGAGAAAGGAAAATGGGACATTCTAGGATCAATTCGGAAGCCAGGATGGCTTCTGTAATTCGGGGTACTTGACCTTGCACAAAGCCAGTTCACAATGCATTAAACTCTGGGGCCTGTAATAGGGCATGATGATAAAAGCTGAGTGTTAGACGGCTTTAGCAGACAAGCAAATATTTTCATCCCTTTACATCTTGCTTTAGAGTCAATAGCTTTAGCAGTGTTCATAATGCCATTAACTATATCCAGATGACAAATAGTATATTCTAAAATTAAGCTTGAAGTTATTAATCAGTTTCAGGAATGCATTTATCAACGACAGATTAAAATGTGCATTTTAAATTGGCCAGTGCTTTTAAGTTTATTTGCCAAACACATATTTTATATGAATTAATTGAGAGAAACTTATTATTGCTAAAGAACCCAAATATGTCTGTTGCAATACTGCAATATTTACATCCATCATTTTGCTGTTGCAGTGCTTATCAACCTTACTCCCTTGAGCATTTGCACACACACTAAGTTCACAGGCGGTGTCAAGCAGGAGGCCTGTTGCTGCACAGGAACTCAGGGCTCAGACATTGGTCTTGAGCTTTCTATGCAGTGGCCTAAAAGGATTCTCTTCTGTTCCACGACTCTCCTCAGGAAAGCCCTCCGTCTACTGCGGAATTGGAATAAACACCAGTCAGGTTTTCTGTGGATGTTTGTTTTGATTCAGCAGTAAACAGCAGGTTTTCCCAGGGAAAGTGGAGGCAAAATTGTGTGGCAAAGGGAATTGTGGATGAGCCGTAACCGTCCCAAGATCTTGTTTACTATTACTGATATTTTTATGGACAGATCCCTTATAATTTTTCCAGGAACCCTAAAATTCCCAGGAATACAGCATGTAAAGCACTGAACTAGGTAATCTACTAAAAGCAAGACAATGCATCTACTCACCAAATTTGAATGGGTGACAATGCACAGCCACCACTGGAAGGGGAATGAGGAGCAAAGCCTATTGGTAGCACATATGGTTTGCATACAGAAAGTTCAAGCTTCAGTTGTTGGCATCTCTACAGAAAGAGATCTCAGGGCTGGAAAGCCCCCAACCACTGCAAGAGTAGTCAGCCCTGGACTGGATGGAGAAAAGACTCAAGATAAGGCAGCCATCCTATGTTGTAGGGGTCAGATCACAGGACTGCCAGAAGAGTAGCTAAATTGCAGCCAGGAAGCCAAATCACTTACAATACTAACTCTTTTCTTGAAATTAAAACAATGTCTGAACACCTGCGAAAATATTCAAAAGCTGTTACTTGCAGAAAGAGGAATATATGAAAAATATTTACATTCACTTGCTTATCCAAGCATGGGCTTAGTTTTTCTTAGTTGAAGATTACAGCTTCTTCCTTAAATGTTCAGACAAACAGTGATTTCTCTCTTTCCAGACCTTGAACTCAGCCTTCTGCACATGACCCAGCCAAGCCACGCAGCTCCTTCTGAGAGGTTTCCTCTTTCTCCTTCCTGCTTCTTGGGGAGAACATAACTTCTGTGCTTCTTTCTGTCACATATATTCAAACATAAACATGAGCACTCCTCTCCTCTATTGCACAGAGAGAGAGAGAGAGAGAGAGAGAGAGAGAGAGAGAGAGAGAGAGAGTTAACTAACACCTCTCTTCTTCAGTGTCCATGGAGATGCAGACATTATAGTCAAGTCACTCACACAAAACAAAATGGAGACTGTAATATGATACTTTCCAGGTGACCAAAGCTAACCAATCGCAAGAGAGTTGCTGGGGAACATACCAGAATTAAACACCCAGTAATGCATTTAAGCACCCCCAATTTCAGTTAATTAAAACACTATACTTAATAAGGATGACTTGTCAGCCTTTTTCTCATTGCTAACAATATCACCTAGCACAAGATACTCTTTGTGCAGACGCATTGTAACTGCCAAAGAATCAGTTGGAAAGACCATATGGGGCTATTTAATGGGGGGGGGGGCAGGACAGGATAACTAAAGTAGGACATGATAAAATACACGATTTGGATGTGTGGAGGGTGAATAAAGGCAAATTTCTTTTCCATAATAGCAGAATTCCCAATAAAATGTTAGCAGGTTTAGGGCACACAAATGGAACTCATTATTCAAATAATGCAAAATTATCCTTTGGAATTTGTCACCACAGGATGCAATGATAATCTTTAGCTTAGGGAGTATGTTCCCACATTTTTTTCAACAGCATTGGAGCAATTACACTGTGGGTAGTCCATTGCAATTGGAAACCTAAGATCACAGGTAAAGAGTTCCCTGGAGGGGCAATACTGGCCTGGGAAGTAACTAAGTTTGCAGCCCCTCACATGGTTACCACGTTGGCATTGAAGTAGGCCCGTAAGTGTTAATAAACAATAAAAAATGCCACAATCGATCAAGTTGTGAAATATAGTTCTGCCATGAACTATGAGCCATGGCAAGAGCTAAATGGAATCTCTGTGTTCAGAGGACAGACAAGAGAGGGATGGCATCACCTTTGTGCTCTTCCCAGAGGCCCATCTCTGGCCAGCGTTGGAAATGGAATTCTGGACAAGATGGGCAATTCTTGCACTTATATGCAACTTTGAATGTATTTACAGAAAAGTTTCCTTTATTGTATACCTAACCATTAAGAATGGGATCTGGCTAGAAGTCAAGGTCTGTTCTTCATTCGTTTTTCAGAATGACAGGAAATCTCCATTCTCAGCATCTCATACTGAAGACGAGGCTGTTAAATCTGATGTCTCCTAAGTAATATGATGAGACAGGCGGAGCTCCTTTCCTTTTGCTTTGTCAAAGATTCTCTAGGCTGTCTTTAACATCTCAGGACATTTGTCTTTACAAACCAGGAGTTCAATGTATCCCTTAAGTCCTCATCAGTGACAGCAAAAATATTTTTGATGCCTGGAAGATTTTATATCTTAAGAAAAAAAGGGTACCTCCTTCTCACAGACAGGTTAAGGATACATGACCAAGGAAAGATTGCCAAATCATGTTTTCAGAAGTGAGGCTGAATACTGAATATATTGATGCAGTTACCCTATCTTTTTTAGACAGTTAGGCTGTTTTTCAATAGCTGATTATGTTCTGCAAAATAATACTTTGATGTAAATGTTGTTGTTGCTGCCCGAGCTGCTTCAGGTCATGGCGGATATGCCCCTGGAGACAACTAGCTTGGTTGTCCTGGGGGATTTTAACATCCATGCCGACTCGACCTTACAAGGGGCTACTCGGGACTTTGTGGAAAGCATGGCCTCCATGGGGCTGTCCCTGAATAAGTTTGGCCCAACTCACAGCCGTGGACATGCCTTAGACTTGGTGTTCACCTCTATGGATGTTGGTGATCTGACACTAACTAAAAGCGGAACAAAAGAAGTGCCATGGTCAGATCACTTCCTGGTGCAACTGGACTGCTCCGCAACCCTTCCCCTCTGCAGGGAGGTGGGACCGATTCGGATGGTCTGCCCCCGCCACTTAATGGATCCAATTGGCTTCCAGAGAGTGGTAGGGGATGCTTTATCCCAAGTTGATGGCCTTTCAGCTGATTCCCTGGTGGCACGCTGGAATGCGGAGTTAACCAGGGCTATTGACTGTCTGGCTCCGAAGCGCCCTCTCCGACTGCATGGAGCCCGGACAGCCCCGTGGTTTTCCCCGGAGCTGAGGGTGATGAAACAATCGTTGAGACGGCTAGAGCGCCGGTGGCGGAAAACACATTCTGAATCAGACCGGACACGGGCTAGAGCTCAACGTCGAGCCTACCAAGTGGCAATGGCGACGGCGAAGAGGGCCTTCTTCGCCGCCTCCATTGCATCTGCAGAAAACAGCAGCAGGAGACCTTTTCAGGTGGTTCGCAATCTATCGGAACCACCTGTACCACCGGGGCCTGGTAGGGATCCCAAGATCTCCTGCAATGCTTTTGCAAAGTTTTTTGCAGATAAAATCGCTCAGATTCAGAAGGAGGTAGACTCCACCGTGGGAGCAGGGCCAGGGCGGGAGAGTGCTAGAGTTCTGTCTGGTCCTGTTACATGGGATCAATTCCAATCTGTTACCTCCGAGGATGTGGACAGGCTGCTTGGACAAGTGAAACCGACCACCTGTCTCCTTGATCCTTGCCCATCCTGGCTGATAAAAGCGAGCCGGGCAATGGCGGATTTCCTCTGATCAGGAGGAATCCGCTTCATGGAAATTAGGGACTGGACCGCCATGGCGAGGCGGAGACCCACCAAAAACCACAGGCGGGAGAAGCCTGTGGACGTGGGATTCGGCTGGCACCTTTTGCGCCTCCCCTACTCGCGGGGAAACCCAGTTTCGGGGATCCGAAGCGACGTGGGGTGAGCGGCGCGGTGCTTTGAATCGACAGCTCTTTTCACGGAGTGAAGCCACATTGCTGTTGCCGGAGAGCACTGACTTTTTCCTGTGGACAATTGGACTTTAAACAACTACCCGTGAGTAGAACGGAAAATTGGACTATGAAACATCTTAATTTGGCACCGAAGCAGGAAGGTTCTAAACAGGAAGTCCGCCGGACTTCCGGGTTGACGCGATCTGGAAATGGCGGATTCCCTCCGAGCTGCGGAGGGAATCAGCTCTACTGAGGACGGGTCTTTGCCGCGCCGGCGACGCGGGGACCCTTAAAAACCGCAGGCGCGGAAGCCTGCGGACTGAAGACTCGGCGGGTGCCTTAAGCGCCCCCCCTGATCCACGAAGAGCCTTTTTAAAGGCTGCGGAGAGGATACGGGGGTGGCGTGGCACTGAGAGTCGACCGCTACCTCGGTGGAGCGAAGCCGCGAGCCATGACCAGAGAGCGCTGACTTTCTTCCTTGAAAATTTGGACTGAAAGAATTACCCGTGAGTAAGACAGATTGGGACTTTAAAAATTTTACCCTGAATTGGAGACGACCGGGGTGTGTGCTAAAAGGAAGTCCGCACCCCCCCCCTGCAGACGATCTAAGCAACGACATAAGAGCTAAGCTGGAGAGCCTACCCTTGGTGGGGTGAGTTAAAAAGGACACTAACTTTCAAGATTTAGTTAAAGGAAATTTTGTGCTGGAGAGTGGAGTTTTGGAGACCCTCTTTATGTTTTGAACAACCCCCCCTCCCGGGCTCGGGAACGTCCTGCCTTTGTGCCTGTGTAAGAGCTGCGGAGTTTGACAGCTGTCAAAGCTGTCAAACGGGCAGTTTAAAGCGGAAAAATCACTATCTAAGATCCCTCTGGATTAAGACGAGTTATAATTGAGCTAAAATTGTTGGAAACAAAGTAACAATAACAAGCTAAAGGACTGTTGGAGAAAAGACTAATAAGTAACCAGATTCCCCCTAGGGAGAATTCTGTGAAACTACAATGGATACAATGGCTGTGGATGGAAAGTTACTAGTGGAAATCGAAAGGATGTTTCAATTGGTGGGAATCTTACAAGAGCAGAGCTTAGCCATGAATAAACAACTTAACATTATGACCTTGGGAACAGGCAACTCTGCTGTTTGTATTGAGGACCTGAATGAGAAAGAATCCACAGCTGAATGGGAAACAATGTCTACAGAGGTGGAAGAGACTAAACAAGAAAAAGAGAAAGTAACCTTGGGAAGCAACAACCAAAAGCTGACATCTGTGGAACACAAGCAAGGAGACTCTGGGAACACATCTACCACAAGTCTGCGAAAGATGCAGAAGAAGAAGGAGGAGGTTCTGGGACAATATGGAATACAGGAACTTAAAATAAAGAAATATGATTGGGGTCTCCGTTTGGACTTTGACTTTGAGGATACAGGCTTTGTGGAAATACTCCAGCAGTTGCTTTCAAATCTCCTTGTGGAAAGAGAATATGTTTTGATGGTGAAAGATCTTTTTCCAGACTCGACGACTGACATAAAGGACTACCAACAAGACCGGCGGAGAGGGACTGAAAGGGACTTGAAAGCCTCGGACGTGAGGAACCCAGGCTGAGAATCTTGACTTTGGATTTTTATTGGGAAGGGACAAAAACCGGGGATGGGAGGGAGGGAAGAGGAGATTCTTAAAAACTCTTAAGACTTTCAGGTTTGGTTAATATGACTTTTAATCAAGACAAAATGAAAAATCGATGGAAGAGAACTTAAGTCCAACTTAGGAAAACCAATTTTTTTATTAGAAAAGAGGTAACAAAATGAATAAGATGGTTAAGAGGAGAAATACCAACTTGCTGATATAATCCTGGGAATTGGGATGCACGAGGGGGGGGTGGGGGGAAGTCAGGGAACAAGGTTATGAGAAGAGGATCTGCTGAATCTATACATGTTTGTGTCTTGTGTTATTTTTGTGTCTGTATTGTCTTTATAAAAGCGGAAAACCCAATAAAAATTTTATAAAAAAACAAACAAACAGGAAGTCCGCCTTCCGCTTTTGTAAATAGATTGAAGCAAAGACATTGCAAACTAAAGTCTGGAAAGTCTTTTGTAAAGGACTAAATCTCTATCGGCTAAAACTACTAAACCCCCTTTGGAAGCAGGAGAAGAGGGGGAAAATCTTAGATTGTTTAAGCCTGCAGGAGAGAGAGTAAAGAAAGATAAATTTCCACTGTCTTGAACCTGGGAACGGGGTGCCAGGAAGACAGACGTTTTGGGAAAGTTCATTGACTGTGAATAAAATGTTTCTTGACAGATAGTTAAAAAAGAGAAACATATTGATTCCAATGTTTCCTTTTGCATTTAAAAGGAACAAAATATTTGAAAAACGAAAGTAATTTTGTTGCTGGATCTGCTTTTAAAAGGACGGATAAAATAGAATTAGATAAAATAGATTGAGATTGAATCCTGACAAGACAGAAGTACTGTTTCTGGGGGACAGGAGGTGGGCAGGTGTGGGGGATTCCCTGGTCCTGAATGGGGTAACCGTGCCCCTGAAGGACCAGGTGCGCAGCCTGGGAGTCATTTTGGACTCACAGCTGTCCATGGAGGCACAGGTTAAATCCGTGTCCAGGGCAGCTGTCTACCAGCTCCATCTGGTACGTAGGCTGAGACCCTATCTGCCCGCGGACTGCCTCGCCAGAGTGGTGCATGCTCTGGTTATCTCCCGCTTGGACTACTGCAATGCGCTCTACGTGGGGCTACCTTTGAAGGTGACCCGGAAACTACAACTAATCCAGAATGCAGCAGCCAGACTGGTGACTGGGAACGGCCGCCGAGACCATATAACACCGGTCTTGAAAGACCTACATTGGCTCCCAGTATGTTTCCGAGCACAATTCAAAGTGTTGGTGCTGACCTTTAAAGCCCTAAACGGCCTCGGTCCAGTATACCTGAAGGAGCGTCTCCACCTCCATCGTTCTACCCGGACACTGAGGTCCAGCACCGAGGGCCTTCTGGCGGTTCCCTCACTGCGAGAAGCCAAGTTACAGGGAACCAGGCAGAGGGCCTTCTCGGTAGTGGCGCCCTCCCTGTGGAACGCCCTCCCACCAGATGTCAAAGAGAACAACAACTACCAGAGTTTTAGAAGACATCTGAAGGCAGCCCTGTTTAGGGAAGCTTTTAATGTTTGATGTATCATAGTATTTTAATATTCTTTTGGAAGCCGCCCAGAGTGGCTGGGGAAACCCAGCCAGATGGGCGGGGTATAAATAATAAATTATTATTATTATTATTATTATTATTATTATTATTATTATTATTATTATTATAAATTGTTTCCCCTAGAGCGAGCTTTTGAAACTGTTGTTGGAGTCGATCTGGGGAATTCTCCAGCTGTAGAAATTAAAGACCGTGAGAACCAGACATTGACCTTGAACAAGAATGTGCCCAGAAGAAGCATTAGTGATTGCTTTTTGCAAGACAAGCGCTTTACTGGAACAGCTACATGAGAAGATGGATTTGATGACTGTTGCAGTTAATAATTTTGGACAAACAGTGAATACCTATATAGAAACCACTCAGGAACCGACCCAGGAATCTGCTTTGACAGGGCAAGTTGTGCAGAAGACAAAGGAGGAGGTTGTTGTTGAACCTCAAGTAATACAAGTGGAGAGAGCCGTGGCCTTGCAGGAACATAAGCTGTTGTTTTTGATGACTGAATCTGGAGAAAGTCAGATTTGGAGAGATGGAGTCTCGTTTGGTTTGGAGATGGGAAGTTGGATAGATCCCCCTATGCAGGGAGGTTCTGGCTTCTGGGATCTGGTTTTGGGCCAGGGGGAGTCTGGAGTTGTGGGGGCCTTTAACTTTGGAGGGACTTTGAAACATGCCTTCAAATGCCTTTTGGATTTTAGTGCTGACTATGGAGAATGGGCTGACCTGTCGAGAAGGGACAAAGACATTGCTAGGTTGGAGTCTCCCCGAGATCTACTCCTCAGTGATAAAGGAAGGAAATTAAGAACAAGATCAGCAGAAGACAAAGTAAAGTGCAGGTATAAATATGAAGTAGATCTGCAGAAGGGACATGGAAAAGAGTTAAGAGCCTCGGATAGAAGATCACCAGGTTGATGGACTAGATGGAATGGATAGAAAGGACTGACAGAACCCGAGACCGTGAATGAAGATTGGAAGAAAGTTTAAAAATTCATTTAGAGAATTATTGTAAAATTAATGAGTGTTAGAAAAAATGTTGGAATGAAACTATTTGGCTTTAGTATAAATGCTATAAGGAGTTATGTACAAATAAGAGTTTTAGGGCTTTTTATGGTAAGATAAGGGTAAAATAAATTAAGACAATTTAATGACAGAATATAGTGTAAAGATGGAAAGGATTTGCTGAGATAATTAATAACTAGAATACAAAAAAGGGAGGTGCGAGGAGGTCGATGAAACAAGTTAACGAAAGATAAAGATTCGGGAATATTGGATTTGTTTTTAATTTTTTGTTTGCTTTTGTTTTTGGTTTTGATGTATTGTGTGTTTTGTTCTCTTTTTTCTTTGTATTGACTTGTATTGTTTAATTCTTTTTTTGTTTCTCTTTTTTCTTTTTCTTTTTTTCCTCTGTCATTTTAAATTCTCAATAAATATCTTTTTTTAAATAAAAAGAAAGATAAAAGCGAGCCGGGAAGGGCTGGGCGATGGGCTTTGCGGGGTGGTGAATGCTTCCCTCTGTGAGGGAGCCTTCCCAGACCCGCTGAAAGAGGTGGTCATTAAACTGCTTCTTAAAAAAACATCTTTAGACCCGGCCAATTTGGCCAACTATCGCCCAGTCTCAAATCTGCCATTCTTGGGCAAGGTGATTGAGCAGGTGGTTGCTGAACAACTCCAAGCACGCCTGGAGGAAACGGACCATTTGGATCCCTTCCAATCAGGATTCAGACCTCACCATGGGACTGAAACTGGGCAGCTGTTTATCAGCTCCACCTGGTACACAGGCTGAGACCCTACCTGCCCACAAACTGTTTCACCAGAGTGGTGCATGCTCTAGTTATCTCCCGCTTGGACTACTGCAACGCACTCTACGTGGGGCTACCTTTGAAGGTGACCCGGAAACTGCAATTAATCCAGAATGCGGCAGCTAGACTGGTGACTGGGAGTGGCCACCGGGACCACATAACACTGGTTCTGAGAGATCTGCATTGGCTCCCAGTACGTTTCCAAGCACGATTCATAGTGTTGGTGCTGACCTTTAAAGCCCTAAACGGCCTCAGTCCTGTACACCTGAAGGAGTGTCTCCACCCCCATCGTTCAGCCCAGACACTGAGATCCAGTGCCGAGGGCCTTCTGGCGGTTCCCTCATTGAGAGAAGTGAGGCTACAGGGAACCAGACAGAGGGCCTTCTCGGTAGTGGCGCCCGCCCTGTGGAACGCCCTCCCATCAGATGTCAAAGAGATAAATAATTACCTGACATTCAGAAGACATCTTAAGGCAGCCCTGTTCAGGGAAGTTTTTAATATGTAACACTGTACTGTTTTTAACACTGATTGGGAGCCGCCCAGGGTATAAATAAATTATTATTATTATTATTATTATTATTATTATTATTATTATTATTATTATTATTATTATGTTGTTGTTGTTGTTGTTGTTGTTGTTGTTGTTGTTGTTGTTGTTTAGTCATTTAGTCGTGTCTGACTCTTTCTGACCCCATGGATCAGAGCACGCCAGGCACTCCTGTTTTCCACTGCCTCCAACAGTATGGTCAAACTTATGCTGGTAGCTTCGAGAACACTGTCCAACCATCTCGTCCTCTGTCGTCCCCTTCTCCTTGTGCCCCCCATCTTTCCCAACATCAGGGTCTTTTCCAGGGAGTCTTCTCTTCTCATGAGGTAGCCAAATATTGGAGCCTCAGCTTCAGGATCTGTCCTTCCAGTGAGCTCTCAGGGCTGATTTCCTTAAGAATGGATAGGTTTGATCTTCTTGCAGTCCATGGGACTCTCAAGAGTCTCCTCCAGCACCATAGTTCAAAAGCATCAATTCTTCAGCAATCAGCCTTCTTTATGGTCTAGCTTTGATGTACCGGTAAATACTTCTTTTAAAAAATGATTTATGTAATGAAGGTACTCTAATACCAAAAACACTTGTTTCTCTGAAAATTTAAGTGTTTGGAGTACACCTTAACTGTGATCCCTCAAGACATCCTTCACACACCTGCCCTATTCATGTGTTACTCTCATGTAGGAACAGGGCCACACTTTTATTCCCTTCTTCAATTCAAATGCTTGAGAAGTTACTTGCATGCAGGTACGACACATGATTGGTACAGCAGCATATTAGGCTTTCCTAATTGCATATGCTAAGAGGTGCTCACACGTTTTAATTTCTTTGCAGACAACTGCAGGCAACACACAGTGAAGGAAAAATATGTGGCATGTTTCTCCACCTAATACTACAAAATTATTTATTTCCAAATGCAGAAGCACTTCTGCTGGGCTCAGCTACTGTGGAGCAAGCCTGGAGAAGAGGCTTGGGTGAGATGTTGGGCATGCAGAGGGAACATGGCAGCCGGCAGAGACTTGACTTTGTTGTTGTTGCAACTATCACAGTATAAAGGAAAGCAGAAATGTTGGCAGAGGGGGATTAAGAGAGGGAGAGAGAACCAACCAGGAGAAGCAGCATTTGGAGCCACGAGAAAGGGAAGCTGCTCCTTTTCCCTATACACCTCCAGTGTCAGACATGGGCTAAGAACGAGTGCAAATGCAGAACCGCCATTTGAGCTAAATCTTAGCCGTAAGTTGCTAGCCAAGACTGAAGTTCCCCTCCCTGTTGAGGTCCCAGAAGCAGGATGTTCCAACAACAGTAGGAGGGTGAGAGGAAAAGTGAACTTGTCTCAGGTGAATGCTGCAACCAGAGAGATAAGGCAGAGAGCTTCTCACAGATGCAGCAAACCTGCAGGTGGGCAGCCACAGCATTTCACTCTCCAAGTGGGGGCTCACATTATTTAATTCTTCCCAATACAAAAAATAAAACAACACCCCCAGATACAAAACAAGATGCCAGGAAGGAGTACACCCTCACCTTCTTCTGACAGTTTCTCATATGCACAGAGATATTTTGTATGGAAGAGCATGAAACCTCACATGCCATCAGCAGTGGGACCCTCCTCAGAGGGACCTAGGCAAAAGCAAACTAGAAAGAGAGACACTAACTGTACCAATCTCATGCAAAAAGGGGGAGGAAAGGCCCCATGCTAAGAGGGGTGCAGAGTGCCTGCATCTAACTTCTCTGTAGTCCCAAGCACTTTTCTGCAGCAGAGGTCAGTTCTGGCATTGGGTTTCCATTTAGAAGAAAAGCCATACCCTCTCGCTTCCCATGGGATGAGAACATCTCCATGTTTAAAGCCGGAAATGTTTGGCCATCTAGTCTGGCTCTCAGATGGTGCCCAAATGATTTCATTCTGTGAGATGTTTAACAGCTAAAATGGCACAGTGAATATTGTCTTGCTTTAATGTGTTTTGCCAAATATGTCAGCTGAACAGGCCTCAAATAACCCTATACATTTGCTTTTGCTCCCTTTGATGATATTGAAATAACTTCCATTGTTTTCCATGCATTATCCCATCACCACGTAACAATAGCAGCTGTAGAACATTCTGCTACTTAACTTGACACCAGAAAATAATGTTTCATCAAAACAGAGGATAAAAACTTTATCAACTAGTCCTGCTAGCTATAAAAGGTTTATATTTAACATTAATCTTTTAAAATACTAATAACTGAGGAAATGCAATATTTTAACTGAGAAAATGTGCATTAAAATGTCATGGTTTAAATAAATAGGAACAAAATTTGGAAACCAACACAAGCTGTTATAAGCTAACTGATAACTACTTGACATAAAAGTTTAGTTTATCTGACCATTCTGTAACAAGTCACTGGGCAGGACCAAAAAAACCATGGAACTGCTACCATTCTCTGAATGCAGCACCATTTGGTTCATATCAGAGAACTTCAACAGGGATGAGATGGGTGTGGCAGGGAAGAAGGTTTCTGCTTTGCAGCTTCTGGAGTTAAGAAGCATGTCGCCTAAATAAGGCAGCAAGGCCAGCCAGGGATGTGGAACCTGTGGCTCTCCAGATGTTGTGAGTCTGCAACTCCTGCCCTCTTGGGCCATTGCACCTGCTGTCTGAGGCAGATGGGGAGGCAAAGGTTCTCCATCTCTGGATTAAGCAGTGTGTGACCACAGTGGGAGACCAGTACAGGGTGAGTCAATAAAGGCAAATCCAGACACCGGAGAAACAGGACACATTTGGCGCTTTCCAAGGCTTGCCTGCTCAGCTTAGCCTCCGGTAAATGGCCCATGGCACGACTATTCCATCTTGAGCAATTTATCATGGGGGCTACTGCCATCAGGTAGACAGTCCTCATACTGCTAGTCCCTGCCAGGAAAGTTTGTGGGAAATGTGGAGATTCTCCATTTGATGGGTATTGATCCATATGGTCAGCTTCTCTAAGCATTAGGGGCTTTTTGTGGGCCACAAATTGAACACATGTGAACCACAGAGCAGCCGGGCATTTGGGTTCATGTGTGGACAGGTGGCTTGGAGATCAGCAAACAGACAGGAGTTTGGGCTGCAGAGAACAACATGATTGAATCAGGAGCCACGCAAGTCTATACATCTGTCAGCGACACTCGATTGGGCCTCTGGTTTCTCCTCACTTGCTGGACAAGGAGGAAGGAAGATGCTCATGGGAGCCTCATAGCTAAAATTGCCTGCAGTCAGCACCTTTTGCCAGCCATCCTAGGAGTGCAGGGAGCAAGTGCCTGATCCGCAAGGCTTCTGGCTTGAGAATCAGGGACGTGACAACAGTAGAGGCCTGGATTGGTTAAAGAGTGGTGTTAATAACACCAAGGTTATAGGTCTGAACCCCATATGGGGCAGCTGCATATTCCTGCGTTTCTGGGGGTTGAACTAGGTGATCCTCAGGGTCCCTCCCAACTCTACAATTCTAAGATTCAGGTATGTAGCCTGCCCTGTTCTGAAGGTCTGGAAATGTTTTATTGTGTTTTTAATATCCTGTTGGAAGCTGCCCAGAGTGGCTGGGGATGTCCGGCCAGATGGGTGGCGTATAAGTAATTATTATTATTATTATTATTATTATTATTATTATTATTATTATTATTATTATATCAAATGGGAAAAAGTCACAAAGAAAATTCATCATTCAAGTAGAAGCATCGTAGCTACCCAGGTGCTGAATTACAATTTGGGTATCATATACTTGGAGCTCTGCTGTTAAGAAAGTTTTAACAGTGCTGAATTTTCATTAGTGAAAAACAGATAAACAATGCTGTGGCATTATGCCTAGAATTTGCAGGAAATCTACAGGGACTTCCTTATCATTTCTGACTATTGTTATACTTGGTATTTGCATGATAGGAGCCATAATTAAATTGTGCATGTATCACTGGAATACACTGATGTCATTGTAAAAATATTGCTTAAGGGAAAACAGCTAAGACAAAAACAAATACACAAGAAGAAAAACTGGGAAGACAATTGCAAATGTACAAATAGATATACAGAGGCAGCAGATGGAATACCCTAGCAAACAAAGATATTCTGAAGGGAAACAACTTTCTGCTCCTTATTCCATGTATTTCCACTTGCAATCAAGAGAGACAATGCTTCAGATTTGGCTATATTTATACTAGTCTGAGACAGCCTCTAATGAGACCTTTCCTTCTCATTTGCTGCTTCCATGTAACAACTAGACCCATGTTGGTCTCTGAAGCAGTGAGCAAAAATCTGTGTCAGAATATTTTAAAGATACATTCTGAATAGTGGAAATAAGATCCACCAAACTGCAAAGGTTCAGCCCTAGCAGCACTGTCTGAACCAGCAACAGAGTTCCACTCTGAGAGGTTAGAAGGGTCTTGGCATAAAGCCCTGCCCCCAAAGCACTCACAACAATATGTTTGTCAGTATTTGACAGCACAAGACTGTCATTTTTGTTATTTTTGGTTGCAACAGACTTGCAATGGCCAATCTTCTCTCCTGTACATGTTAGGGAAATCCTGTGGCTGGTTTGGGAGGGCATCTGTTTGTCTGGATGGGTAATTAATTTTGGTGTGGTGCCTTCCTCCTGGGCATGGTCGGCCAATTGGTGCCAAAGAAGGATAGAACTTTCTTTATGTATGCTACAACAGCAGCAAGAATACTTATTGCAAAGCATTGGAAGACACAAGATCTACCCACCAGGGAAGAATGGCAGATGAAGCTGATGGACTACATGGAATTGGCGGAAATGACTGGCAGAATCCGAGACCAGGGAGAAGAGTCGGTAGAAGAAGATTGAAAAAAATTTAAAGTATATTTACAGAAATATTGCAAAATTAATGAATGTTAGAAGGATGTTGGAATGAAGTTATATGGTTTTAGCAGAAATGTAATAAAGAATTAAGTAAAAGTTGATTGATAATGGGCAAAAATGGAAAAATTGAAGGATAGACTGTTAAGATAAATTATAGAACAAAAATTGAGAAAGATGGAAAGAATTTGCAGAAATAGTTGACTGAACTAGAATACAAAAAGGGAGGTGTGAGGAGGTAGAGGAAACAAGTAAATGAAACAACTAGACAACTAGAGGTAGCAGGGCAGCAGTTGAAGAAGGAGCAAAAAGGGTTTTCTTGTGTGTGTGTGTGTTTCTTTGTGGCTGATTAGCTGTTCTCCCTGTGCAAAGGTCAGAGGGGGCAGGGTTTCTGTTGAGGAAGGGGATTAGCTGTGGGAGGAGCTTATCAGAGGTAGCAGGGCAGCAGTTGAAGAAGGAGCAAAAAGGGTTTTCTTGTGTGTGTGTGTTTCTTTGTGGCTGATTAGCTGTTCTCCCTGTGCAAAGGTCAGAGGGGGCAGGGTTTCTGTTGAGGAAGGTGATTAGCTGTGGGAGGAGCTTATCAGAGGTAGCAGGGCAGCGGCGCGCACAGTTTGATCCATCTTTTAGATTTGGGGCGCTAGTCTCAAACGTTTGTTGGGGAAAACCTAGGTTTTTTTGTGGGGGGAGTTATTTGTCCTGTCTTCACGCTTTTTATGATGGAGGACCACTGTAGCCACCCCCAACGACGTTCTCAATATGGAGGGGGAGGGAACAGCTGCAGTCGCCTGCGGTTCCTGCGCAATGTTTGCCATCTTGCCAAAGGTTGCAGGCAGCTTTACCTGCAGCAATTGCATGTTGATTGCCCTCTTAAAAGACAAAGTCCAGCAACTGGAGGAACGTGTAGCTATGCTCCAAAGAATTAGAGATCTGGAACTATTCTTGGAAGCAAGAGAGCACACCGTCTCCACCAAGGAGGAGACAGGGGACTCCCCTGAGAAGGAGGCTAGTTCATCAACACAGGAGCCAGATATATGGAGAAACGTGACTCAAAGAAGTAGGAGGCCCAGGGTTCGTTCTGATTGTTTAGAAATACACAATCGCTTTGAGGTCCTCTCCCCTAGCATGGAAGACGAAGAGCAGACTCCATCTGAGGATCTCTCCCTCATTTCAGTCGATCAGGTATATGAAGACGAGCAGCAAAGTCAGTCCTCAGGGAATGTGCAGGCGACCTTGGAACGGACAGCTCATGGAAGAACCCCGACCAAACCTAAGAGGAGGCGTGTAGTGGTGATAGGGGATTCCCTACTGAGGGGAACAGAAGCAGTGATCTGTGGGCCTGACAAGATGTCTCGGGAAGTGTGCTGTCTCCCCGGGGCTAAGATCCAAGATGTAACTGAACGACTGCAAGGAATCATAAAACCCACTGACAAATACCCCTTCCTCTTGGTTCATGTGGGAACCAATGACACTGCAAGCAATAGCCTCCAGAAGATCAAAAGAGACTACGAGGCTCTGGGCAGGAAATTGAAGCAATTAAATGCACAAATTGTCATCTCATCTGTCCTCCCAGTTGAACGACGTGGCCCAGGGAGAGAGGGAAAAATAGTGGAAGTGAACAGCTGGCTTCGCAAATGGTGTAAACAGGAACGGTTTGGATTCTTAGATCACGGACTGCAGTTTCTTGAAGATGGACTTCTGGCAAGCGATGGGCTGCACCTCACAACGGTTGGGAGAAATGTTTTTGCCAAAAATCTCAGAAACCTCATCAGGAGGGCTTTAAACTGACTAATGTGGGGGAGGGAGACAGTGCTCCTGAAGGTAGGAGTCTATCAATTGATGAAGATGATCATCCAAATGTCATAGACCAAATGGAGCAAACAGCACGCAGACCTAGTGGTGGGAGGAAAAAATCCTTAAATAAGAGACATGGGGCAATGATTAATGGACTTCAATGTCTGTACACTAATGCGCAAAGCATGGGAAATAAACAAGATGAGCTTGAGCTCTTGGTAAAGCAAACTAAATATGACATAATAGGCATCACTGAAACCTGGTGGGATAAGTCCCACGATTGGAATGTAATAATGGAGGGATACAATCTATTTTGGAGAAACAGACCAGACAAGAAAGGAGGAGGAGTGGCGTTATATGTCAGGGATGTGTATACCTGTGAAGAGATCCAAGATTTAGAACCTCAAAGCCAAATTGAGAGCATTTGGGTCAAAATTAAGGAAGAGAAGAATAACAGAGACCTCATTGTGGGAGTTTACTATAGATCCCCAAGCCAAACGGAGGACATAGATGACGCCTTCCTGGAACAGATGGCCAAGCATGCAAAAGGAAGGGAGATAGTAGTAATGGGGGACTTCAATTACCCGGATATTTGTTGGATGTCAAACTCAGCCAAGAGCATAAGGTCAAACAGATTCCTCACTGGCATTGCAGACAACTTCATTGTCCAGAAAGTGGGAGAAGCAACAAGAGGAACAGCCATTTTAGATCTGGTCCTAACCAATGTTGATGACCTGGTTAGTGGGGTAGAAGTGGAAGGATCATTAGGCGCGAGTGATCATGCTCTTCTGAAGTTTACTATACAGCGGAAAGGAGCAGCCAAGCATACTAGGACTCAATTTCTTGACTTTAAGAAAGCCGACTTCATAAAAGTTAGGGAAGTGCTGGGTGAGATCCCATGGACAGTAATACTAAAAGGAAAGGGAGTTCATGATGGCTGGGAGTTTGTTAAGAGGGAGATAGTAAAAGCACAACGTCAGGCAATACCAATGAGACGGAAACATGGAAGGTGCCTAAAGAAGCCAGGGTGGCTATCTAAAGAACTTTTAACTGAGTTAAGATTAAAAAAGGATGTGTACAAAAAATGGAAAAGGGGGGAAACCACCAAAGAGGAATTCAAACAAATAGCCAGCACGTGTAGACACAAAGTCAGAAAAGCTAAAGCACAGAATGAACTCAGGCTTGCTAGAGAGGTTAAAAGCAACAAAAAAGGCTTTTATGGGTATGTTCGTAGCAAAAGGAAGAACAAAGAAACAGTGGGGTCACTCAGAGGAGAAGATGGTGAAATGCAAACAGGGGACACAGAAAGGGCTGGACTCCTCAATGCCTTCTTTGCCTCAGTCTTCTCCGATAAAGAAAACAATGCCCAACCTGAAGAATTTGGAGCAAATGATTCAGCAAAGGAAACACAGCCCAGAATAACTAAGGAGATAGTACAAGAATATTTGGCTAGTTTAGATGTATTCAAGTCTCCAGGGCCAGATGAACTGCATCCAAGAGTATTAAAAGAACTGGCAGATGTGATCTCAGAACCACTGGCAGTCATCTTTGAGAATTCCTGGAGAACAGGCGAAGTCCCGGCAGACTGGAGGAGGGCAAATGTTGTCCCTATTTTCAAAAAGGGGAAAAGAGAGGACCCAAATAATTACCGCCCAGTCAGTCTGACATCAATACCAGGGAAGATTCTGGAGCAGATCATTAAGAAAACAGTCTGTGAGCACCTAGAAAGGAATGCTGTGATCACCAATAGTCAGCATGGATTTCTGAAAAATAAGTCATGTCAGACTAACCTGATCTCGTTTTTTGACAGAATTACAAGCCTGGTAGATGAAGGGAATGCAGTGGATGTAGCCTACCTTGATTTCAGTAAGGCATTTGACAAGGTGCCCCATGATATTCTTGTAAAGAAGCTGGTAAAATGCGGTCTTGACTATGCTACCACTCAGTGGATTTGTAACTGGCTGACTGACCGAACCCAAAGGGTGCTCATCAATGGTTCCTCTTCATCCTGGAGAAGAGTGACTAGTGGGGTGCCACAGGGTTCTGTCTTGGGCCCGGTCTTATTCAACATCTTTATCAACGACTTGGATGATGGACTCAAGGGCATCCTGATCAAATTTGCAGATGACACTAAACTGGGAGGGGTGGCTAACACCCCAGAGGACAGGAACACACTTCAAAACGACCTTGACAGATTAGAAAACTGGGCCAAAACAAACAAGATGAATTTTAACAGGGAGAAATGTAAAGTATTGCACTTGGGCAAAAAAAATGAGAGGCACAAATACAAGATGGGTGACACCTGGCTTGAGAGCAGTACATGTGAAAAGGATCTAGGAGTCTTGGTTGACCACAAACTTGACATGAGCCAACAGTGTGACGCGGCAGCTAAAAAAGCCAATGCAATTCTGGGCCTCATCAATAGGAGTATAGCATCTAGATCAAGGGAAGTAATAGTGCCACTGTATTCTGCTCTGGTCAGACCTCACCTGGAGTACTGTGTCCAGTTCTGGGCACCACAATTCAAGAAGGACACTGACAAACTGGAACGTGTCCAGAAGAGGGCAACCAAAATGGTCAAAGGCCTGGAAACGATGCCTTATGAGGAACGGTTAAGGGAGCTGGGCATGTTTAGCCTGGAGAAGAGGAGGTTAAGGGGTGATATGATAGCCATGTTCAAATATATAAAAGGATGTCACATAGAGGAGGGAGAAAGGTTGTTTTCTGCTGCTCCAGAGAAGCGGACACGGAGCAATGGATCCAAACTACAAGAAAGAAGATTCCACCTAAACATTAGGAAGAACTTCCTGACAGTAAGAGCTGTTTGACAGTGGAATTTGCTGCCAAGGAGTGTGGTGGAGTCTCCTTCTTTGGAGGTCTTTAAGCAGAGGCTTGACAACCATATGTCAGGAGTGCTCTGATGGTGTTTCCTGCTTGGCAGGGGGTTGGACTCAATGGCCCTTGTGGTCTCTTCCAACTCTATGATTCTATGATTCTATGATTCTATGAAAAGTAAAGATATGGAATATTGGATGTATTTTTAAATGTTTTTGTTTTTAAACGTTTTTGCTTTTTTGTTTCGATGTACTGATTTTTTTTTCTTATTCTGGTTTTTATTTTAGTTTGATGTATTGTATTGTAACTTTTTATTGTCTTCCTTTTTTCTCTTTTTCTGTAATTGTTAAACTTTTAATAAATATCATTTTAAAAAAATAATAAATTTGGGTGTGGTATGCAATTGTTCTGTAATTCTGTGATCTTAGAACTTGCAAACAGTGTAAGACACCCATGTGAAGTAGCTTGTTAAATGCTTCTGTTGTGTATCCATAGAGAGGGAGAGATTTGAATTGCTGTATAGATCTCTGTGCAAAAACATCACTGTTATTTGACAGAGGCTCTCTGCCTTCATGTAATTTAAATTCTACACAACCCATTTTTACAATGCATTCCCCTAGTTTCTGAGCAGCCTCAAATGCAACTGTGACAGGTGGCTGTGTATTTGCAGGAAGTGCTGGATGTTTAGAGGCCTGGCATTAGGCTCTTAATTTCTCCAATTCTTCCTTTGACGCAGATGGTGCTTTATTTTGCCCCTCAAAGCTTTTACCTCTCAAACTGTATTTTTATTTATTTCTGACAAACATACCTTCAGGCAATAGCAGCAGTGAGGTGATGTGCACAAATCCTTTAATTTCCACTGTCAAAACTGATCTGCTGTGAGGAATTCTTTCTTGCTTTTTGATGGATCGTTCAACAGGTCTGTGCTTGCAGCAGCCTAAATGGCTAATGCAGACCCAGGAGATGAGCTGGTGGAAGTGGGAACACCTTTGGGGCTGAGTTGGAATAGGGAGGAAATTGGAGCTTGGTTGCTGAAAATGTCCTAATGAAAGTGGATGAATCAGAAGTTTTGTCAGTTAGCCAAAACTGACTAGTTTAAGAAGGAAGCACATGCAGCATATGACAGAGAGCGCAGCACCTTTGCCAAGCGGAAAGGAGAGAGAATGTAAATTAGTTTATCAGACTTCTAGATGCCACCTCAGTGTGCCCAGAAACTAAGAAAGAACAAAGGAAAGGAAGGTCCTAAAGTGCAGGAAAGAATTTCAGGCTGATTTTGCAGCAAATATCTATAGTGAATTGACATTTATTTTAAAATATATTTGACCAACTTGCAAGAAGTGTGTGTGTGTGTGCGTGCGCACGCGCATGTGTGTGTGTGTGTGTGTGTGTGTGTGTGTGTGTTTCGAATGAGCTACAAAACAAAAGTTAGGGTTTCTATCCCAAAATGGAACTAATTAATTTTTTGTGATTTGGCACTCAAAACTGAAATATACCAGTGAGTCCCCTGTCAATTGTACTTCTTGTGCTGAAAATTGCATCCTTTCTAAATCCTTTCTAAATTGCATCCTTTCTAAATTTAGTCATTTTTTTTAATCTGGGGGGAGTATTAATAATAATAACAACAATAATAACAATTATTAATTGTATTGATATTCTGCCCCATTCTGACCTGTAGGTCTCAGGGCAGTTCACAAGGCCAGGAATGGCACTACAAAACTTAATTTCCCTTTGGACAAAGAGCACTGGACACTTGTGGTGTCTTTGTAATACTTGTTTTTATTTAAAATTGGCAGGCAAAGCACAGTGGACATGTGCTGAGCAGGGATAGCAACAGGTTTGAGGAGACCCTGGGCAAGATGCCCTCTGCCCCCCAAGCACTGCCATGGTGTTCCCCCATGTCAAATACCCAAACTCCAGAAGCAGAAGCAGGAGTGGCCTCCCATTCTGCAGCAACAATGATGGCAGGCTGCTGCCATCTTACCCATAGCTTTGCTCCACAGCACCAAGCTGAGTGCTGTTATCCCCCTGTCACATTTCCCCATCCTGCCGCAGAAATTATCCTCCAACCAACATCTAGATAATGATAGGAAGGCAATACAAGACTTCCCATTAAGGAAATGTACCTCTCTGTCCTTTGCTGTGGGCTGACACAGAATCTACATTGATGTAAAATACTGTATGGTATTAATCTGTTGTTGTGTTGGCGCAAGGGGATTTCCCCCACTCCTCCCCCATGTGTGCCCCACACTATCCTCAAACTCCTTCTAGAGGAGCTTAAGGATCACATGGGGAGGAAAGAGGAATAACATTTTCATCATTGCACTGACAGAACATTCTCCTTAGGTGCTACTTTGAATACAATCCATTTCAATAAAAGAAGACTTGAGAAAAGGACTTCATAAAATTAATTCACTTCGAATTATCAAACAATAATTACATAAGAAGAAGATATGCTATGAGAACACAGTCAAACCTCGGCTGTTGAACATAATCCATTCCAGAAGCCCGTTTAGCTTCCGAAATGTTTGATAACCTAGGCACAGCTTCTGATTGGTTGTAGGAGCTTCCTGCAGTCAAGCAGAAGCTGCGTCAGATGTTCAGCTTCCGAAAAACGTTCGAAAACAGGAGCATTTACTTCCTGGTTTTCAGCGTTCTGGAGCTGAGGTTTGACTGTATAGCAGCCTACCAGTGCTGAAGAAACTGAAATTGATCAATTCTATGAAGATTTACAACACCTTCTAGAAATGACACCAAAGAAAGATGTTTTTCTCATTATAGAAGATTGGAATGCTAAAGTAGGGAGTCAAGAGATAAAAGGAACAACTGGCAAGTTTGGCCTTGGAGTTCAAAACGAAGCAGGGCAAAGGCTAATAGAGTTCTGTCAAGAGAACAAGCTGGGCAACACAAACACTCTTTTCCAACAACACAAGAGACGATTCTACACATGGACATCAGTGGAATTTGCTGCCAAGGAGTGTGGTGGAGTCTCCTTCTTTGGAGGTCTTTAAGCAGAGGCTTGACAACCATATGTCAGGAGTGCTCTGATGGTGTTTCCTGCTTGGACGGGGGTTGGACTCGATGGCCCTTGTGGTCTCTTCCAACTCTATGATTCTATGATTCTATGATTCTATGATCACCAGATGGGCAGCATCAAAATCAGATTGATTATATTCTCTGCAGCCAAAGATGGAGAAGCTCTATACAGTCAGCAAAAACAAACCTAGAGCTGACTGTGGCTCAGATCATCAATTTCTTATAGCAAAATTCAAGCTTAAACAGAAGAAAGTAGGGAAAACCACTGGGCCAGTAAGATACAATCTAAATCAAATCCCTTATGAATACACAGTGGAAGTGAGGAACAGGTTTAAGGATTTAGATTTGGTGGACAGAGTGCCTGGAGAACTATGGACGGAGGCTCGTAACATTATACAGGAGGCAGCAACTAAAACCATCCCAATGAAAAGGAAATGCAAGAAAGCAAAGCGGCTGTCCAATGAGGCCTTACAAATAGCTGGGGAGAGAAGGCAAGCAAAATGTGAGGGAGATAGTGAAAGATACAGGAAAGTGAATGCAGATTTCCAAAGAATAGCAAGGAGAGACAAGATGAAACGACCAATGAAAAGAAACAGAGGAAAACAACAGAATGGGGAAACACAGAGATCTGTTCAAGAAAATTGGAGATATGAAAGGAACATTTTGTGCAATTATTACCATAATAAAGGACAAAAGTGGTAAGGACCTAACAGAAGCAGAAGAGGTGGCAAGAATACACAGAGGAATTATACCAGAAAGATATGGATGTCTCATACACCCCAGGCAGTGTGGTTGCTGACCTTGAGCCAGACATGCTGGAGAGTGAAGTCAAATGGGCCTTAGAAAGCACTGCTAATAACAAGGCCAGTGGAAGTGATGACATTCCAGCTGAACTATTTAAAATTTTAAAAGATGATGCTGTTAAGGTGCTGCACTCAATATGCCAAAAAGTTTGGAAAACTCAGCAGTGGCCAGAGGATTGGAGAAGATCAGTCTACATCCCAATGCCAAAGAAGGGCAGTGCCAAAGAATGCTCCAACTACCGCACAATTGCACTCATTTCACACGCTAGCAAGGTTATGCTTAACATTCTACAAGGCAGGCTTAAGGATTATGTGGACCGAGAACTCTCAGAAGTGCAAGCTGGATTTTGAAGGGGCAGAGAAACCAGAGACCAAATTATAAACATGCGCTGGATTATGGAGAAAGCAGGAGAATTCCAGAAAAACACATACTTCTTCATTGACTATGCAAAAGCCTTTGACTGTGTTGACCACAGCAAACTATGGCAAGTTCTTAAAGAAATGAGAGTGCCTGATCACCTCATCTGTCTCCTGAAAAATCTCTATGTGGGACAAGAAGCTCCAGTTAGAATTGGATATGGAACAACTGATTGGTTCAAAATTGGGAAAGAAGTACGACAAGGCTGTATATTGTCTCCCTGCTTATTTAACTTATATGCAGAATTTATCATGCGAAAGGCTGGGCTGGATGAATCCCAAAATGGAATTAAGATTGCTAGAAGAAATATCAACAACCTCAGAAATGCAAATGATACAACTTTGATGGCAGGAAGTGAGGAGGAATTAAAGAACCTTTTAATGAGGGTGAAAGAGGAGAGTGCAAAATATGGTCTGAAGCTCAACATCAAAAAAAGAAAAAAGAAAGATGATCATGGGCACTGGTCCAATCACCTCCTGACAAATAGAAGGGGAAGGAATGGAGACAGTGAGAGATTTTACTTTCTTGGGCTCCATGATCACTGCAGATGGTGACAGCAGCCACGAAATTAAAAGATGCCTGCTTCTTGGAAGAAAAGCAATGACAAACCTAGACAGCATCTTAAAAAGCAGAGACATCACCTTGCCGACAAAGGTCCATATAGTTAAAGCTATGGTTTTCCCAGTTGTAATGTATGGAAGTGAGAGCTGGACCATAAAGAAGGCTGATCGCCGAAGAATGGATGCTTTTGAATTCTGGTGCTGGAGAGTCTCTTGAGTCTCTTGAGAGTCCCATGGACTGCAAGAAGATCCAACCTCTCCATTCTGAAGGAAATCAGCCCTGAGTGCTCACTGGAAGGACAGATCCTGAAGCTGAGGCTCCAAGACTTTGGCCACCTCATGAGAAGAGAAGACTCCCTGGAAAAGACCCTGATGTTGGGAAAGATGGAGGCCATAAGGAGAAGGGGACGACAGAGGACGAGATGGTTGGACAGTGTTCTTGAAGCTACCAGCATGAGTTTGACCAAACTGTGGGAGGCAGTGGAAGACAGGAGTGCCTGGCGTGCTCTGGTCCATTGGGTCGGACACCACTAAACAACAACAGCAACAACAATGCATGAAGGGGTTAAGACCATAGAGTAAGCAGTACTGGAAGACATAACTAGGTCACACCCCTTCACTTGGGGGGTTTGGGAAAGTGTTACTAAAGCCTTTCCTTATTCTCTTCCAGCGGAAGGCATGTCAGAGCTTAGACCGCAAGCCACCTTTGTGTTTCTGTACAAATGATTTAGAAACTCTTACCTTTAAAAAACTAAGTTAAAATGCCTGTCTCTTCTTGCTGCTGTTATAGAATAGCATATGAATGTGACCTTTGAAGAGAGTTTGTTAGTAAACCATTTTAAACTTACCAAACATGTGGTCTCTTTTAATGCAAAGAGAAGAATGGGGAACTTTGGAAAGAAACTTAGATGAAGATATTTTAAAGGTCTAAGGCTTAATTCCCACACTTTACTTTGCTGCATGTTTTGTGGTTTTGAATCTCTGCTGGGCCTCTCTTGCCAAGACAGTATTTGCCCCAACCTGGATCTAGGCATCCAGGGAATTTTTCTTGTATTCTTTTATAGAATCATAGAATCATAGAGTTGGAAGAGACCACAAGGGCCATCGAGTCCAACCCCCTGCCAAGCAGGAAACACCATCAGAGCACTCCTGACATATGGTTGTCAAGCCTCTGCTTAAAGACCTCCAAAGTTGGAGACTCCACCACACTCCTTGGCAGCAAATTCCACTGTCGAACAGCTCTTACTGTCAGGAAGTTCTTCCTAATGTTTAGGTGGAATCTTCTTTCTTGTAGTTTGGATCCATTGCTCCGTGTCCGCTTCTCTGGAGCAGCAGAAAACAACCTTTCTCCCTCCTCTATGTGACAGCTTTAAACCAATTAGAAACAAACACAAAATACCAATACATAGAACACAAGACAAAAAGACATGGTATAAGCCAAAGGGCTTTTAAGAAGCTTTCTTGAAACTCTCGAAATTAATTTTGCCTTTCCATAAAGAGTCCAACCCCGAACGATCTTTTGAGCTGTCCCAGTGGACAATAGAGGAAGCCATACTACAATTATTAGGATCTCCCCTCACCCCTGAGCCAGGGAAGCTCTGCTTAGGAGAATCTAATTGACTCTACAAATTTCTCTATGTTCTATATTCTAAAAACATAAGATGAGTTTGCTGGATCAGGCCTCAAATGCTTGGTGAATTGCTAAAAAAAGAGAGTTTTTCATGTAAGTTATAACTGTGTTAAGTAACCTGAGTATCAATTCTTGCTTAAGGAGCTACCACATTCCACATTTTTTGCTAGAATCCTAGAAGCTTGCGATCTATGCATTTATTGAATTTGAATGAATTCTGCTACACAGCTTGGTTTAGAGAAAGACTGATCCTATGTATGGAAGGAAGCCCCTGTTGTAGGCTCATCACCAAGGCTATCACCTCAACACAGGGGGCAAGCCTGGCTTATATTTTACCACTTGCTGGATCCAGGGGTTAGAAGGCTCTCACACGCAGCCTACTTCCTCCCCTCAAACTCGTAACAGTCCCATTAATATCACTGGTCTTTAATCCATGGTCGATATGCAAGAGATTGCACACCTACTCGTGCTATGAATGTTCACCTCTCAAGTAACACCCATAGAGTTCAGTTGGGTTATTGCAGCCCTGCTCATGCCTATATATAACTGAAATCAACAGGAAAAGAGTCATCATTATTTACTCACATCTCACTGATTTCAGTGAAATGTAGTTAAAGCACACCTTGCTATCCATGACTATAATTCTGCAAATGGATAGCTTTATATTTTAGAATTTACTGCATTTTTGAAAACGGGGGGGGGGGCACTCAAATCTGTGCCTAGAAAGTGCAGATCTGCGTGTCCTCTGCTTCCTGGACACAGGACAAGCAGCAGTGTGGATGAGCCTGTAGCTGGCTAGCAAAATCCAGGATGTTGGTCACTTGAGAGGGTGATCATATATAGTTGTAGGGATACCTTTGTGCTGGTGGCTCACAAGCTGTGCAAGCCTACCACAAAGACCCACGCCTGGCGGCATCACAGCTTCGGCTTCCTTCCCTGCTCTTGCCTTGGCTCCCCTGCCTCCTCTGTGTCCTACCTGTCATTTGAGAGGAGGTTCTGCCATAGCTGTCAACCTTTCCTTTTTTTGTAGGAAATTCCCTTATTCCAGCGCTGTTTCCCACAGCTTGCCACTGCTATCCCGGATTGTTAGATATCCCGTAAACTTTCCCCGAGACAGGTGAGGCTGCTGATCCGTTATTTTCAAAGCTGCTGATCCCTTATTTTCAATCTGAAAGTTGACAGCTATGGGTTCTGCCCATCCACCCAAATGGATGAGAGGGCAGAGCTGGAGCCACTCACTGGGATGGGAGCACAGGCAAAGGCCCTGCAAAGACTCCTTATAGTTAGGTGTATGCATATGGTTATTAAGACAAGCAACCCAAGGAGTAGGCAAATATCAGTTACTCCAAAGTAAATATGTAAAAATAGATTTAATTGCCGATGAAGGTATTTTCAAAAAAGTGGCCAAGAAGCTAAATATGTTTAAATGACTTTTAGCAATGTCCAGACTCCCTTCCTATTGAAGGGCCTTGTTCTGCATTCATATTCATGATCTGCCTAATATGCTGATCTCCTTCCTGGATCAATTTCTTAAAGGCAGGATAATGAAGTCTCTTGAAGCTGTTTTGCCTTCAGGGAGTTGATCTAGCAAAATGCTAATCTGCTCTGAGCAAGGCCTCACTCAATGATTAAAGCTTCTTTATGTGGCCAATGTTTGGAACAACGTGTTCGCTTTTCCTCCCAAGCCCATTATCCAGTGATATCATTAAATTTAATTTGGCAAAGTCTTGTTTGGATAGAAACAAGTGCAAGAGTATAAACAGGAGGATTGTTAATTGCAATAATTCCAAAATGGAATCATGATGGACTGAAATGTGTGCAACGAAATCTGCAGTTCAGAATCCTGATGACATATGCGAGGGCCAATCTGATAAGTGTGCTTACTGAGGGAAAACAAAAAGGAAATATGTTTTCATAGTCTTCATGCCCACTTAACATACGCATATACATTAGATTTGAACATATTTATTTTAGACAGGTATAACCTAATTGTGTTTTTTAATAAAGATACATACATGCTAAATTATTGAAATACATATGAATAATTAAGATAATTGCTTTTAGTAGTTACCAAGTCTGATAAATGTCTAAAGGAAATACAGATGGAACCCCCCCCCCATCTTCGACTGGAAGATTTCTCCCCTTTAAATTCATAAAATGTTGCATTAATTTGCATAATGGTACAGCTGTCAAAGCAGGTTACAGGTGATGGCTTAGAACCTGATGCTTCCTAATGCATAATGACCCTTTCTCTGCTCCACTTTGCTGCCTGTTGCTAATGGAATTTGAACCTCCAAATGTTTTGCAATTAGAAATATTTTTTAAAACTCTTTGAAATACGAAGCAGTGCTACTTGCTCTACTTATTCCGCACTGGAAAGAGGACAATGGTGGACTTAAAGTGGCACACCAGTCTCACTGAGAACGCCGAGTTACAGGATAACCACCTCTCCCCTTTATTGTTTTCTGCAGGAATAAAAATTATTATTTTATCTCTTGTTGCCGTGGCCATAGTTTGAACATTTGAAAATACACCCTGACAGTGTTTGTTCAGTACTATTTCTGTGATGAAAAGTGGGATAATTCATTTTAAAAAGCATCAGGACTAAAAGACCTTAATAAGAAGCACGAATAACAGCCTTATTTTGACCTTTGTGATGTCATCACCCCAATATGTGAAAGTGATGGCTTCAGAAGGAATAAAACTGAAGGAAAAATGGGCCAGTCAAGCAGTCCCCAAGAAAAACCAATTGTTTTTATTTACATACAAAAATATGTATACACCACCAACTCATAAAAAATATCAAGGTGGTACAAAGAGTCACAGAAATATAGGACTAATTCATTTCCCAGAGGGATTGTTCTGCTCCAACCAATAATTTAGACACAAACACCAGGTTTTAATCACTACGCTGAAGAAATCAAACCCGGAGAACACTCAGCTCAGCAGTGGGTCTTGTTTTCTCATTTAAACATGTTTTGCATTGTGTTTCAAATCTGAGTGTGAATGTGGAAAGTGTTGCATTATTTCATTACTATCTCATAATCACAATTATTATTTATGAATTTACAAATCACCTTTTGCATATATGTCTGTAGGCAATCTACAGTCATATAATCAAAGTAGCTACAATAGTTAAAACCAAGAGCACAACTGTACCAGAGCAACCAAAAATAGGTTTAAAAACAAGACAGCATGAACACCGTTTCATCCAAATGGACGAGCTTGTCATAACAAGAATGTCTTCCATAAGGATAGCAGGCTCCTCCTGCTGTATCTCAGTGGGGAGGCTGTTTGATGGAACAGGGAAGCCACACAGAAAGTTCTGCAATGAACCTCTGACATTCTGGGGTCTCCTGCAGAATGGAGGGACCTTCTAGGTATATGGTGGTCTCAGGTTACAGACTAGGCTAGAGACAGGCTTATGTTGCTGAATGGCAAGCAGAGTAAAATAGCAGAAAGTGATAAATTGGTCTGGTTGCCTTAGCATGTCCTTTGCACCTTGACCTCCATGGCTTTAGGCATCGGCCTCCTGAAGTTCTGAGCTCCGCTTCTAGGCACTTCCATTCCTCCATTTCTTCTTTTCTCATCCATGATTCCCTTTGGACTGTGAACCTGTGGGAAGATATCTCTGTGTTGTGTTGTTATGTACTAACCAGACAGAGAATCCAAATTAGCAGCAGGTGGGCAGCTGGTGGGTTTTCAGCAGGGTGTGCATTTCACAGATGGGAAAGGAAGGTTTAACTCCCCACCCCAACATTGCAATTCAGCTTGACAAAAGCTTTCTACTGGCTCCAATAAAAGGCTTCCTTCAAGCCTAATTGCAGTGGGAAGAGAGAGAGGAGTGGGGGCACTTAGGAAGGCCTTGGTGGGTGAATGTGTGATATGAGGGTGACCCCAGTTTCCCAGTGTGTTCCTTAGCAGGCAAAATGGCCATTTGGACTCTGCTTCAGGAAGCTAATCTGACAGCCCACTGCACCTCTGCACTTGTGCCTCTGAGGGCATCTCATCAGGTCCATCCTTTGTCCTCTGACGATGGTGGTTCTGTGAGCAAAGTATCTGGATCCTCCTCTCAGACTCCACAGTTTGAGACCTCAGGCATCTGAAAAGTTAAGGTCCTGCTGTAGAGGGCTTCTTTCATTCCAGGGTCACCAAGTTCTGGAAAAGATTGCAGAGTGGCTGACATGACATCCCAATGTCCCATGTGTGACATCGCAATGAGCCAGGGGTGGAGCTGAACATGGCTGAACATGGTGGCAGCATAGCCCAGTGGCTGGCAGCCCCTGTCCTCCCTGTCCTCCCCCTGCCAGTGGTGGTAGCAGCAGCAGGAGCTGCCAGCCACCAAAGTCATGCTGTACCCAGCTCTGCATTTGCCCTTCTCTGCTCTCTGAAAAATGGGGGGAGCAACCCCCTAAACAAAACATGGGGGGGACTGCCTCTGCCCCTAGTAGTTGGCACCTATGCTTCATTCTGATATTGGTTGGTGTGATGAATTTTAGATGCAACACCAATGACATGCTGTGATCACCAATAGTCAGCATGGATTTCTGAAAAATAAGTCATGTCAGACTAACCTGATCTTGTTTTTTGACAGAATTACAAGCCTGGTAGATGAAGGGAACGCAGTGGATGTAGCCTACCTTGATTTCAGCAAGGCATTTGACAAGGTGCCCCATGATATTCTTGTAAAGAAGCTGGTAAAATGCGGTCTTGACTACGCTACCACTCAGTGGATTTGTAACTGGCTGACTGACCGAACCCAAAGGGTGCTCATCAATGGTTCCTCTTCATCCTGGAGAAGAGTGACTAGTGGGGTGCCACAGGGTTCTGTCTTGGGCCCGGTCTTATTCAACATCTTTATCAACGACTTGGATGATGGACTCAAGGGCATCCTGATCAAATTTGCAGATGACACCAAACTGGGAGGGGTGGCTAACACCCCAGAGGACAGGATCACACTTCAAAACGACCTTGACAGATTAGAAAACTGGGCCAAAACAAACATGATGAATTTTAACAGGGAGAAATGTAAAGTACTGCACTTGGGCAAAAAAAATGAGAGGCACAAATACAAGATGGGGGACACCTGGCTTGAGAGCAGTACATGTGAAAAGGATCTAGGAGTCTTGGTTGACCACAAACTTGACATGAGCCAACAGTGTGACGCGGCAGCTAAAAAAGCCAATGCAATTCTGGGCCTCATCAATAGGAGTATAGCATCTAGATCAAGGGAAGTAATAGTGCCACTGTATTCTGCTCTGGTCAGACCTCACCTGGAGTACTGTGTCCAGTTCTGGGCACCACAATTCAAGAAGGACACTGACAAACTGGAACGTGTCCAGAGGAGGGCAACCAAAATGGTCAAAGGCCTGGAAACGATGCCTTATGAGGAACGGCTAAGGGAGCTGGGCATGTTTAGCCTGGAGAAGAGGAGGTTAAGGGGTGATATGATAGCCATGTTCAAATATATAAAAGGATGTCACATAGAGGAGGGAGAAAGGTTGTTTTCTGCTGCTCCAGAGAAGCGGACACGGAGCAATGGAGCCAAACTACAAGAAAGAAGATTCCACCTAAACATTAGGAAGAACTTCCTGACAGTAAGAGCTGTTCGACAGTGGAATTTGCTGCCAAGGAGTGTGGTGGAGTCTCCAACTTTGGAGGTCTTTAAGCAGAGGCTTGACAACCATATGTCAGGAGTGCTCTGATGGTGTTTCCTGCTTGGCAGGGGGTTGGACTCGATGGCCCTTGTGGTCTCTTCCAACTCTATGATTCTGTGATTCTGTGATTCTGTGACATGCATCCCGCTCATCAGGCACCAGAACAGAGTATTAATCTGAAAAGCAAATGGAGAACAAATGTAAGTCAGATGCCTGCAACACAGCAGCTGGAAGGTAAAAACTGTTAGAAAGTCTGGTAACAACATTTCCCCAAGTAACTTATGAAATAGTAATGATCTGAATCATTCAAAAGAATAATGCATGAATAACTTTATAGAGTAGCAAATTTTTAATAGAGAGAGGTTAGAATGACCGCTCTCCACATCAAATGGAGGGCACCCTTTGCGTGCAGCACCCTGGATCCTACATGACTCCTGGCAGACACTCCTGGACGCCTCCCCAAGTCACAAGCCTTGAGGTTCCCACCAAACCTCAGTTCAAAGAACCAATTGAGACTGGGAGGCATAGCCAGGGGAGCGGACCAAGTAAGGGTTGGGTCCGCTCTTTAAGCATAAAAGGGAGTGGAGACTACATGGCAGCTCTCAGTCAGCTTCATAGCTTCACCTGCCCTACCCTTCCTTTGCTTAGGCCTTTTACTGCAGGTTAATTTCTTATTTACAGGTATGCTGGCGCTGCTACAGTCTTACGATGGTTGCTGTTGAAGGACCAGGAAGGAATTTCCTTGTGTTGGCAGGTTTCACCTTCCCCGTAGCAAAATGTTACAACTTTGGCGGTTATAGGCCTTGGGAGGAATCCTTTAGTCTATCTTCCCTCAATGGGCGGGGGGGATGAAGCGGTGACACACGCCCCCCCACAGCGGCGACCCCAGGGTTCCCTATTAAAGGGGTTGTGTTGAGGGGAGTCACTGGCCATATGCTGAAAGATTGTCAGTGCACTCCCCTGTGTTGCAGTGAAATGGGGGTTGGGCTCTCTGCTTAAAAATATGTCTTCCAGAGCCAGCCCAAACCCCACACTTTTTGGATAGCCCTAATGTTCCCCAGCTCCCCGGCTGGGGGCTGGGAGGGATAAACGCCCAATGCCTAAGCCAAGGTATCCCTACATCTGAAAGCTTAATAAAGTTGTGGGCAATTGAATCCCATAACACATTGTCATGAGTCATTATTCCACCCGGCTGTCACCTGGGGTCCGGGGTGTGTGTGTGTGTGTGTGTGTCTCCACCTGGGCATGCAGTGTGGTCAGTTGACTAACTGGGCAGGGAGGGAGCACTGGTAATAAGCCACAGTTTTCGTTACAATATTTGCAGAAACTACAAACATTAAATAGTAATGCATGCAACCAGCTCCAACTGCTGGCATCCAGTAAACAGCAGCTGAGCCGAAAAGTCTTCTAAGAAGACAGACTTGTTGGCTAGGGGGGGGGGAGGGGGGAGTGCTGGAATAGCAAGGCTGAGATCAGCTCCCAGCAGAAACTGATCAAATATAATCAAGAAAACCAAGGAGCTAATTTTCAAATTATGAACAGCAATAATAATTCTCGCAATGAGGGAACCGCCAGAAGGCCCTCGGAGCTGGACCTCAGTGTCCGGGCAGAATGATGGGGGTGGAGACGCTCCTTCAGGTATACAGAACCAAGGCTGTTTAGGGCTTTAAAGGTCAGCACCAACACTTTGAATTGTGCTTGGAAACGTACTGGGGACCAATGTAAATCCTTTAGGACCAGTGTTATATAGTTTTGGCGGCCACTCCCAGTCACCAGCCTAGCTGCCACATTCTGGATTAGTTGTAGTTTCCAGGTCACCTTTAAAGGTAGCCCCATGTAGACTGCATTGCCGTAGTCCAAGCGGGAGATAACTAGAGCATGCACCACTCTGGTGAAACAGTTTGCAGGCAGGTAGGGTCTCTGCCAGTATACCAGATTTACCCTCCGCAGTTTCAGTATTTGTCAAACCAAAGATGCTGTGTATTTAATAAGATGCCCTTGTACAGTGGTGCCTTGCAAGACGAAAAGAATTCATTCCGCAAGTCTTTTCGTCTTGCGATGTTTTTCATCTTGTGAAGCACGGTCCGTCGCAACTGCGCCTCTTCAAGCGGCTTTAAAAAAAAGTGCAAGACGTTTTCGTCTTGCGAAGCAAGCCCATAGGGAAATTCGTCTAGCGAAGCAACACAAAACCGAAAAACCCTTTCGTCTAGCGAGTTTTTCGTCTTGCGAGGCACCACTGTAATTTGATTTACATTGGCTCTACCACACAGGTTGTCTGTGTCCATATAGGAGAGCATCAATCCCGCATTAGAAATAAAGTCATGGAGGCACCTTTGGGTGATCACTTCATAAAGCATCACCATTCGGATATAGACTTATTCTGCACAGTCCTATGGGTCAGTCAGAGAAAACATGGAATGATGAGGGATCATGTCAAACTATTACACCAACAAGAAGCCAAGTTGATTTTCCTATTTAAATCCCTGCACCCAGGGGAGATTAAATACTGAATTAGACTTTAATTGTTTTGTTTAATTTTCTTGTTAAGGTGGCTGTTGTTGTATTCTCCTTGCTATATATTGGATGCTGTACCTTTAAATTCAAGGTAATTCTATGTAATTCAGTGCACCTGCTGGTGGTCTTTATAATGCTACTAGGTAATAGTAGCCAACAGTGTCAGCTTACTACACTTTTGAGTGACAGCTGATCCACGGTTATTTGGTGTACCTTTGTGGGCATTTGACTTGGTAATGTATCTGTTATTGTATCACAACCTGTTATAGAATGTGCAGGTATGTCATTTCAATCACTGTATTTTATTGTAATGGATTTTATTTTATATCATTGCCAGCTGATGAAGAACATTTATTAAAACAGTCTTTTATCCCAGAAGGACTGTTCTGTTGCTGTTGCTGTTGCTGTGTTTGGAGTACCTACCATCATTCTTCTGTGTTGCTGTGCTTATAGCACCATCTTGCTCCAGCTCACTCTCGGCAAAATTCTGTATAGGATATTAACTTTGGAAGGCGTTAGCCTCAATATTCAATGATTCTTTATGGTCAACTACTAATCTGATAATTTCCTTTCATGGAATATCTACTTGACTCTTATTAGTTTGTGACTCCATGTACATATTGTATGTTTTCTGACTCTGAATTAAGAAACAGTTCAATAGTGTTATATAAATATTGTTAGCATACTGTTAGCCTACGTGTTGCTTTATGTTTGTCAGGGAGTACCAAATGGAGCTGGACTGGACAGCTGCCCTGGACACAGAATTGACCTGCGCCTCCATGGACAGCTGTGAGTCCAAAATGACTCCCAGGCTGCGCATCTGGTCCTTCAGGGGCACAGTTACCCCATTCAGGACCAGGGAGTCCCCCACACCTGCCTGCCCCCTGTCCCCCCAAAACAGTACTTCTGTCTTGTCAGGATTCAGCCTCAATCTGTTAGCCGCTGTCAAGGGTTCAGGAGCAGAGGCAAGAGCAAGGGAGGAAACAGAGAGCGAAGGGGAGGAGGCAGAAGAAAAGATGAGTGATGACGACGACCCGAGATCTCCGAGCCTTTCCAGTGAATCAGAAGATTCACAGAAAGGAGCACCAGTGGCCAGGGCAAGGGGGGAGTCTAGGGGGGCACCCCAGGAAGATAGAGCCAGAGGGGACTCAGAGGAGAGCAGTTGGAAATCGGGACCAGCGTCACCGCCAGAGAGCAGGGAAGAGGAAGGGAGCCAGGGAGCAAGCGCTGGCAGCTCACAACAGGGGGAAGGGCATGAGTCAGGAGTGGCCACACCTCCATCGGGGAGCGAAGAAACGGTCAGACGGAAAGTGGAAGGTTGGGCGCGCGCGCCAAGTTCAAATGCACAGGAAAGTGACGCAGTAGGCAGCCCTGAAAGAGAGCCAGGTCCTAAAGCCCGGCGCAAGGAGACAGGGGGGTCCGGGGGGTCGGCGTCAGAAGAATCCAGGAAGGAAGAGACCCCGGGGAGCAGAGGGACCCAGAGGAGAACAGTCAGGCGGAAAAGGTGGAGCAGGGCTAGGATATTAAGTTGGTGCACAAGGGGCGGAGACTCAGACGGAACTTCGCCGATCTAGCCACTAGACGTAGAGTTGCACGCAGCAGCTTGAGAATGGAAACTGTAATTCAATAAAGACTTTTACTTAATGATTGCTGGCTAGCGTGATCCTCTGTGAGCTAGGATCTGGAAGCAGCTCTGACAGTAAGTTCCGTCTCAGTATTGTGGGCATCTACAGCCTCGAGGAGAGGAGAGAAGCAGGTGCCTACTAGCGAGCTCACGAACGGCAGCCGACATGACGGCTGAGCAGCAGATAGCAGAACTCAGAGAAGCAGTGTCACAACTGAATGCCGAGGCTCTCGCATCCAGGAAGAGAGAGGAGGAGGCAGCTGCCGCCTGCAGGGATCTCCAGGTCAGGTTGGACATGCTTACGAAGCAAGGGCAACTGACACCCAGACAGGAGGGAATTGGGTTGGCGAGACGAACAGGCGGTCTGGTCTCTCACTTCGATGGGAACCTGCAACAGTACCCCAATTTTAGAGCAGACGTAATGTGCGCACTGCAACTGCTGAATAAAGACTTTAGAGATGAGCAAGAGAAAGTGGGATTCATCATGTCCCATTTGCATGGGGATGCTAAAGCATGGCTGCGCAATTTGTGGAGGGATAATGATCCGGCGCTCCAAAATGCGGATGCCTTTATTAAAGCGATGGATGGATGTTTTTTATCAAGCATTGACGTGGATCTTGCTCGGCAGCAGATACATGGACTGAAGCAAGGGAGGGCCAGCGTAAGGCAGTACCATGCCCACTTTTTCGCTTTGGTCGGTGCCCTGGAATGGGACAGAGATTCGGCCCCTGTAAGAGACCTGTTTTGGGAGGGATTGCACGGCTCTGTTAAAGATGAAATTGCGAGGGGGGAGAGACCCCGGACCACGCAGGAGATCGTTCAGAGGGCGCTGGCGGTGGGGGTGCGGCTGGAAGAACGTCCGTGGAGCAGGGACGAAGGGCGTGGAGGGCGCGAACCAGCCAGGGGCTCCTCCTTCCTTCCCAGAGAAGCAGCGCGTGCGCAATCCACGCCTCCGTCTGGAGGAGGGACAGAACCTATGGAGGTTGGAAGTGCAAGGGCTCAGTCAGCAGCCAGAGCCCTAGCACCGACAACAGTGACGGCGAAGCCTCCTAGAGGGAACAGGAAGTGTTACATCTGCGAGGAGCCAGGGCATATGGCGAAAGAGTGTCCCCGGAGGCTCCGCAAGCACACTGCAGCCTCAGCAATGGTAACTGCAGCAACGCAGCACGGAGAACCACAGCAGGGAAACGACGCAGTCTGGCTGGAGGAAGAGGCACTGGGGCCCAGCCAGACGTGTCAGTGAAGCAGTCCCCAGAGATTTTACAGCCCGTGAACCCCCTCCCGCCGAAACCAGTAGTGAGGCTCACCGCATCGCTCCAGCTGCCCAATGGAATCACCATGGACGTGCCAATCACCATTGACTCAGGAAGCAATGCAGACTTTATAGGGCAAGACTTTGTCGACCGGCACGCTATACAGTTGCTGCCTGCCACGCTGCCCCTGCAGGTTGTCACGGTGGATGGCAGGGAGCTGCTCGGGGGGCAAGTGGTGAAGCAGACGCCACCAATGGTGATGCGACTTGGGAATCACAGGGAAATCATCAGCTTCAACGTCACTCAACTATCGGACACGCCCATTGTATTGGGCATGAGTTGGCTGGACAAGCACAGCCCAACGCTAGCTTGGTACCAGAGGCAGCTGACCTTCGGCTCTTCCTTTTGTGCTGAACACTGCATCGTGCCCCGGCAGGAAGGAGAGGAAGAGGAGACGCAGCGGCTGCTAGGCACGCTGCAAGCGATTCCCCACAAGTACGCAGAATTTTTGGAGGTTTTCTGCGAGAAGGAGGCAGACAGGCTACCCCCTCACAGACCATATGACTGCAAAATTGACCTGCTGCCGGGGGCGGCGCTGCCTAAAGGGAAGCTGTATTCCATGTCTGAGGACGAACTGCAAGAACTCAAGGAGTTCATAGATCATAATTTGGAGCGCGGTTTCATCCGGGAGTCCAAGGCAGCGGGGGGCAGTCCTGTATTCTTTGTTAAGAAGCGGGACACGCCCCAAAAAAGACTGGTCGTGGACTATCGCATCTTAAACAGTGTGACCAAGCCATCAGACTTCCCCATGCCCCGGATCGACGACCTCCTCGCTAAGGTACGGAAGGGCAGCGTGTTCACCAAGTTAGACCTGCGAGGCGCGTACAACCTCATTCGCATGCGGGAAGGAGATGAGTGGAAGACAGCCATGTTCATGCCACTGGGCACCTACGAATATAGAGTTATGCCTTTTGGATTGCAAAATGGCTCCCACGTTTTTCAAGCATTCATGCATCACGTGCTGGCGGGACTTCTCTACAAGACGTGCGTCTGTTTCTTAGATGACATCCTGATCTTTTCGGAATCGCAGCAGGAGCATGACAGGCACGTCAAGGAAGTGCTGAGCAGGCTAAAGCAGCATAGGCTCTACGCCAAGCTGGAGAAGTGCCAATTCGACGTGACGGAGGTGGATTTTCTGGGCTACAAGTTGTCTGACAAGGGGCTCGCCATGGACAGCGCCAAGGTGCGAGCGGTGTTGGATTGGAAAAGCCCACGCAACCGGAAGGAGGTCCAACGGTTTGTCGGCTTTGCGAACTTCTATCGCAAGTTTATCAAGGGCTTCGCTATGCAGACAGCGGCCATCACGGACACGCTTAGCTCCAAGAAAAAGAGGTTCATCTGGACAGAGCAGGCGGAGCAGTCCTTTCAGGCACTCAAGCGTCTCTTCGCGTCGGAAGAGCAGCTGCTGCATGTCGATCCCAGCAGGCCGATGAGGGTCGAGACAGACGCCTCGGACAGAGCCGTGGGGGCAGTCCTGCTGCAGAAAGACCCGCAGGGGGTTTGGCGGCCGGGAGCGTTTTACTCCAGGAAGCTCAGCAAGTCCGAGCAGAACTACACCATCTGGGACAGGGAGTTGCTGGCCATTCATGCAGCGTTCAAAGCCTGGAGGCACTTCCTGATCGGCGCCAAGCACACGGTGCAGGTTTGCACGGACCACAAGAATCTGGAACACTGGCGCACGGCACAGTTCCTGAACCAGAGGCAGATACGTTGGGCTGAGTTCTTTGCGAACTTCGACTTCCGCATAGAGTATGTCCCGGGGGACACCAACATCATGGCGGACGCTCTCTCCCGTAAGCCACAGTATCTGGAGGACGCAACGCCAGCGGCCGCCATGCACATCTTCGCACCAACAGTGTGGGCGTGCGCCGCGGCAACCGTGGACCTGGAGGCGGTGCGACGAGCGTTGCAGGATGACTCCTTCGCGCAAGCAAAGATGGCAGAGGTGCAAAGGGGCACGGCAGCGACCGACGGGTTCCAGCTGAGAGATGGATTGCTCATCCGTAAAGGGGCCATCTACGTGCCAGGAGACGAACTTCGCGCCAAGGTGCTGCAGCAGCTGCACGACGCGCCCACTGCCGGGCACTTCGGCAAGGAGAAGACGGTGGAATTAGTCGCCAGGGATTTCTGGTGGCCCGGAATGAGAGGGGAGGTCGCGGACTACGTGGCGAGGTGTGACACCTGCCAGAGGGCCAAGCCAGTGCACAGACCGCCGGCTGGACTGTTGGAACCGCTGCAAACTCCGGTCGAACCATGGGAGAGGGTGGCCCTGGACTTTGTCACGGATCTGCCCAGCTCGAGGGGCAAGACGGCAGTGCTGGTGGTGGTGGACTTGTTTTCCAAGATGGCACATTTCATTCTGTGCGCTAAGGTGGCCACGGCGGAGCAAACTGCCAAACTGTTCATAGACCACGTGTTCAAGGTTCACGGTCTGCCACGGTCTATTCTGTCCGACCGGGGGCGGCAGTTCATCTCGAATTTCTGGCAGAAGCTGATGGGCTTCCTGAACGTCAAGATCAACCTGGCGTCGGCGAGACACCCGCAGACCAACGGGCAAGCGGAGCGGGTCAATGCCATCATGCAGCAGTACCTGAGATGTTATGCGAATCAACAGCCTGCGACGTGGGTGGATTACCTGCCGCTCGCCGAGTTCGCCTACAACAACACGAAGCACGTGTCCACGGGGGTCACGCCGTTCTTCGCCAACAACGGGAGGCACCCCAGAACCTTCCTGGGACTGGAAAGAATGGGGGAGGGGGAGCCGCAGACAGCAGATGCGTTCGCGTCGGAGTTGCAGGAGGTCCACGATCAGCTGCGGCGGCACCTGGAGCTGGCCAAACACGCATACAAGGTACAAGCGGACAAACACAGAAGGGTTGGCGAAGAGATCCATGTGGGAGACTGGGTCTGGTTAGCAGCCCACGCAGTGCCGGCCAGGTCGTTGGCCAAGAAGAAACTAGGGCATAAGCAACTGGGGCCCTACCAAGTCGAAGAGCAGGTCAACCCGGTAGCTTTCAGGCTGGCGCTTCCGGAGGGTTCCAGAATGCATCCGGTGTTCCACAGATCGGTGCTCATGCCCTACAAGGCACCGCACAGGTTTCAGGAACCCAGAACGGCACCGAGTCCACTCAGAGAAAGAACCGGGCACGCGGGAGTGGCACAGGAGGAGCGCATCAACGAAGTCACGGAGATTTTGGACTCCAGATGGGGGGAAGAGGGGGTAGAATACTTTCTTGCCAAGGAGGGCACCCCGGCCAGTGCGAACAGCTGGGTGCCGGGCTACGCCTTGGACGAACCTCTGCTCAAAGACGAGTTTCATGCCCTCTTCCCACATAGGCCAATGCCAGAAGACTTTTTCGACGACTGGCTTTTCACGCCCACGCTTTCTGCCAGCACGTTCCGGGGGTTCGACTCGGACGAGGACCCGATACGAGACGCCCGTTCCCCGGAGGGGTCACCCTCGGGATCTGCCTCAGAACCCTCGTATTGGTGGGACGACAGACCAGAGGAGCAGTGGCGCAGGAAGTGGCTGGAAGGTCCAGGACGAGCAACGCCGCCAGGAGGAAGTGAGGGAGAGACGGACATGGACGTTTTCGGGGACGACCCTGGTTTCGAGCACGGCGGCACAGAGATGGAAGCGGAGGTGACCGTCGTCGACGAGGGCAGGGGGGAAGAACCGGGAGACTTCAGATGGAGGCCCGCCACGGGAAGCGAACGGTATCCGACGTTCGTCCCTTTGACTCAGCAGCACCCAGCTCCCGCACCGAAAGGAGGGGAGGGGGGAACGGGGGGCTTCGAGGGGGGGATGGATGTCAGGGGTTCAGGAGCAGAGGCAAGAGCAAGGGAGGAAACAGAGAGCGAAGGGGAGGAGGCAGAAGAAAAGATGAGTGATGACGACGACCCGAGATCTCCGAGCCTTTCCAGTGAATCAGAAGATTCACAGAAAGGAGCACCAGTGGCCAGGGCAAGGGGGGAGTCTAGGGGGGCACCCCAGGAAGATAGAGCCAGAGGGGACTCAGAGGAGAGCAGTTGGAAATCGGGACCAGCGTCACCGCCAGAGAGCAGGGAAGAGGAAGGGAGCCAGGGAGCAAGCGCTGGCAGCTCACAACAGGGGGAAGGGCATGAGTCAGGAGTGGCCACACCTCCATCGGGGAGCGAAGAAACGGTCAGACGGAAAGTGGAAGGTTGGGCGCGCGCGCCAAGTTCAAATGCACAGGAAAGTGACGCAGTAGGCAGCCCTGAAAGAGAGCCAGGTCCTAAAGCCCGGCGCAAGGAGACAGGGGGGTCCGGGGGGTCGGCGTCAGAAGAATCCAGGAAGGAAGAGACCCCGGGGAGCAGAGGGACCCAGAGGAGAACAGTCAGGCGGAAAAGGTGGAGCAGGGCTAGGATATTAAGTTGGTGCACAAGGGGCGGAGACTCAGACGGAACTTCGCCGATCTAGCCACTAGACGTAGAGTTGCATGCAGCAGCTTGAGAATGGAAACTGTAATTCAATAAAGACTTTTACTTAATGATTGCTGGCTAGCGTGATCCTCTGTGAGCTAGGATCTGGAAGCAGCTCTGACAGCCGCCATTCGTCCTCCAACCGCCTCCAGACACTCACACAGGTCCTTCATCGCCTTCACTGGTTCTGTACTTCATAGTTGACTCTATGTTTAAGTTTTACCCACTATTACAATTAAATACCCCAAACACACACACAACTAGCATTAAGGAACAGGTCTGGCATTTCTGTTAGATCTGATGATTGTGCAGGCTTTAAGGAAACTTGCATTCCATGTCTGCTCCTTTGTGGGTTCCCAACAGGTACACCTGTTCTCCATCCATGTGTGGACCTGACGTCTGGACAACGTATTTCCGCTCCCCACTGAAACCCTCAGTTCTTTCCCTGGTTCCAGTCTTTAAATAATGGCACATCTGCTACAATCAACTTCACAGCTTCCTCCTCCCTGCATTTCCCTTAAGAAAACCCCCAAATTGCCAGGTTAATAAGACTGGACTACAATATGGCAGGCCATTAGTATTATCACCCCCACAAACCAGAGAGCAGATTGATCTGTCATGGCTTGTCTGAGGGCACCCAGTGAATTTGTGGCAGTGGAGAGAAAGGCACTAAGGACTTCCCAACTCCTGTGGTTAAAAATGAAGGAATTTTATCTTTGGCCCTAGAGAAATTAACAGGAGGCTGTTAGGGGAACTCCAAAGAGAAAGGAACAGAAGTAGCTAGGATGATTTGATGACTGGAAGGAGGGGACTTGGCAGTTGCGTTATGAGGAACTGAGCGGAGTCACAAGGTTGTGCAGCAGCAGATGCCACCCCAAACCCTCGTGGATCTGTTATTTCATTTAGGCTACCACAGGAACTGTGACTCTATTCTTCACACTGTCATATTACCTTTTGTACTTTGCTGTGAACATCATCATGCCATTGTCACTGCCTGCTGCCAGATTGCTCTTCGTACAGTTTTGCCACCAATATTTCACTATGGAAACTGTCATTCCATCCCGAACATGTTTTCAGTCTAGCTCACAAGCTGTCATTTGGCTCTTTAGACTGCCATGCTACTGTTCAGTTTGGGATGCTGTCATTCAATCTTATTACTGTTTTATGGACTAACACACCATTCCTGACATTTCATCCATCAGCAGCTTCCATGACAATCTATTCATTTTCCAGGGAGGGCTTCTTGTTTAAAAAAATAAACTAAATCACCATTCCAATTCTTTTCTGCATCAAGACCTTCTTAGGAATACTTCCCAGTAGTTCAGCTTACCAGGAGAGTGAGGGTCTAATTAATGGCACATACAATTGCATGTAAAAAAAAAAGCACCCCAATTTATAACACCCATTTCTAAAGTAATACAAAGAGGCAGCAAGAGGGCAGGGAGCACCCCAGCCCTTCTTTGCTTCTCTTTTCTCTTCCCAAGTTCTCTCCCCCAACAGCTGATTTCCCTTCCCCACAGTAAACATGAAAGTCAATTTGGGGCGCAATGTCATTTTGGGGTCAGTGAGGAAATCTAAAACCACCCCTCCTTCTCCACACAAAATTACCATTCCCACTGTATTTAACAATAACCAATCTGAAAGGTGAGTAACATGGCAGCATCTGAACCTGCAGCTGTCTGTGGTTCAGACCAAGAAGCCAGGCCAGAGCAAGAGGCCCCCATTCACTGAAAGCTGGCTGTAAATGAGATCCAGTGAGAGCAACAGAACCTATTAGTCAATTAAGTCCCTTTGCTTTCAGTGACTGGACTGGGACTAGAAACCGTGTAGGACCAGATGGAACCTTCCTGGCTCTTTGCATCTCCTGATTCCTAATGAACTGGTACCTGCAAGAGTATCAGAGGTATCTGATTCACCTGAGCAAGGCTCTGCTGGGGCTCTGGTGCGAGAGCACTGAGGCACCTCATGGTGAAATTACAGCCAAGTGTCATAGGCAATTGTTTCCACATTTTCCATATGCTGATCTCCAGAATATATTTCTAGTGAATTCTCCCCCACAGGCAGCCTACTAAAAGCTGGCGAATTCACATATCCATTTTCTGTATTAAATACTCATTTAGGTATTAAATACTGCCATTAAAATGGAGTTACAGGTTGTTAAACTACCAAAATAGACAGCAATCCTAACCCCACTTTCCTGGGAGTAAAACCCACTGAACTGAATGGGACTTACTTCTGAGTAGGCATGGTTGGAATGGCAGCCCTAGATGGCTTTGTGATGGGCCATTTGCCACTTCATTAACTTTGTCTTTATCTGTAGAAGAATATTTGCTGTTTTTGCTAGAAATACAAACATGGAAATTAAATGTGAAAGGGAACACACACAGCAAAGGTAATTGATTTGTAAATAGCTGGTGAGATATGCATGCATATTATATATATGCATCAGCAGATCACAGGATCATAGAATTGTATCTTTGGAAGGGATCCCAAGGGTCATCTCATCCGACCCCCTGAAATGCCTAAAAACCTCCAATGAAGGAGAGCCCACAACCTCCCAAGGCCATCTTGCACAAAGCAACCCCTGAACAAAAAACACCCGATGGAAGTGTGGATAAAGGTTGCAACAGATTGTGGCACTTTGGTACCTTAGGAGTTCCATTTGCATTGTGGGTTTCAGTTTTGAACCATAATCTCTATAATAAACCTTACTCCTGACAAAACAGAGTCCGGTCATTTAATTTAATCAGGAAGCAGGCATTTCAGCTCTGTAATCCATCAGTATTTGAAATGTGAGATATTTGAAACCGCTCTGTTTTACAGTTATGGAGGGCTCACAATCTATTACCGTTATCTCAACTTCTACAATGGCAAATACTAATGTACTGTTAACAGGGGAGGAGAAATGTATTTTCAGATTCATAAAACATTTTAAAATATATATATGGAGAGATACTTTGACAGTCAGTGCCTTGATGCCCCATGTGAATCATATCTTCTAAAGAGAAGTTAATATTAATTGTTTGGTAAATTAAGATAAGGATTCATTAGGGATGTTTTGAAAGAATTCAATTAACTTTCACTTAATGCTCTCTCCATTCATTTGGAGATGACACATTATTTCAAGAAAACACTAAAAAGGAAACCATGTGAAATGGGGAATGCTATAAGACCAGGCTGTGATGCTGGTTTCACTGCTGTCCAGTGTTAAAACAATATTTTTTGTAAAAAGTGCAACATAATGGTTTCACCTTGGAAAGGTAGCATATAATATACTAAAATAATTAGGAGCTACCTTTGTGAAATCATATTACATTGATGACAAAAGGAGGAAAATGTGCTTTGTAAGACATCTACTGCATCTTTATAGATTTCTATAAAGATGAAAAGAGGCAACAGGGGACTTCCGGTCTCAAGCGAATGGAGAAAAGGAGTGCCAGTCTGATCATCAGCCAACAGGGGACAAAGAGACTATCTCCTTATGGGAAAGACTTGTTGGGATTTTATGTAACCAAAACTACTAGTGTGATTAGTATAAATCACATGAGATGTCTCAGAAGAGTGTGGGAATGGGAAACTGTCTTATCTCTTCCGTCTGAGCGTGTTTTTGTACTGTACTTTCACTTTTGCAGTATGCAACAGTTGTTCTTCCAGAGACTGGAGAACACAGACGTGATTATGGATTGTCTGTATAGAATGTAAATAAAATGAAGTTTAGATCTATGGATGTTTCTTTCTTCTTGCTGTATGATGCTGGAAGACTTGTGTGCACTTTTCATATGAAAAGTGTTGCAGAAAGGCAGTCTGGAGATGAAAGGACATGCCATTCCAGAGACGTGCCTACCGGGAGATGCTCAGAGGTCCTGGGAGGGGGTGTCGCCATCTCCCCAAGAACGTTTTTCTAACAAGACTCACATCTGTAACTAAGTCTGCCTTCAGGGATCCAACTGTGAACTGCTGCTGCTGCTGCTGTGAGTAAACTTGTGATGGCCTGGGATTCCGAGTCTGAGAGTGAACCACCGGAGGAATCCCAGCCGGCACAGGAGTCCCCGCCTCCAGGGCCGGCTGAACTGGGGCAAGGCCTAGATGCTGAGGAGCCTGCACCTGTGCCAGATCCTCAGGGGCAGGCACCAGGTGAGACCATTCTGGCCCCAGAGGTGCTGGAGGACTCAGTGGCTACAGGTGAGCCTCCCCCGGGGCCCAGTAACCCTTCGGCCTCTCCTGAACTGCAGAAGCTTAGGGCAGAGAGGCGAAGGGAACTGGTCTCTCCCAGGAGGAGTGCTCGCCTTAAGGCCAGGAGAGGCGGGGCTCCTGGGGGCCGGGACCGCCCCCGGCCTTAGAAGAAGATAAAGGTCAGGCAGCCCGGTCCCAGGTTGCGGGAGCAACGTCGTTGTGGAGTACCTGCTTTACCCAGACCTAGATCTGCACTCCCAGTGTGCCTGTTCCTCGCCCGGCTTCCTGCTCCTGACTCTCTGGTGTTCCTGTTCCTCGCCCGGCTGCCCGCTGCTGACCCACCAGTGTTCCTGTTCCTCGCCTGGCTCCCTGCTTCTGCTCCACCAGTGTTCCTGTTACCCGCCTGGCTTCCTGCTGCTGCCCTACCAGCGTTCCTGCTCCCCCGCCTGGCTCCCTGTTTCGGACCTCGCGTCTCATCTAGTGATCGTCTACCCTGCTAGTGACTCTGGACTGAACCTCGGCTACGGTATTAGTACCTCCCCCCCCGGACCAGCACAGTTTGCTCCCGCCACACCCGCACTCCCTCTTTGTTGGGGTGCGTTCGGGAAGAGTCAGAGGCCATGGCCGACCAAGCGGCTAGACTGTTGGCAATAGCCCAGGAGAACCAGGCCTTGACGCACACCGTGCAGCAGCTCGGTAACGTGGTTAGGGCACTTCAGCAGCGGTTGGACGCCCTACCGACTCCTGGGGCCGACGCCCCGGCTCCTGGCAAGTACCCAGTGGCCTTGCCTGAGAAATTTGATGGGGCCCCGGCCAGCTTTCCCATGTTTCTTGCCCAGGCCAAGCTGTATATTCAGGGGCGCGCCCGGAACTTCCCTGACGACCGCACCAAGGTGCACATTTTGATTAGTTTGTTAAAGGACCAGGCGGCCAAGTGGGCGTTGCCGCTGCTCAGGCAAGACTCCCCCTTGCTGGCGGACTATGTGGGGTTTTGAAATATGTTGGAGGCCGCGTTCGGCAACCCCCAGAAGGGGAGTCAAGCCAACCGGGTGATTCGGCGGTTGAAACAGGGCAAGTCCACGGTGGCCGCATACACCACGGAATTCCGGCTGCTGCCACAGGACTTGACCTGGAATGACTCTGCTCTTCGGGACCAGTATCTCGAGGGGCTTTCAGACAAGATACTGGACCAGCTGGCCACTATGGAACGCCCCACCACGCTAGACACCCTCATTCAACGGAGTCTACAGATAGACGATCGGCTAGAGGACCGTCGTCAGGCTCGGGGCCGCCGGCACTTCCAGTTCTCAGCACCAGTTTCTACCAGCAGCCCCACAGGCACAGCTGAGTCATTGGAGGAACCTATGCAGCTTGGGGCAGTGCGGCCACACCTCTCCCCCGCAGAGAAGTCGCGGCGTCGGGAGGGGAATCTATGTCTCTATTGTGGCGGAAGCGGACACTATGCCTGGTCCTGTCCCGAGAAACGCCAGCCACAGGGAAACCGCCAACCCCAGTAGCTGATGGCCCTGGCTACCTGGGGTCCCAAACCGCACAGAATGGGGCCGCACCAATTGAACTACAACACCTTATGGTTCCGGTACGTCTATACCCTCCAGGTGGGCCCTGGATCCTTACCCATGCTCTAGTGGATTCGGGGGCAACCCGCTCTTATATGGACGCTGCTTTTGCTGCCCATCATCGGGTGCCACTTCAGAACAAGCCAGAACCGGTACAGGTGGAGGCAATCGACGGACGGCTCCTGCGTTCGGGAGCCGTTACTCAGGAGACCCAGCCCCTGGTCCTGTGTCTCCAGCAGAACCGTGAGATGCGAACTTTGGATATTGCCTCCATGCCCCGGTTCCCCCTGGTGCTTGGGATGGACTGGCTAGAGGCTCACAATGTGCGGATTGACTGGGTCAAAGGGACTGTACACTTCCCAGACCCAAGTTCTCCTGCTGAGACTGAGATGCTAGCAGCTGCGCCCACTGAGGAGGCTGCTGCAACGCTCCCCGCTGAGTACCGGGACTATCACGACGTGTTCGAGGAACGGGGGGCAGACCAGCTGCCGCCGCATCGGGCCTTTGACTGCGGCATAGACCTCCAGCCCGGAGCGCCCCTACCGGTGAGTCGCTTATACTCGTTAACCGAGCCAGAGCGCGAGGCTTTACAGGACTTCTTGCGCAAGAACCTGGAGCGTGGGTTCATTAGGCCTTCTACCTCGCCCACTGCTGCGCCAATGCTCTTTGTTAAAAAGAAATGTGGGGAGCTCCGCCTTTGCCATGATTACCGGGCCCTGAATAAAATTACCATCCCAGACCGGTACCCCTTGCCCCTTATTTCGGAGTTACTGGAGCGGGTGCAAGGGGCGCAGGTGTTCACCCCTCCGGGGTGCCTACAATTTGATTCGGATCCGAGCCGGGGATGAGTGGAAGACAGCATTCGGGACCCGGTACGGGCAGTTCGAATACCTGGTTATGCCCTTCGGTTTGTGCAACGCGCCTGCTGTGTTCCAACGGTACATCAACCACGTGTTCCAGGACTTGCTAGACAAGTACGTGGTGGTGTACTTGGATGACATTCTGGTTTACTCCCGTGACCCGGCGCGCCACGAGGGTCATGTCCGGACCGTGCTGCAGCGCCTGCGCGAGCACCGTCTGTATGCAAAGCTCAGCAAGTGCGAGTTCCATCAGCGGTCAGTGGCCCCAAGACGCCGTTTTCCTGGGACAAAGAGGCAGAGGAGGCATTTCAAGGGTTGAAGGCCTGTTTCCAGAGAGCGCCAATCTTGCAACATCCGGATCCTTCTCGACCCTTTGTGGTAGAGACTGATGCCTCCAGTACGGCTCTCGGTGCCGTCTTGTCTCAGCAGTGCGGACCAGAAGCGCCACTCTTACCCTGCGCCTACTATTCCCGCCAGCTCCTCCCAGCGGAGCGTAACTATACCGCGTGGGAGCGGGAACTACTGGCCATCAAGGTGGCCTTTGAGGTTTGGCGCCACCATCTTGAGGGGGCACGACACCCGGTGGAGGTGAGAACCGACCACCGGAACCTGGAGTACCTCCAGACCACTCGCAAGCTGAACCAAAGGCAGATCCGGGTGAGCCTCCCCCGGGGCCCAGTAACCCTTCGGCCTCTCCTGAACTGCAGAGGCGAAGGGCAGAGAGGCGAAGGGAACTGGTCTCTCCCAGGAGGAGTGCTCGCCTTAAGGCCAGGAGAGGCGGGGCTCCTGGGGGCCGGGACCGCCCCCGGCCTTAGAAGAAGATAAAGGTCAGGCAGCCCAGTCGCAGGTTGCGGGAGCAACGTCGTTGTGGAGTACCTGCTTTACCCAGATCTAGATCTGCACTCCCAGTGTGCCTGTTCCTCGCCCGGCTTCCTGCTCTTGACTCTCTGGTGTTCCTGTTCCTCGCCCGGCTGCCCGCTGCTGACCCACCAGTGTTCCTGTTCCCCGCCTGGCTCCCTGCTTCTGCTCCACCAGTGTTCCTGTTCCCCGCCTGGCTTCCTGCTGCTGCCCTACCAGCGTTCCTGCTCCCCCGCCCGGCTCCCTGTTTCGGACCTCGCGTCTCAACTAGTGATCGTCTACCCTGCTAGTGACTCTGGACTGAACCTCGGCTACGGTATTAGTACTTTTATATACCTTAAATAAGATTGAGGAGTGTTTATTCTTTTAAGAGGGAAATAAGGGATCTTACCAGGAATCTATATTGAGAAGCTTAAAAAAGCTTGCAACCAGCGACCCGCTGTGCGTTTAAAAGGGAAATGTTAAAACTCTGCTAAGTTATAGAACTTGCTAGTGCAAGTTAGGAAGGATATTATTAAACAGCACAAAACTACTTTTATATACCTTAAATAAGATTGAGGAGTGTTTATTCTTTTAAGAGGGAAATAAGGGATCTTACCAGGAATCTATTTTGAGAAGCTTAAAAAAGCTTGCAACCAGCGACCCGCTGTGCGTTTAAAAGGGAAATGTTAAAACTCTGCTAAGTTATAGAACTTGCTAGTGCAAGTTAGGAAGGATATTATTAAACAATATATCCTCTCCTGCCTCCCTGGACATTCCCACATTGAGCGGTCCAGCAGTCCGCAAAAGGGCTCTCCCGCGACCCTCAAACCCCTGTTCCGAAAGGAATGGGGAGTGTGGGAGGGGGGGAGCCAGTGACTAAGCCTGCAGACATGGCAGTGTCGCAACTCCACGGGAGTGAAGCCTCAATCTCCTCCCTGAAGCAGAGATCTTCTGAAAACTACATTTACGCCAATGGAAATGTAAAGAAGATTTTTTTTTTTTTAAAGATATTTATTAAATTTTCACAAATTATAATATCAAACACAGTACAAACAAACACACACAAAGACAAACAAATATAATTTCAAATCCTTATTCTCCTAAAACTTACTTCAGCGACCTCCTCATACCTCCCCTTTCTGCATTCCAATTTCAAATATTTAGTTCAGCAAATCCTCACCCTTAGTTTAATCTAATTGTAATCCTTTCTTTTCCTTTAACTTGATCTTTACAGCTGTAATCCGCTTACTTCTATAGCCACAACATTTTAACACTCATTAATTTTACAAAGTCTCTTAAGATAAATCTTAAATTTCTTCCAATCTTCTTCCGCCGTCTCTTTTCCCTGATCTCGGATTCTGCCAGTCATTTCAGCCAGTCCCATGTAGTCTATCACCTTCATCTGCCATTCTTCCAGAGTGGGTAGATCTTGTGTCTTCCAATACTTTGCGATGAATATTCTTGCTGCTGTTGTAGCATACATAAAAAAAGTTCTATCTTTCTTTAGCACCAATTGGCCGACAATGCCCAAGAGAAAGGCCTCTGGTTTCTTAGGGAAAGTACATTTAAGTCCCTTTTTCATTTCATTATATATCATTTCCCAGAAAGCCTTAATCTTTGGGCACGTCCACCAAAGGTGAAAGAAAGTACCTTCAGTTTCTTTACATTTCCAGCATTTATTATCAGACAAGTGGTAAATTTTTGCAAGCTTGACTGGAGTCATGTACCACCTATAAATCATTTTCATAATATTTTCCTTTAAGGCATTACATGCCGTAAATTTCATACCACAACTGTTCCCAGTCAGCAAACATGATGTTATGACCAATATCTTGTGCCCACTTTATCATAGCTGATTTCACTGTTTCATCTTGTGTATTCCATTTCAACAGCAAGTTGTACATTCTTGACAAGTTCTTAGTATTGGGTTCTAACAGTTCTGTTTCTAATTTTGATTTTTCCACCTGGAAGCCAATTTTCCTGTCCTGTTTGTAAACCTCCATTATTTGATAATAATGGAGCCTGTCTCGCACCTTACCTTTTAATTTCTCAAAGCTCTGTAATTTCAGTTTATCTCCTTCCTGTTTCAAAATTTCCCAATATTTCGGCCATTTGGCCTCCATATTGAGTTTTTTCACAGCCTTTGCCTCCATTGGCGACAACCACCTTGGGGTTTTATTTTCCAACAAATCTTTATATTTAATCCAAACATTATATAATGCTTTCCTAACAATATGATTTTTAAAAGCTTTATGCGCTTTAACCTTGTAATACCATAGATATGCATGCCATCCAAATACATTGTTAAACCTTCCAAATCCAAAATGTCTGTGTTCTCAAGAAGCAGCCAATCTTTCAGCCAGCAGAAAGCTGCTGATTCATAGTAAAGTTTAAAGTCCGGCAGGGCAAATCCCCCTCTTTCCTTTATATCAGTTAAAATCTTAAATTTTATTCTGGGTTTCTTGCCCTGCCAGACAAACTTCGAGATATCTTTTTGCCACCTCTTGAAACAATCCATCTTGTCCACAATTTGCAGTGTTTGAAACAAAAACAACATTCTAGGCAGTACATTCATCTTAATAACAGCAATTCGGCCAAGCAAGGAAAGCTTCAAATTTGACCATATTTCTAAATCTTTTTTTACTTCCGTCCAGCATTTCTCATAGTTATCTTTATATAAATTCACATTCTTAGCTGTCATATTAATCCCCAAGTATTTTACTTTCTTGACCACCATCAAACCTGTTTCATTCTGGAACCTCTCCCTTTCAGTAGCAGTTAAATTTTTCTCTAATACCATAGTTTTTTGTTTGTTCAGTTTAAATCCTGCGACTTGACCAAACTCTTGAATTAGTTCTAAAACTCTTTTAGTACTAGTGCCTGGCTCTTGTAAAGTAAGTACCAAGTCATCTGCAAATGCCCTTAGTTTGTACTGTTTAACTCCGACCTGTACCCCTTTAACCAGCTGGTCCCTTCTGATCATGTTCAGCAAAACCTCCAGAACCCATATAAAAAGCAATGGGGAAATTGGGCACCCCTGTCGTGTCCCTTTTTCTATTTTAAATTCTTCTGTTACCACACTATTTACAATTAACTTAGCCTTTTGTTCAGAGTATATTGCACCCATACCATTCTCAAATTCTTGACCTACCCCCATCCCATGTAGATTCTTCTTCATAAAACTCCAAGAAATATTGTCAAAGGCTTTCTCCGCATCCACAAATATCAGCACTGCTTTAGTGTTTATATTCACTTCTAGCTTTTCCAAAATGTCTATTATATTCCTCACATTATCTGACAAATGTCTTCTTGGGAGAAAGCCTGCTTGGTCCTTATGAATCTCTTCCATCAATACTTTCTTCAACCTTTTAGCCAAAATGTCAGCAAAAATTTTGTAATCCACATTAAGCAACGATATAGGTAGTTCTTAAGCTGAGTCTTTTCAGTCTCTGTTTTTGGTATGAGTGTGATATAAGCTTCTTTCCACGATTCTGGTGCTTCCCCCCCCTCTAAAATTTCATTACAGACTTCCTTCAAGGGTTGTAATAACCACTCCTTCAAAGCTTTATAGTATCTGGAAGTCAGTCCATCTGGCCCTGAAGATTTGCCCAATTGCATGTTTTGAATGGCACCTTCTATCTCTTGTTCAGTTATTTTCTGGTTCAAAACTATTTTACTTTGCTGAGAAATTTTTGGTAATCCATATTTCTTAAGAAATTTGTCTATTTCCACTTCTTGCTGCGGCCCCTGCGAATATAGTTTTTTAAAATATCTCTGGAGGAAATGTAAAGAAGATTAATTATTGGATCTAATTAGGCTGAATTCGGCACTAGATGGAGGAGTAAAAAGGAAGTCCATCCCTATCTTCTGGGTAATTATCACTGCATGGAAACAATTTGCATGTGAGTATGTTCTTAGTTTTACTTGACTCTATTAGATATATGTCTGTCAATGGGAAAGTTGGATTAAAAGCAACTGAAACCCATTCTTTACTACCTTTTATTTACAATGAAGAATTGTGGAGATGACCTTGAACTAAAGCTGAAGGTGAATTTGAGCCCAGCAGAGAAAACTTGAAACAAGATTATTGAAGTACTCTGTTGGGTGAGTGTATGGAAGCATCTGTGGGCTTTGCAAGGCACATTTTGGTTGGAGTGATTTAAAGAAGACTGAACTTGTCTCTAAAGTTTCTTTTTAAAAGACAAACTAGAAGTTTAAAGCTTGGAAGTGGCCAAAGAGGCTGCACATCGATAGGAAAGGCAGTGCCAGGAATCGGACAACATCTGAGAATCCCGACACTGCCTTTTTGGAGCTGGAAGCCTGGTAAATCTCTCCCTGGTTGTGGGAAGGAAAGAAGAGCGTTTGGACTTTGCCAGAAAAGAGGAATTATAATGATATTCCACTGTTTGTAACTCTTTATTTTACTTCAAGACATTTTTAAAGAACTGGATCAATGAGAGTCTTTTACTAGCCTCTTAATTATTAAATGATTAAATTGTGAATTTGTGTGGACAAATGGTTTTTGTTTTCTTTTTAAAGTAGATATTGGTTTAATTTGAATGTTAATTTGAAATCTGGATTTTATTTCAAATTGTATATGTGTAACGGGCAATCAGGCTGGAGGGAGTGGAAAAGTACAAAAGATTGTGTTCTTTGGGAAAGTGCTACTTGGTGGCCTTGACAAAATGATAAGACACAGCTGGAAAATAGGTTATTTTGAGAACAAGGGAAAGAGAAATCTGACAATGGCAGAGTGAATCGAGCAGAAGGAGTATTAGATATTTTCACTCTGTTCAGACCATTTTGGATTGCGTTAATAGTAACTTATTGAATATGGCAATTAAAAAGCAACCAACCCCAAGTTCGGATAGAAGGACTTCTGTACAGGACACAGGGGATAAGCCTTATGGTGAATGGGTGGAACTTTTTTATGAATTGAAAGATAAGTTGATTAGGGAAAAAGGAAAATTTGGATAAGACGGCATATAAACTTATAGCCCGAATGGACAAAAATATTGAAATGGTGACAAAATTGAGTATTAAGATAGAACCAGTGATAAAGAAAACAGAAGCAGTGCAGGCCCCGATGCAAGGGCTGGAGGAACAATTCGGAAAAAAGAAACACCAGGAGAAACTCAGGGCAGATATGGATGTCATGGGGGGGGGGGGAATAGGCAGGAAATATGTGGGAATGCCTTCGTGGCTGAAATGAGGCAGAAATCACAGCCTCTGAGAGTAAGAGGAGATTGTGAGGAAGGTGAGCAGGATTTTAAATCTGATTTAACTGATAGCCGCCTTCCAGTGAAATTTAAATATGCCAAAGTTGGGAAAACGAAAGGGAAATAATTATTGTACATGTGTAAAATAATATAACTAAATTGATACATTGGCAGGCTTTGACTAAAATTAGAAGAAGAAGAATGGATGAAGTATGTTTATAGAAATGCACAAGAATTTTGTTAATATAAGGAACCAGAAGAGGGAATGGAGGGTTTAAAGAATGAGGTTTAAAGAACCTCAAAGATAAGGTTTTGAAATGTGTTTGTGAATGGGGATGGGGGGGATTTGACTTTTGTAGCTAACTGTGGAAATTAATTGTGAAAAAAACAAATAAAAAAAATTTACAAAAAAAGAAAAAGAGCTGAGATATTTATTAAAGTTTCACAAATTATATAATCAAACACAACAATACAAACAAACACAAACAAGAAAAAAAAACAAGTATAATTTCAAATCCTTATTTTCTTAAAACTTACTTCACCGACCTCCTCATACCTCCCCTTTATGCATTCCAATTTCAAATATTTAGTTCAGCAAATCCTCACTCTTAATTTTATCTAATTGTTAACCTTTCTTTTCTTTTGACTTAACCTTTACAGCTGTAATCCTTTTAACACTCATTAATTTTACAATGTTTCTTAAGATAGTTCTTAAATTTCTTCCACTCTTCTTCTGCCATCTCTTTCCTCTGGTCTCGGATTCTGCCAGTCATTTCTGCCAATCCCATATAGTCCATCACCTTCATCTGCCATTCTTCCAAGGTGGGTAGATCTTGTGTCTTCCAATACTTTGCGATGAATATTCTTGCTGCTGTTGTAGCATACATAAAGAATGTTCTGTCTTTCTTTGGCACCAGTTGGCCGACAATGCCCAAGAGAAAGGCCTCTGGTTTCTTAAGGAAGGTATATTTAAATACCTTTTTCATTTCATTATATATCATTTCCCAGAAAGCCTTAATCTTTGGACATGTCCACCAAAGGTGAAAAAAAGTACCTTCAGTTTCTTTACATTTCCAACATTTATTATCAGACAAGTGGTAAATTTTTGCAAGCTTGACTGGGGTCATGTACCACCTATAAATCATTTTCATAATATTTTCCTTTAAGGCATTACATGCCGTAAATTTCAAACCAGTGGTCCACAACTGTTCCCAGTCAGCAAACATAATGTTATGACCAATATCTTGTGCCTACTTTATCATAGCTAATTTCACTGTTTCATCTTGTGTATTCCATTTCAACAGCAAGTTATACATTCTTGACAAGTTCTTAGTATTGGGTTCTAACAGTTCTGTTTCTAATTTTGATTTTTCCACCTGGAAGCCAATTTTCCTGTCCAGCTTGTAAACCTCCATTATTTGATAATAATGGAGCCAATCTCGCACTTTAACTTTTAATTTCTCAAAACTCTGCAATTTCAATTTATCCCCTTCCTGTTCCAAAATTTCCCAATATTTCAGCCATTTGGCCTCCATATTGAGTTTTTTCACAGCCTTTGCCTCCATTGGCGACAACCACCTTGGGGTTTTATTTTCCAACAGATCTTTATATTTAATCCAAACATTATATAATGCTTTCCTGACAATGTGATTTTTAAAAGCTTTGTGAGCTTTGACTTTATCATACCACAAATATGCATGCCACCCAAAAATGTTATTAAAACCTTCTAGGTCCAAAATGTCTGTGTTCTCAAGAAGCAGCCAGTCTTTCAACCAGCAGAAGGCTGCTGATTCATAGTAAAGTTTAAAGTCTGGCAGGGCAAATCCCCCCCTTTCCTTTGCATCAGTTAAAATCTTAAATTTTATTCTGGGTTTCTTGCCCTGCCAGACAAACTTCGAGATATCTTTTTGCCACTTCTTGAAACAATCCATCTTGTCCACAATTTGCAATGTTTGAAACAAAAACAACATTCTAGGCAATACATTCATTTTAATCACAGCAATGCGGCCTAGCAGTGAAAGCTTCAAATTTGACCATATTTCTAGATCTTTTTTTACTTCTGCCCAGAATTTCTCATAATTATCTTTAAATAAGTTCACATTTTTAGCTGTCATGTTAATCCCCAAGTATTTCACTTTCTTAACCACAGTTAGACCTGTTTCATTCTGGAACCTCTCCCTTTCAGTAGCTGTTAATTTTTTCTCTAATACCTTAGTTTTTAGTTTGTTCATTTTGAATCCTGCGACTTGACCAAACTCTTGAATTAGCTATTTTACTTTGATAAGAAATTTTTTGTAATCCATGTTTCTTGAGAAATTCATCTATGTCCGATTCTTTCTGCGGCCCTTGTGAATATAATTGTTTAAAATATCTCTGGAAGCAGTTTCTAATTTCATTTGGGTTATAAATGTTCTTTCCTTCCACTTCTAAATTTGTAACCGTGTTTAATTTTTGTCTTTTCTTTATTTGCCAAGCCAATAGTTTGCTGCATTTATCCGCTGATTCAAATGTCTTTTGTCTCATTTGTTTAATTTTCCATTCTATTTCTTGATTCATTAATTCCATATATTGTGTCTGGTACAACTTATTTTCTCTCAGAATCTCTTGGGACTTTGGTTTAGATCTTAATTTCTTTTCCCCTTCTTTTATCTTTTCCAAAATCGTGTCCTTTTTCTCATTTTGGCTTCTCTTCTTTATTGCATTTTGTTGTATCAAGAATCCTCGCATAACAGCTTTACTTGCATCCCAGATTACTCTTTTTTCAACGTTAGTCTTTATATTTATTTCAAAATAGTCTCTCAAAGTTTTTTGGGCCTTTTTGTACACTTCTTCATCTCTAAATAAGGTGTCATTCATCCTCCATCTGAAGGAACCAGCTGTTGTTAACTTCATCTCCATCCTTACAGCATTGTGGTCGGAGCACGTTTTTGGGCAGATTTCCACTTTCTTTATCTTTGGAGCCATCCCTCTAGTAACCCATATTTGGTCAATTCTAGTCCATGTCATTTTAGCTTCAGAGAAGAAGGTTCCCTCTCTCTCGAGAGGGTTCTTTGTTCTCCAAATGTCAATCAAGTCCATGTTTTCAGTCATTTCAAAGAAAGTCTTTGGTAATCTTCCATCTTTAGAGACTACCTGTCTTTGTGCTTTATCCATATTTGTAGATACTACTCCATTCATATCTCCCATCAGAATTAGATTGTAATCCAAATAGTCCAGTAAAGTCTCATGCAACTTCTTAAAAAATTCAGATTTCCCCTCATTCGGTGCATAGATTCCTACAATCAAAAATATTTCTCCTTGAACTTGAATTTCAATTGCCAAGAATCTTCCTTGTTCATCTTTAAAGATCAATTTTGGTAGCAATTTTTCCTTTACATAAATCACCACTCCTCTTTTCTTAACTTTATCAGATGAGATGAATTCTTGTCCTAATCTTTTGTTGATAAGTAATTTTCTATGTAACCTCATCACATGTGTTTCTTGTAAACAGATCAAGTCCAATTTTTCTTTTTTCAATATGTGAAAGACATTTTTTCTCTTTCGGGGAAGGTTCAAACCGTTACAATTCCAGCTTAGAAGTTGCAGAGCCATGATGGGGTTATTTACTTTCCCCCCTACTGCTCCGAGTAGTTGTTCTTCTTCTGTTGGTAGTTTCAGTCCAAATGATAAATTTGCTATGTCCAGTATTTCTTTCCCTGATGGAATTGGTTCCACTCCAGATTCCACTTCTTTCTGAAGATCTTCTTCGTGGTCTCTCAGAAACTTGTCTTTATCACTCACTGTCTTTATTCTTATTTTCTTTCCTTTATATTTGAAGGATAGGCCTTGAGGAAATTCCCACCTGAAGAGTATTTTGTTCCTTCTCAGTAAAACAACCAGGTCTTTGTAGTAGGTTCTTACATCTAAAATATGCTTCGGTATATCCTTAAAGATCTCCACGAAGGAGTCTTCAATTTCCAAAGTTCTTTGGTAGTGCAGATTCAAAATTTTGTCTCTTTCTTCTTTTGATCTTAAAGTCATCAGACAGTCTCTTGGCTTCTTTCTACTTTGTCTTGTGTCGAGTCTAAATGCAGTCACTATCTTAAATTCTTCCTTCTCTAGCTCCTGTTGCCAAAAATCCAAGAATTCTTTTGTAAGGAAGTCCACCAAGTTATCCTTCTCACTTTCAGGTACCGCTCTAATTCTTAAATTTCTCTCTTTTCTTTGCAGTTCAAGCATAGACAAAGTCAACTCATGATCCTCTAATTTCTTATAGACTGGTGGTATCTTCTCCTGGGTAGCGGTTGCAATACCCTTGGCTTCCTCTGCAATCTTTCGAGTTGTGGCCGATTCCTCTAGAAGTTTTTCAATAGACTGTGTGTTAGAGTTCACCTTCTTTCCCAGTTCATTAATGCTTGTAGTATTCAAGTCAATTTTTGCTGAAATCTCAGCCACTTGTTTATTAGTTTCTGCACCTTGTTTGATTGTTTCAGCCCCCTGTTTTGTCAAGAATTCCAAAGATTCATTAATTTTACAAAGTGCTTGTGCCACTGCGTCAGATGACATAGCTTTTGATTTTGTTTGCACAGCTGCAGCTGCTCCTGTGCCTCCAGATACTGAAGCCCTTCGCTGCTGTGAAGTGTCAGTCTTGTATTGTCTACCAGACCTAGTGGTTCTATCATCTGCCATAACACTCTCACACACAGCCAAGGTCGATCTCACGCCTGTAGATTTGTTTTAGAAAGGAAATTTCCAGTGGCTTAGCTGCTGATGTCTTAATTGTTACTGTTACAACAAAGTCCTCTAGGGGGAGAAACTTCCAACTTCACTTTACAATTTTAGCAACAAAATGTCTCCTTTAAAAGTCCCCAATGTCTCAGAAAAGGCTACAATTACAATTCCAAAATTGCTCCAAACTCAAAACAGTCCAGCGATACTGTATTTTCCAAGAGTTACATCAAACGTCAATTTAAAGAGATTTCCCTTAACAAATTGACAGCCCTCTAGTCGGCTTCCCTGTCAAGGCAGTCCGTTCCCAGGGTTTAAGACAGCAGATAAATTTTCCTTCTTTCCTTTTCAAGCAGGTATATAATGTACATCTTCCTCCCCCTCTGCTCCTGCATGCAAGAGGGGGGTTGCTCTTTTTGATGTTGGATTTACTCGTTTTCAAAGATAGTCCCTCCTAAGTTACAGCTTTGCAGTCTCTTTGCTTTGATCTGTCTTCAGTCCGGAAAGGCAGACTTCCTTTTTATGCCTTTCCCGTTTCAGTGCCAAATTTCTTTTAAATTTATTCTGAATCCAGACAAGTCTTTAAAACCTACTCACGGGTAGTTGCTTTTAGATCCAATTTTCAGGAAGAAATCAGCACTCTCCGATAATGGCGACGCGGCTTCGCTCCACGGACCGGGTGACGACTCTCAGCACCGCGCCACTCACCCGCTGCCGTTCCGGAGCCTTTAAAAAGGCTCCTTCTCGGTTTTGGGGGGGGCGCAAAAGGTGCCCGCCGAGTCTCCTCGCTCACTGGCTTCACCGCCTGTGATTTTTTGGGGTCCCCGCTTCGCCGTAGCGGCAAGACCCGAACTCGCGGAGCAGACTCCCTCCAGAGCTCGGAGGGAAATCTGCCATTAATCGCTGGTGCTGACCGGAAGTCCTCCATTGTTTTCTAAAGCTGCATATTCCCCAGAGAGTCAAACAGAACTGAGAGGTGATATTGGCAACCAAATGTTAATGATGCGAGTCTAAATAAATCCATAGGGGAATGATCAGTTGTGTGGTCAAAAGGTTTTTGTGGAAAGGAAACCAATATCCACAAGTGATGGGACTGTTTTTGCTGGTGAATGTCTCCCAAGGCAGGCTTGGAAGTGACGCTGGGCACTCTTCAATACCAGTTTCAAACTAGAAAAGATCCACTTTAAAATGCAAGCCAAAGAAGACTTCCAGATCCCCAAGACACATGCCTCCCACTTCCCAGACATCCTCCTCTCCTATATCCAGCATTACCCATGTGGGTGGCAACCATGGGAGAAGCAGTGACCGGAAGAGAGAATAAGGGGCTCCCCCCCCATCCTGATGTGCTGGATCACTGCTGCACCTCTCAGGCTCCATGAGCCCTGGGAAATGCCGTTCTCCTAAATGTAGGCCATTCTGCTGCAGCCCTTGGACTAGTTGCAGCTTCACAAAGGCAACCCCACATAGACGACAGTCGGCATTTGTGCCAGAGTTGATGAAGGAACGGAATCGGATAAAACATGCTCCTGCCTGCTGGCCAGGCCTCAGCTGGACCCTCTGGAGCAGGCCTAACTCTGGCAGCAAGCACAGAGGGATTGAGAGCCAAACCATTCTGGAAATTGTAGCTTTGAGAGAAGAGGGTTCTCCTAACAACTCTCAGCACTCTTAGCAAACTATCCAGGGGTCCTTTGGGGGAAGCCATGACAGTCTAAAGTGGTACCATCGTACATTAAATTTATTGTGTGAATGTGGCCGCAGATATGGCACTATTTTTAAAGAGGCACCTAAGTTTTGAGAGGGGATGATTTGCATGGGGAAGCAGCCAGGGGGAAGGTGCTATTTTTTCCATCAACAAAACACCCCCCCCCCGATACTTTATTCCCCAGGGTTCCAAGTGAATGTTTCCCCTGTGAAAGGGTGGGGCTCTGTGGGGCTCCGGCTACACATATACTGAGTCCCAGGGAAATATAAGTGCAAATAGAGATTTCTCAGTCCCACTGCCTCTGAACTTCACCACTCCATATTAAAAGAGTATTTTGAGTCTTCAATAAATGTACTAGAAATATCAAATGTACGATGCTGCACATCTAATTTTGAAAACGAGGGCTGTGGTTCTCAATAAGATGAGAGAAAAACATAGGAAATGGGGCTTATTTTAGCTCACAAACTGTGTTTTGTGTTGTCAGTTCTAGTTCTGTTTGTCATCAGCAAAGGTACATGCCAGACAGTAAGTCATTTGAGCTCTCTATTCTTCTATTCCCACAAGAGCCTTTTCAAAGAGGTGAAATGATTTTTGCCATCAGAGCGTGAGTCACGCATGCAAACTTTAAAAGTATTTATGATTCCCTATATTTAATTCTCTGTGGCGCACAGTCAGGTACATTGTTTGCCAGACTTATTTTGGAATGGATCTGGGAGAAATGAATGTTTTTAACCCGTTTCTTAAGAACAAATAACAGTGAGGTTCAAGGAAGCCTCTAGGCTCCCCAGGGAAGATCCTCACATAAAAATGTTTTCAGATGACTGCTATTAACCTCTAACCACTTGCAACAAGCTACGGTGTATTATGGAATTGATTAAACCATAGAGAAATGTAAATATCTTGCATATTTGTGATCAGAGAGAGAGAGGAAAAAAAGAGAGAGAGGCACAGACAGGCAGAGAAGGAGAGACATCTTTAAGGTTTCTGACTGTGGGAAGCCTGAGAATTGTAAAAAGATCACACAATTTCTATCTGAAGAAGTGTGCATGCACACAAAAGCTGATACCCAGAACAAACTTACTTGGTCTCTAAGGTGCTACTGGACATTTTTTTTTTAATTTTTTAATTTATTTCGACTGTCTCAGACCAACACGGCTACCTACCTGAATACACAATTTATATGGCTGTTACTAATGTTAAAATTAGGGCATGTCTTCACCTTTTGGTGACCAGAAATACTAATACTAATACTTACAAATCCTTTCTGAAGGTCCCATTATTTCAGCAAACATTCCAGCTAGGTGTGAGGCCCAGACGCTTGCCAACCAAGGCATTTTTGAACTCAAACACCTCCCTCCTCTCAACAAAAAATTGCTGGCAAGGGCTTCCACTTTTTTGGCAGGAATATACGGTATTTGTTAAAATAAATATGCCAGTGCAGTTCTTAAAACAACAACAACACAGTATTCTGCACCTGCCTACTGCAACAGCATACTCTCCAACACAATGCAGCCCAAATCCAGGGCACTATCGTCTAAGTCTGAAATCCTGCACAAGTTACGTGACTCACACAAGTTTGTGGACCCAGAAAAGCGTACTGGGGGGGGGGGGAGGCTGAGATCTTGGCCTGAAATCATGCAAGAACAAGGCGCCCAAAATGGCCACTGTAGCCTTTTGGGGGGGAAATGGGATGTCCCGCTTTTTCCAGGGCAGTTGACAAGTATGCAACAGTACACCCCTTTTCTTCATTCAGCCATTTGGTGAAGGGCCAACAATAGTGGATCAGTTACATGTCTCATTAGTCCAAGAGCTAGACCAGATTTTATTTACCCTTGAATGGCAAAAGTGCCGTGGTGTTGCTTTTTTGAAAGCCTACTACCTATACAAACAAAATATGGCAGTCTTAGTAAATATCAGTGGTGGGGGTATGAAATATGACATAATCAATATGGCCGCCATGTCATTTTTACTTCAAGGCATTGAAACGGTTGTAACTTATCAATGATCTGTCGTAGAGGCTTATTTTTTAAAAAAAAATCAAGATGATTTAATAATAAAAAGCTTGTTATATCAACAGTTTACATAACATGTAAGCTTTTACTGTTTTTTAGTTTAGAACTCCAGAAATGTATTTTTAACCCACACGTCATTCAGTGTAACTAAAAAATGAGCACAAAACAAATGAGTAAAATGTATTCATTTACTGAAACACTTAGCTTAGACTATTATATTTGACTATTATAAATTTTGATTGAGCCTGACCTAATGCAGTTGTAAGCTGAATATAAGATTTTCATAGATAAAACAAGAAAAGGCTTGCATGGTAAAACAGCACAATTATTCCAAAAGTATATAGATTTCGTGGAATTTACAGTTTTTCCTGCAGAGCATACAGAACCTGCAACGTTGACATGTATACACAGGCCTTAGAAAAAATGGGTCCCATTTTCTTTATCTGTAACAGACCCAACTATGTTTGTTGGATGACTGTATACCTCCTAAACCTTTTTAACATCGAAGAGATATGTCCAGCGGCAAAAGGAGCTCTTTCTAATGGAGGATTATCTATCAAGCACTCAAGCCGCTCTTTTTCTCATGTCCCTGTGGACATGGCATTAGAACAAACAGTAAATAAAGACGCTGCATCAAGGTTTGGTGGCATCATAGCATTTGCTAATTCTGATTCCGCCAAAGCAAGATGGATGAAAAGAAGGTATATCAGGAGCAAAACTGTGACTCATTTGATGGAGTTAAGTGGATTATTAGATGTTAAAGATACAAAAGCAGAACTTCAAGTCCCTAGGATAAACAAAGACAACAAGGATGTTCTTGAAATCATGAGTAAAATGGACAATTTTATGAATCCTTTTAATGACATTGAGCCAAATACTCCTCTCATAATGTACTGGACAAGCTATTATGGCTCAGCTGGCCGATGGATTAATACAAACTTATGAAAAAGGACAATCTGCATTTGAAATGTTTAAAGGTTTGTATGCAGTGGATCCTAAAATTATGGAGAAACCAATAACAAACAACATTGTAAAAAACTGTGCAAGCATTTTAGCTCAAAACCTACCAAGAGTCAAAGTTTGAGGCTATTAAATGCACACGAGATCTCTTTAGAAGACTCCTTTATCTTGCAGCAGTTCATCAATGGGACATTGAAAAAGTGATTGAATTTCCATTTACACCAGTTCCCCTGTCTTTGGGCCAAATTGGAGGATCTCTGAATAAAACCAATAAAACTTATGCATAAATTAGAAGAGTATCAAAACTCAAGTAAAGAAAATCCATGCCCTGTTATATATGATGCAATGTTTATGGTACATAGCATGAAGTTTCCTACAACTTATGGAGATGTAGCATACAAACTACTAGAAAACATTTGCAGCACATCCACCCAAGAGTTTCACCTGATTTGCGATACGTACGTGACTCCTAGCATAAAAGATACTGAACATGACAATCGCTATGGGCCAGCATTATTGGGCAACATAATAGTGACAGGACCAGAACAGAAAACTTAAAAACCAAAACCAAAAACAACCTCAAGAAGTCTTGCAGAACAATTCATTTAAGTCCTCTCTTGTTGCTTTCTTTTGCAGTGAATGGAAAAAGGATAAGTACATAAAGTTTCCGGGTGAAAGAACACTTTCTGTTGCTATTGAAGATACATGATATCACTACAAAAGACAGAACTGCATACAAATTCCTGAACTTAAGTGTCATCATCAGGAAGCTGATACGCACATAATTTCCCGTATCGAATACTTGGCTCAGCAACTCAAAAAGAAAAATTCAAAAAGAAAAATTGTGGTTCGAGCCAATGACACAGACATTCTTGTTTTGCTGGTGTACCATCAAAGGCACTTCCAGAACTGTAATGTGTGGATGGAAAGTGGATTAGTGACAAATAACACAAGACGTTTTATAGATGTTACCAATATTACAGAAGAACTTGGTAACGATTTGGATATGACACTACCCGGCTTTCATGCATTTACTAGATTGGACTTTACTGCAGCTTTTGCTAGACAAGGAAAGATTAAACCTTTCAGGATAATGTGCAATAGTACAGCACATATTAAGTTTTTTGCAATTGTAGGAGAGGAAGTGGAACTCACAAGGGAGTTATTTACTGGTGCTGAGCAATACGTGTGTTCCCTGTATGGACAGTCTGTTTGCACATCAGTCACACAAGCAAGATATAGTTTGTTCAAAATAGAATGTGCTCCGAGACTGGAGCGACAACCTTTACAGAAGATTCAATGCACTCTTCTTCCCCCGTCAAGAGCTGCTATTTGTGAAAAGTTAAAAAGAAGCAATGCTGTTGCAGTAATATGGAAGAAAGCTAACCAGCAAAACCCACACCATGGAATTGATCCGGTGAAACATGGGTGGTATTGATGTGATGGGAATTACAAAACTCAGTGGTCTGAAGGACCTATGTGCCCTGAGTACCTTGATGTGGTAAATGAAGAAGGCTTAGAAAGTGAAGAAGAGGACGCATACAGTAGTGACAGCGATGAAAGTGATGACTAAGATATCCGAAAGACTATTAACAATTATTTTGCAGATTGTGAAAAATTCATTTATTATACTCATTAAAATATTCATTATTTGATTTCAGATTCATTAATAATTATATTCTGGGATCTGCTGGGGTAGGACCACACCAAATCCCTTCTGTGGAAGTTGGCCAGGGTTGAACCTTGCCGTGGTGCAGGCCAAGCTTGCAAGGTCTCATTGGCGCCCCAGATGAGGATTCCAGCCAGGCAGAGCCCCTTCAAGTCCCTTGTGAGCTCCCCCTTTCTGTGTTGATCCTGCCCAGTGCCATTTCCAGCCTTGAATGTGCAAAATGTTATTTTGCCTAACAGAGGAAAGCCATAAGTTTCACTGAGGGGAAGGGTGAAAACTCCCAAGCAAGGGCCAATCAGGCTGAGAGAAAAGATTTCTTTCTGGCCCTCTCAGCCAGATTGCCCAGTGAAGGCTCTAATCTGAGGGTGGACAGGAGAGAAGCTTGCACAGCAAAATGCCCCCAAACTCTGAAGGATGAAGCCTTATAAAGCCTCCCCACCTTTTAAGGGCCCAGGGGACAGCTTTCTCCTGTGGGTCTCCATGGGATCCAAGACGTGGATGCAATTCCGCCCCATCTGCAGGTCAGTTTTGGGCCACGCACTACAAGGCTGTTCAGTCCCACACAGAGGAAGCCTGAAATGAACCATGTGGAATCGCATTACAGTGGTGCCCCGCAAGACGAATGCCTCGCAAGACGAAAAACTCGCTAGACGAAAGAGTTTTCCGTTTTTTGAGTCATTCCGCAAGACGAATTTCCCTATGGGCTTGCTTCGCAAGACGAAACGTCTTGCGAGTTCTTGCGAGTTTGTTTCCTTTTTCTTAAAGCCACTAAGCCGTTAATAGCCGCTAAGCCGTTAATAGCTGCTAAGCCGCTAATAGCCGCTAAGCCGCTAAGCCGCTAATAGCCGTGCTTCACAAGACGAGAAAACCGCAAGAGGAAGAGACTCGTGGAACGGATTAATTTCGTCTTGCGAGGCACCACTGTAAAATTATCCATGGGTGCCTCTTCAACATATTATCCCTTGAAAAACTGTGGCAATATTTGGTTATTTCTAAATAACAGAGCATAGATACCACATCAGAATCAGAGAAGAAAGGGGCAAAGCAGAGGAAGCTAATCCATTTTTGCAGGTGTGTGTGTGTCACATTATTCACTCTTCCAGGGATTACACACCACTGGAAGGTGGGACTCAAAGTGGGCCTGGTGCAAAATTTCTGTCTTTCTCAAGGCTAACCATGCTACTGTGAAATGCACAGGCAGGATGCTTTGAATACCTTTTCTTAAATCTTTTAATCTAAAATTCTATCTCAGTTAAAGATGATAATTATGTCTGCACTGACATCACTCGAGGAACCAGAGTTACACTTTGCTCTGTTGAAGCTTCCAGTTTTTATGCAGTATTTACAGAAGCTGAAAAGAGCAGAGAAATAAAAACCAGTTTAAAGGAAAAATACAGACTGCTGTGTTGGAACAGAAAGCCCCATTCACCATGCTTGGTGATCATAGATCATATCAGCACAGCATTTTGAAATGAAAAGGCTTGGCTCCCCCAGGAAAACTGGCTCCATTATCTCTTTCCTTGGCTTGATTTGCCTACCTCGGACTCCATAAGATGCCACTGTAAGGTGTGTCAGTGATCAGATGTCAGCTGAAATTGGGGCTCATGGTTTACTTTGAGCTAACCTTCCTGCACTCCCAGCCCACAAGGATTTTCAGATCCATTGCTATAATGATTGAATCACTTCACCGGAGCACATTTGGTCTTGGCAGAAGTGCTGTTTAAGCTGCTTGGGAGTTAATAATTTTGGTCAAAATATTAATACCTTGATCATGCAAGTCACTAAAGGATTTCTGATTTAAAATGTGGATCTTTAAGTCAGAGTTTAATCAAAACTGTCCCATAGGAAGCAATTCTATTGCCGATATGTGCAGATAGAATCTGTGCAAGAATGAGAGAGGCGAAAACCTGAATAAGTTTTGAAAAAGTTTACTAAAATTATATAGTGCAAAAGCAAGTTTTGGACCATACAGCAGTATTTGTCCACAATGTAACCTGTTCAATGATTTCTTCATCGTCTGCACAAAGTGACCCACTAAGTCAAATGCAGTCAAGTAACTGTGAGCTCTAGCCTGCCAGCCCCTGGACAGTCCCCCTGCCCCCATGTGGACAATCCCATGCAGGCAGCAAAGACAAGAAGCCCCGAACTCCTGCTGAGCCACCACAAATTGGGGTCGGGCTGCGTTTGGCATAACTAAGCAGAAGGGACTTCTACAAACAGGTCATCTGGCCTGAATTGTGGGGTGAATAAAGAACCTGGTCATACTAAAATGATCACATTTACAGAACTGGAGATTGCTGTATATCCAAATGTCCAAAGAACACCCATGATGTGAGGAGCACAGGATTATTACAGAAGGGACCCCTTCAAAATCTGCATGAACCTGGGAGTGGATGTGTGCAATAAATGTATTTTGTTTCATTGTTCCATTCATTGTCATTATGGACAACCTCATTCATTGGTTCATGTTGTATTTCTTTGATTATTAATTCAGACATTATTATATCAGACATTCTTCATTCTTCCTGTTTCATTAGTTTAAATTTCCTGTGGCAATGGAACCTCCAGTTCCTTTTTCGATGCCTGTAATTTCTGTGTTTTCCATTCAACTGCCATGAACGTTGCATGCCTGCTGCTACCCAGGGCAAGTAGTAATATATATTAAAAGGAGTCAGAAATCAACAAGAGAATAAGTTTATAGAGCACTGGGATTTATTCATAAGCTTTTGGAATGAGAAAGTTGAAGATAATATTTATTCTTATAACTTATTTACACTGATTTGATCTTTAAAGTGCTCTTCCCTACAGAGATTCTTCATGTACCACTTTTCTATGCTTTATTTTATTCTGCTTTCCTCACTCTCAGTTCCACTCCCTTTCTTTTAGACCTTATCCTAACCTATCTGCCAGATTTTTTTTAAAAAAAATCATGCATCTTGAAAACTAGCACATCAGGGAGGTTAAGCCTGAATGTCTCCTTGACATCTATTTTTTTTTATACAGAGACTTTTTTTGTTGGTTTTTTGAAAGCACTCTATCATACTTATAGCAATAGCAGCTGAAAGGTTGATATGTTGCTTAAGCATGATAAAGGTGATTGCAATCTTAAGAATAGCACCCTTAGCCAGAAGCAAAGCTTTATGCAACAGGTTAGTGGGATGTGGAGCTCTATCACAGACATAGATCACCAGCCACCCGCTGGTTGTTTTCAGCCAGATATTTCCTGATCTCTAAAAACAGATTGAAGTGTACATGTGGAACTCGATTCTTCACTGGCCACCAAAATCACGCTGTGCACAAAGTTTATCTTAGTGGGGCAAGGAGGGGGAACCATGCAAATGGGCAAATAGCTCCTTGCTTTTTCTGCTTTTTCTGCCTGCCATGCCTCTGAACCCTGGACTAATATTCAGTGGCCTCGACGACTGGATCGTGTCCTTTCTCTCCTATTCCCCCCCCCACTAGGTATTCCTCATGGTAAGCCAGCTCCTGGAAGCTCCTATGATGACAATGGAATCAAGTGATCTTGCCGGCTGGACACACATTTTTCAGGAGGGGCTTGTTGTATTGATTCAGACTCTCTTACGGAAAATGCTATAATGGCCCTTGTGCAGCCTGCAGAATCAATTAGACTTGACTGCTTTGCCGGGTGACATTCTTGATGGAACGGATTGATCTGTTTTGCACAAGCAAAGTAGTTACAATTAAGACTTGATTTGGTTATGTTACTAGCAGTAAAATAAAAGAGAATAAGTATGTATGAGAAAGACAATGGGCACTTTCCTTTTGAGGATTAAACCCTCATTACATCACCTCAGACTATAAAGAAGTTAGTAAATTGGCTTTAAAAATTTTCCCCTTCAAAACACAGAAAGAAAGCTGTTATGTGAAATTCTTTGTAATGCTATATGATTGTGGGGTCAGGATGACTGCTAACCATGTAAAGGAGAGCATTGCCTTTGATTAGTCAGAACATCAGAAGATCCCTGCTGGATCAGATGAAAAATTCCTCGAGTGCAACACCCTGCTTCTCCCAGAGGCCATTCAGAGGCCCATGAGAGGACCCCACCACATGGGAGGCTCTTTGCAGCTGACCATGCTGAGGCCTGGGAGTTCCAACTATAGAGTTGGAAGGGATCTTGAAGGCTGCCAGGGCCAAGCAAGGCAGGAATCAGAACACGCATCCAGTTTGAAGCCAGACCAGACCCTGCTTAGCTTTGCAAATGTGCTGGCAGTTTTGTTGCTACACCAGGACATCTATGTAACATTTCTGCGTCACCCTTCAATTCAAACATTTCCAGGGGGGTTGACCATTCCTATAGGACAGGACGCCTCCCAAAGATTCTGAACTTCACAGACAGAGGTGTCTTAAGGTGATAATCGGTTCCTTTGTGGTCTAAACTACCTCACGGGATTGCTGTTTCACCTAAGCTGCTGATCTAAGTTTTACAAGACCATGGGGGGGGGGATACAGGTGGTATAAAAAAAATTAACAGTATTTGGCCTTTGTGAAGGATTCAGACACCCAAGCTGTCAAGATTCCAGAGGAATCTCTCTCTGGCAGGTGTAGGGCTCTTGGGTGCTGTGCTCAAACACAACAAGTTTATGACCTGCAATACATTCTGGCTACAAAATCTCCTTTTAAGAACAACATGGCTCTTCAATATTCAAAGATGGACTAATTGGTGAAGCTGGTCCTCCACCCTGTCCTGCCTATAATGCTGAAGAGGAAATTGTTTGCTTTGAGGCGAGCTATTATCTGTGAGCAAACAATGTGGTGTGCAGAAGTAAACATTTGTGACACCCGCTTGTGTGCTTTCCTGTAATCCTTCAGTGACATTCTAATTACTCTTTAGTTAATAAGCTTATGTGCCAATGATGAGTGTTGCTTAATACTCAGCATTTTGATTTAAATATGTGGGAAGCATACGTGGCCAAAGGAAAGACAACCCTAACAAGAGAAATATCACAGTGCAGGACAAACAACCCACGTTGCAGAATGGGCTCTGTGCTTGTTGCTTTATCAACATAGCTTGATACTGTTGGGCGAAAATAATAGCTTCATTTGATTCACAGCAGGCACTGCTGACAAAAACCAAGAACTCACCTGTGGCAAAGCAAAGGTACTAATCCTGCCATGATTACAGAGACAGGAGGCTACAGGTCTGCTGTGAGAATGGGCTGCTTACCTTTGATTTATTACTTACAAAAGGCTGCTTACCAAAGACTTGATTTATTAAATCCCACATGGATTCAGCATCTGCACTGTTTCAATTGGCATGCAGCCTTCAACAGTATCTATTGTTTTATGGTAAGGAAGATTCTCGGATGATGACAGGTGCTTCCCTCCCTGCCTTCTGCAAGCTTCAGAAAATGGAAAACTTGCAAATGAGAGAATCATAGAATCATAGAATCATAGAGTTGGAAGAGACCACAAGGGCCATCGAGTCCAACCCCCTGCCAAGCAGGAAACACCATCAGAGCACTTCTGACATATGGTTGTCAAGCCTCTGCTTAAAGACCTCCAAAGAAGGAGATTCCACCACACTCCTTGGCAGCAAATTCCACTGTCGAACAGCTCTTACTGTCAGGAAGTTCTTCCTAATGTTTAGGTGGAATCTTCTTTCTTGTAGTTTGGATCCATTGCTCCGTGTCCGCTTCTCTGGAGCAGCAGAAAACAACCTTTCTCCCTCCTCTATATGACATCCTTTTATATATTTGAACATGGCTATCATATCACCCCGTAACCTCCTCTTCTCCAGGCTAAACATGCCCAGCTCCCTTAGCCGTTCCTCATAAGGCATTGTTTCCAGGCCTTTGACCATTTTGGTTGCCCTCCTCTGGACACGTTCCAGTTTGTCAGTGTCCTTCTTGAACTGTGGTGCCCAGAACTGGACACAGTACTCCAGGTGAGGTCTGACCAGAGCAGAATACAGTGGCACTATTACTTCCCTTGATCTAGATGCTATACTCCTATTGATGCAGCCCAGAATTGCATTGGCTTTTTTAGCTGCCGCATCACACTGTTGGCTCATGTCAAGTTTGTGGTCAACCAAGACTCCTAGATCCTTTTCACATGTACTGCTCTCAAGCCAGGTGCCCCCCATCTTGTATTTGTGCCTCTCATTTTTTTTTGCCCAAGTGCAATACTTTACATTTCTCCCTGTTAAAATTCATCTTGTTTGTTTTTGCCCAGTTCTCTAATCTGTCAAGGTCGTTTTGAAGTGTGATCCTGTCCTCTGGGGTGTTAGCCACCCCTCCCAGTTTGGTGTCATCTGCAAATTTGATCAGGATGCCCTTGAGTCCATCATCCAAGTCGTTGATAAAGATGTTGAATAAGACCGGGCCCAAGACAGAACCCTGTGGCACCCCACTAGTCACTCTTCTCCAGGATGAAGAGGAATCATTGATGAGCACCCTTTGGGTTCGGTCAGTCAGCCAGTTACAAATCCACTGACTGGTAGCATAGTCAAGACCGCATTGTACCAGCTTCTTTACAAGAATATCATGGGGCACCATGTCAAATGCCTTGCTGAAATCAAGGTAGGCTACATCCACTGTGTTCCCTTCATCTACCAGGCTTGTAATTCTGTCAAAAAACGAGATCAGGTTAGTCTGACACGACTTATTTTTCAGAAATCCATGCTGACTATTGGTGATCACAGCATTCCTTTCTAGGTGTTCATAGACTGTTTGCTTAATGATCTGCTCCAGAATCTTCCCTGGTATTGATGTCAGACTGACTGGGCGGTAATTATTTGGGTCCTCTCTTTTCCCCCTTTTGAAAATAGGGACAACATTTGCCCTCCTCCAGTCTGCCGGGACTTCGCCTGTTCTCCAGGAATTCTCAAAGATGACTGCCAGTGGTTCTGAGATCACATCTGCCAGTTCTTTTAATACTCTTGGATGCAGCTCATCTGGCCCTGGAGACTTGAATACATCTAAACTAGCCAAGTATTCTTGTACTATCTCCTTACTTATTCTGGGCTGTGTTTCCTTTGCTGAATCATTTGCTCCAAATTCTTCAGGTCGGGCATTGTTTTCTTTATCGGAGAAGACTGAGGCAAAGAAGGCATTGAGGAAGAGCAAAGTACTCATTCCTTTCTAACTTGGACAAAATAAACACTTTTATTTCAAAGCCTGGCATCCTATTACTGCTACTTACAGTATTTGACTTCCTTATAACAATCTTGTAAGGTTGGCTAGTTTCATTCATCTCATATTGCAGCTGTGAGGTGGAACCGGAGAGAGTGAGCAGCTTTCCTCTTGGCAGAAGTGAGATTCCAAGGAAGGATTCCCTTATTTTGAGCGCAATCTCTTAACTGTTTCGCCACATCAGAAAACATCTGTGTTTTCTGCAAAAAGTAAGAAAATGTACTTATTTTAAAATGTACCCACTGCAGATTTGCCAGATAGGTATTTTATGACAAAGCTGCAGCACTGCTGCAACCTGAGATTGTTAGCAATCCCTTATGGTTCCCTTCACAATGTTTCTTTATATTTCTCACCTCTTTTCCAGTGTTATAGCCCCTGCTGAACTGTAGCCATTTTTATGGCTCCACTGTCTTCCACAATACACAAAATGCACACCGGCATTCTTTAACATACAAAAGTAATTCCCCTTTTTAAGAGAGTTCTGGAAAGAACTGAAAAAGCACTTTACAGGGAACAAAACAGAGCTGGTTTTTATGTCACTTGGAGGAAAACATCAGCTCCAGTTACTACAACAAGTCTTCACTCTAAGCTTGTGAATGTGATAGCTTTTAATGTGTTTTAATTTTATAAGAAAAGTTGAAAATAAACGTAACTAAAGAGCTCCTTTGTATACATTCTTCCCAATAGGAAGCATTTGCATGTTGTATAAACTGAAATCAATGGGCCTTATTCTGAAATTGATTTTGCACATGAAAACTTTTGTTACTGAGCATGCCTGTGTCAAGGGCACTGGAAATGAACAGCAGCCTTGCCAGATTAGAGTGGTGATGCACAGAAAGGGAGTCTCATTTATCCTTTTGGAAATACAGTGGTACCTCACAAGACGAATGCCTCGCAAGACAAAAAACTCGCTAGACGAAAGGGTTTTTTGTTTTTTGAGCTGCTTCGCAAGGCGATTTTCCCTATGGGCTTGCTTTGCAAGATGGAAACGTCTTGCAAGTTTGTTTCCTTTTTCTTAACACCGTTAATACAGTTGCGACTTGACGTCGAGGAGCAACTCATAGAACGCGGTGTGGTAGCCTTTTTTGAGGTTTTTAAAGACTTTGGTGATTTTTGAAGCTTTTCCAAAACTTTCCCGACACCGTGCTTCGCAAGACGAAAAAAATCACAAGACGACAAAACTCGCGGAACGAATTAATTTCGTCTTGCGAGGCACCACTGTATACACCTCCCTGGCATACGAAATATGCGTTGTGTGATCTATTGTGTAAATCTTTAGATCAACAACAACATAATAATAATAATAATAATAATAATAATAATAATAATAATAATAATAATAATAATAATAATTTATTTATACCCTGCCCATCTGGCTGGGCTTCCCCAGCCACTCTGGGCGGCTTCCAAAAGAATATTAAAATACTATAATACATCAAACATTAAAAGCTTCCCGAAACATAGTTTTTACTTTCTGCTTCTTGCAATATAGGTATAGAAATATAGACTATTAGAGTAGAAAGGGACCCTGAAGGTCATCCAGTCCAACCCCTGCAATGCAGGAATCTCACCTTAATCATCCATGACAGATGGCCATCCAACCTCTGCCTAAAAACCTCCAAGGAAGGAGAATGTACAGCCTCCCAAGGGAGACCGGTCCACTGTCAAAAGGCGCTTACTATCAAAAATAGGCTTGCTATATGTCTGGAAAATTCTGGACATGCCAGGAAATCGGACGCCTAAAATGGTATCTGGGGAGATTTAAAAAAAAAAAAAATCTAAGAGATGTCAGGAATTTCCAGGATGTATGGCAACCCGTTTTTCTTTCCCTTCCCCCAGTTTTCTGCCCCCCCCATTTCCCCCCCCTTTTTAAAAAACAACCACACACACAACCAAACATTGAATGGGGGCGGGGGTTGGAGGAGAGGCAGAAAGAAGAGCTAATTTGTCCATGGCTAAGGGGCATCATCTGGACGGTTCTGCCAGGGGTGCATGATCACCTAGCTACAGCTCTGCTTCCTGTCTGTGTGAAGGAAAGGTGAACTTGCCTTTCCTATTCCTTCTGCAGAATGCTGGGATCTCACTCTGGGGAAATGTTCCACATCTGTTGGGAAAGGAATTCTGAGCTCAACAATTTTGGTGGTTTCCTCAACAACTTTGGGGGTGTCAGGAATTTTACTTTTTGAAATATGGCAAGCCTATCAAAAAGTTCTTCCTGATGTTTAGTTGGAATCTTCTTGCAACTTGAAGCCATTGGTTTGGGTCCTCCCCTCCAGAGCAGGAGAAAACAAGCTTGCTCCATCCTCCATGTAGCAGCCCTTTAACTATTTGAAGCTATCATATTTCTTCTCAGCTTTCCAGGCTAAACATACCCAACATATCGAATTACTTGTGCTTCCATAGTCATATAAATGACACATGTACAGGAAGATCTCTCATGGCATCACGTAAGCAGACAATCAAATGCATATTTATTCCATTAATGTTGGCATGCCACGGCCATCTCATTTATCTTTTATGCAACCTGAAAATAGAAATCCCTCTGTCCCAAAGTAATGATCCAAAATTGGCATCTAAAGCATCTGAGGAGCATGAAATTAAGCAACTTCTAAAGCTAGAATAGGGGAATGTATTATTGTCAGGGTGTACATATGGCCAGCCTACTTCATAGTTAACTTTATGGAAAAATTTGTTGCACTACATTAACTCACCCATTGAGTGAAATAATCTGAAATGTTTGTAGTAACAATAGAATGTTATATAATGCAAAGTGTAGGAAGAAGTATCTCTCCCCAAATCTCCATATTAGAACATTAAAGATGAGATTCTTAAACCTGGTGGGAAAGGGTTCAGATGCCCTGATAGTAACTGGGAAGACAATCAAATTGAGATTTTGCACCCAGCCAACAAATCTTTCAGGAGTCTGATTTCCCTCTGGTAGTAATGCTGTGGGCTGAGTCCATGCAGCCTGCAAGGCAAGAGCTTTACAATGTTCTGAAGTTTTCCTCTTGCTTATCAGATGCTTCTGCCCAAATTGCTCCTGCACCCAGAGGCAATTGAAGCTTTATTGGCTGCTACAAAGTGGTTGGAAGTGGCTGAAAGAATCACTTTTACTTAGCGATGGAACAGAAGTCCTCTGCCATTGGCCTATGCAGCTTGTGATCAGCCAAAACAGCCAAGTTTCTGCACCAGTCTTGTGCAGGTTTCCCTCACAATAGCCATTCATGATGTGCATTCTTGATGGTGTTGTGAAGCAAAGTGTACACACAACTCATTCTTTCCCACATGGAGATACACTTGCTCACATGAGGTAATCCAAAGCTTGTCATTTTCTACTGTCAAGGCTTTATAACTAAATGATATAAAGTTTTCTTTAATTTTACTAGATAGTGCTGATTCCAATGAAATAGTCCAGAACATGGCTCTTGTATGAAGCGAGGTCCTTCTTCGACTATTTCTGATGTGGGTCGTGGCCACTCCAGAAATGCCCTTTGTGCTGGAGGGCCTGCATCAGCTAATAGAGATGAAGAGAGACAATCTGAGTATTGTACGGGTCACCTCTTTTATGGTGATCCTCACTTGAACTTATAGATCTTCAAGTTCCAGATGAATAGAGTTTTTATTGAAAGCTGCACAGTCATGCAAAAATGTTCTGCAAATCCATCTTTTCAAATCCATTTCTGCTCTGCCAGTTGCATGAAATAGGCATGCCAGACAATTAGATGCTACCTGCTTCTCTCCTGCCTTCCCCCATCTCTCTCAGCACTCCGTGGCAATACTATTATCTTTAGCTCAGCATATTTAGATTTCAGCATGCAAATATTCTCCATGCAATTTACACTGAAGCACAAGTGGCTTAAAAGTCTCCCTGGGTCTGACTGAAAATGAGCAAGAGTTCATCATTCTGTGGCAATGAGGATGAGGTTCTTCTCTGATACTCCCTCTCAGAGCTATCCAGCGGAGCCTTTCAAAGTTGGTCTGGTCTTATCCTACAGAAATCTGGCCCAACTGGGAATGTTAATAATCCATGAATACATTTACAAAGCACCCTGAGGAGGAAAAAATGTTTGGTCTTTGGAGGTGCCCAGTGGCTGGTATAATTCTATGCTGCTCGAGGAATTGCACAAATATGCCCCTTTTTCCTGATCCCTTGGCTCTCTTAGTTCATCAGATCAAGCAGTAAGTGTGCAGTTACACAAGAACCACCAAAAACAGGATACTAAAACTTGCTTATGATGATTTCTATGCATATTAAGCAAATTTAGAAATAACTGCTCAGACACTCAAGGCTTTAAACAGTCCTTAACATTCTACATGTAAGGGTCATAAAATTCAACACTGCATTGAAACTCAAACTGCTGAAAATATGTAGAAGATGCAAAAACAACTTAGCATCTGCTGCTGTTCAGATGTCCAAACTAAAAAAACAAACAAACAAATGTCCTGCATCCTGCTCTTCAACTGAGGGATTTAATATTTGGTGAAACAAAATATTTCCAATTACTCAAATGCCAAGGCTGAGCTTTTCAATTAAGCCAAGTAAGTTAAGCCAGCTGCCTCTGGGAAAAGCCTCATACAAACAACAATGCTGAAGTGTTAGATCACAGGTAATTGGAATTTAGCTCTGATTTGCATTAAAAGAAGGACATCAGATAGCTGGAGAAAGCTAACATTTAGCTACTGTTATGGCAAAGTCACCTCTCACCTATCCACACATCCTGCTTGCTGCTGAAAGTTTCAGTTGGGTTTTAATCTGTACAAACACAGCAGCAGCCCCTTCCTAAGCATCCGGTGACTTGCCCAATCTCTGCCTTTCTCCCATTCAGATCAGCATCTGTGCTGGGGCTGGTGGAGGAGCAGCTGACTTGGGTGAAAGTGATGGGGAGACCCCAAGGGCGCTGTTGCCTCTCCCCCCCCCCCCGTTATCTGCCATCTGAGCATTTGCAGTGTTTTGATTCTAGACAAATAGCAAAAGAGGATGCCAGAACTGACAGAGCTTGAAATATATGTGTGTGACACTGATTTGATATTTCTGTTTGCATGGACATTATCGATGCCCAGATCATGACACTTCTTCTTGCATAGCACTGCAAAAATCTCGCTCAACCTCTGTCCCGTCACCTTAAATTCTGGCCCACGTCCTTGCATGGGCAATGGCACACTCTAATCTTCCTCTTTCACATCTCCGTTCTTTCGCCAAAACCAGAATCCATGAGGTCACCTGGATGGACGTATGTGCTTCTCATCTGTTTGTGATATTTTTCACTGAACATACTCAGGTGCAGGTCTATGTCAAAAGGAACAGGCATAGCTAAATCTTCGAATAAGGTGGCAGTTCAGCCTGTACCCTCTATATGCTAATATGACATGAATTAGAGGTAAAGTGGAAATTGAATTATACAGATTTGAAAATGCAACCTTTGTTAGCCTCAGCTGTGAGACAAACAAATTGCACCGATTTACAGCAGATATAAATCTAACTTTTAATTTACATAAGCAAACACTTTAGAAGATTATCTGGACCAGATGTGTGAACCATCACTTTCCCCAAGATTAAATGAAATGCTAAAATAATTTCCATCAGACACTGTAAAAGTGGAATTAAAGGAGAAGCCAGGGGTTGTGGGTGGAATAGTGCTGTTTTCTCAGTGCTGTTTTCTGGGGGTACGAAAGGGTATGCAGCACCAGCACCTTCCCCCCCCCCCAAAAAAAAGTGTGTGAAAAGTGTGACACTTACTGTAGCAACTACATGGTGAGTGCCAATATCTTTTTTCTTTTTCTTTTTTAAAAAGCACTTAGTATATGTATACATTTTTAAAGTATTTTTAATTCATCCTTTGCCTTGGATGAGTGAACATTAATTGCTTGATTAATGTACATTAATCAAGGGCATTAATTGCTGTAGATATATAGAGTAGCTTAACAGTTTAACTGAAGCACACCTTGATTAATGTCTGTTTCATCATATCATAAACTTGATTGACAACATGCCTGTGCAATTGCCTCAACAGAAGGGGATAAAAAGTAGATCTGGCAACTTCGTATGTACTAAACAGGAAGTTAGAACTACTACCAACCCCTCCATCCCACTGCTTCAAAGGTCTGTCTGCATTTTCTTTATTTGCAAAATTCAGTAACTTGGGCATACACTTTGGAGAGAAATGACATGGAAGCAGGCCTTTGAGGGGCAGAAAGTGCCCACCTGACAGCATAGTTAGTCAAAATACAAATAATAATTTAGCATAGAAAGGTATGGACGGAGTCTCTGATTTTGCACTGAGAATCCATGACTCCTGCTATGACTCCTGCTATTCCTGGCATGTCCTAGTTTTGGGGTGTAAAAATGGTATAGGAGGATGTATGGCAATGTGATGGAAAAAGCTTTGGAAACAGCAACTTTGCTGAACCAAAGTTTTACTTTTTGGGTTTTTTTGGACAGGAAAATTGGCTTCCAGGTGGAGAAATCAAAATTAGAAACAGAACTGTTAGAACCCAATGCTAAGAATTTGTCAAGAATGTATAACTTGCTGCTGAAATGGAATACACAAGATGAAACAGTTAAATCAGCTATGATTAAGTGGGCACAGGACATTGGTCATAACATTATGTTTGCTGACTGGGAATGGTTGTGGACCACCGGTATAAAATTTACGGCATGTAATGCCTTAAAGGAAAATATTATGAAAATGATCTATAGGTGGTACATGACCCCAGTCCAGCTAGCAAAAATTTATCATTTGCCTGACAATAAGTGTTGGAAGTGTAAAGAAACTGAGGGTACTTTCTATCACCTTTGGTGGACGTGCCCGAAGATTAAGGCTTTCTGGGAAATGATATATAATGAAATGAAAAAAGGTACTTAAATGTACTTTCCCTAAGAAACCAGAGGCCTTTCTCTTGGGCATTGTCGGCCAATTGGTGTCAAAGAAAGACAGAACTTTTTTTATGTACGCTACCACAGCAGCAAGAATACACATCGCAAAGCATTGGAAACTCAAGATCTACCCACCCTGGAAGAATGGCAGATGAAGGTGATAGACTATATGACTTTGGCTGAAATGACCGGCAGAATCCGCGATCAGGGGAAAGAGACGGCGGATGAAGATTGGAAGAAATTCAAAATTTATCTTAAGAAATATTACAAAATTGATGAATGCTAAAAAGTTGAGGTTTGTAGAGAGAAAAGGAGATTACAGCGACAAAAGATTAAGTAAAAGAAAAGAATAAATAAGGGACAAATTTGATAAAACTAAGTTTAGGATTTGCTGAAATAATTTTGGAAATTGGGATGTAGAAAGGGGAGGTTTGGGGGAGTCGGAGAAGTGAGGTTTATGAAAAAAGGATATGAAATTATACATGTTTGTTTGTTTGTTTGTTTCTTTATTTGTTTGTATTGTCTATAAAAAGTTTTGTAAAACCAATAAAAAATATTTAAAAAACAAACAAACAAAGTTTTACTTTTTGAAATACGGCAACCCTATGAAATGACAGAGCAGTTCCAGACACAGTTTCTAAGAAGAAAGCCTCATGGAGTCCTGTGGAACCAGGAAGCTCAGCATCTTAGCTTTATACATGTTAAGGAGGTTTCCCTATATATAACTGACTTACTGGCTTAATCTTAATCTTTTTGCATTGTACAGGTGGTTTAGATTCTGGCTTTTGCAAGTTGGGGGAGGTTGGCAACGTTGAGAAGTTAGGAGGCCCTTCTCAGCACCCCAGAGATGCAGCTCATCCAACCAATGAGAACTGGCTCAAGTCTGAGTGGTGATGCCAGAGAGACTGAGGGAAAGGAGGCTGCAGTTTGAAAAGGTGACCCAGGTTCAGGATGGGGGAGATGCCAGCACGGATGAAGACCCATGAAGCTTCATAGAAGGAGCAGAATCAAGGAAGATGAAAAGGGCACAAATGCAGGCAATGTGGACTCTCCCTACTGTAGCACAGAGTGTATTTATTACAAGGGTTATGGAGCATAGGAAGAACAATTGCAGAGAGCATATTTGAACACATGAAACTGCTTTATACAGAGTTAGACCCTGGCCAGTGTCAGATGTTGGGCTTTCAAATTTCAGTGGCACCATGTTCCTCTGCCTCTTACTTTCTGTTCTAAGTCATTGTTGTGGGGGGTCCCTGCAGCGCCCTCTCGGCTCGGTGCCCAGTGCGGCCAAATTGGTCATGCTCACCTAAATGTGCCCCTGCCATTGCCCACAGACTCTGATGAGCAGCTGTTCCCCAAGGCATCAGGCACAGTGAAGCCAGGCTGTGTCTCTGCAAAGGATGTGCTGCTTCCTTTGCAATTGATCAACAGCACTCCTCCTCCATAAGAATAAGGCATATAGGGATCTAAAGGAGCCCAGGAAAAAGATGGTCCTATGTAATTTTATTTCTCTTCCATAAGCAATAGCACTAGCAGGAATCACTAGCTTTTAAGTTCCTGCTTACTCCCACTGTGTGACTGTGCATGAGCAGGAACTGAAGAGTCGGAGGCTGATGGTCCTCCAGTTGTGTTTGCCGTCTTCCCACAGACATCTGGGTGGTCACTGTGAGATTGGGATGCTCAGCTAGACAGGCCTTTGGTCTGATCCAGCCAGGTTCTTTTTTGCGTGGACAGGCGGAGTCCCCAGATCCTGCACGGTCCCCCCGTCATGTGGAATAACGACTCAAGACAACGTGCTATGGGATTAAATTGGCCACAACTTTATTAAATTTCAAATGTGGGTAGACCTCGGCTCAGGCATTGGGCGTTCTCCCTCCCCGGTCCCCAGCCGGGGACCTAGGGAGCATCAGGGTTATCCAGTGTGTGTGGGAGGGATGGGCCGGCTCTGGAGAACATATGTTCAAGCAGAGATGGCCGCCCCCGTTACGCCACCGCTGTAGGGGAGAGCAATGACGACCTTTCGGCGTACGGTCAAAGCCTCCCTTCAGAAACCCCTTTAACGGGGAACCCTGGTATCGCCGCCGCAAGAGGAAGATGGACAAAAGGATTCCGCCCAAGGCCTGATACCGCCAAAGTTGTGACGTTTTGCTATGGGAAAGGCGAAACCTGCCAATGCAGGGAAATTCCTTTCCGGCCCTTTAACAGCGACCTTAACGTAGCAGCGCCCGCATACCTGTGAAGAAAAGTTAACCTGCAAAACCTGTGAAGAAAAGTTAACCTGCAAAATAAGACATTAACTGAGGGTGGGTAGGGTGGGAGAAGCTCTGGAGCCAAGTGAGGATTCCTAGGTAAGATCCTCCCTCTAATGTGTGGGCAGGTAATCCCTCCCCTACCTGGCCTGGTCTCCTTGGCAACGCTTCCCCCAGGTGGGATTGGACAACTGACTGAGGTAGGCGGAGACCTCCAGGTATCACACCTGAGGGAAGGCAAAGCCAAGCCTATGCTGTTGGGGCCGCTCCAGATCTAGGGGCTGCACGCGTCCACGCAAAGGGCGCCCCCCGTTTTAAGCGGGGAGTGGTCATTATGTTATTGAGGTTTGAACACACCGTGAACAATATCCCTGAAGAGAACCCTTCTGACATGGATGTCAATGTTGTCTGTCCTTGGTGAGTTTAATGCAAGTAATCTGTGTGTACATATATGCCTGAAGATGGAGATGTTTACTGCTTCTTGGTCAGGGAATGGCACTCTGCACATGCTCAAAGGTCATCTAATAATTATTGCTTCACCCCTCAGGCTAAAAACGGGCACTGCAAAACAAATCTGGTGATATATCAAGGTAACACTGAGCATAACATAACCATTAATGCTGCTCTGTATCCGGCATTATTAATTATTTGCTTCAAGCACTTCTGCTGCTGATGCACTAACTTTATGCATTCTCATGGGATTGTCAATAAAGAATATATACAATAAAAAGAAAATGAATGGCATTTATATAATTTTAGCAATCAGAAGCCAACAGATTTAATATTTTTATTAGATCTGTATATTGGATGCATTGCTATATTAATAACTACAGTAAAGCCAAAGAGGCTGGCATAACTCATTTGATAAGCCAAGTGCTTTTGTTTCCTGTCTGTTCACTTATATTTTTGAAAAGATTGGTTTTCTGTGCAAATGGGGGTAAAACTGCTTTGCATTTTTATCTATCTTTGTTGGCTGTCATGGAAGGCAAAGACAGTGGGAAGAAAAGTGTATGTGTTCTGAAGACTGTGGGAGGCTTGTAGTCAAAGCCAGAATTTATAGTAGCATTAATAGGGATTATGAATATAAGTCTCAGCACTTTGAGACAGTGAGAGCTGCATGTTCAACTGAGAGAGGGAGAGAATATCCCCCTCACTGTTTGCTTTCACAACGCAACCAATTCTCCAAAAGCATTTAGTGGTTTAACAAACAGATTAAGCAAAGGTCGAAGGCTCTTCGCTCACATAATATTTATTTCTTTATTATATTCATTGGTCTCTTAAGAAAGGAAACTCATAGATGGAATGTGTGGAGGTAGAGAGGAATTTGCCCCCTGACAGCCACACATTCTGTCTGAGTATGAAAAAGGCCTATGCATACACCTGTAAACTCCTAATCCCCCAGAAGTGATTTTGAGGACACAAGCAAACTTCCATTGCATGCACAAAAGCAGCCCTTGATACAGGGTGGGAGCAAGGAGCAAAGCACACTTTGTGTTTGCTGGACTCCAGACACTGGCCTAAGATATTTCTTGGTGAGGGCAAAGCCTAAGAACTGACATGTGCTTTGGCAGAGCAAGAGAGAGGAAGGCAAGGCAAGAATTTGAAAATTATAGTTTTAGGTGCGTAGCCGAGGATGAATACTGCTTTATTGCCATAGATCATTCTCATATTTAATAAAAATGCCTGCTCTCCTTTGAAATGTTACCAACATGATTTTATAGGAGGCAGTTTCAAGTAATAGGAATCAATCACTCCCTAATGAATACTAATATTGATAACTCTGGCACAGTTCCCTCAGCCAGTTGCACCTTTCAGCCCTTGACTAACAATCTATTATCATTCTTCACCTGTCAGTTGAAATGCTAAAGGCAGGTGCATCTACAGGCTGTTAGATTGGAATGGGATACAGATCGGGAGGGAGACTGTGAGCTGCAGTTCATGAGCAATAACACACCAACACTTCTTTTGCTTCGTTTGGCATGCAGGAAAACAATCCTCTTGGGTAAAAGGAAAAGGCCAGTGTATTAAGGCTTAATTTTCCTAACTCATCTGGCAGGAAATCCATGATACAATTCAGAACAAAGTCTCAAGTGGGGATTGTGTGAAAGCATTATCTTGCCCTTGTGGTGGTTCTGTTCGTTTCAATGGGGTTTGTGCAGGAGACTCTCATGCTGGATTGCATAGTTTTAACGTGCATTTTTAACAAAATGTATCAAAAAAGGCATTTGTGAATGGTTCTCTTATGATAGCAGCTAATAGGTTTTATATCTAAACATGGACAAAATGTGTTTAGCGATTATACATTAAAGTATAATAGAAATAATGTTTCAATCCACTATTTCAGAAAGATGTGCATTTAACACAAATGAAATGTGTCAGTGGTTAGATATAGGACCCAGTGTTTAGATACAGAACCTGTGGTAGCAAGAGAATCATTTATTAAGCTCATTTCTTCACTGTCCATTGTTTGCTTGCAAAATGAGCTCACAAGTTTACATGCACCGTGAAGAGATAAAATGTCACCTCTACAGCATCTATCAGAGAGGCTACTACCAAATATTCAAATAAAAAGCAAGGCAGCAATGAACTAAAACACAGCACCAGATAGGATGAAAATCTTGGCGTGAATCAATAATTGCATCCCAGCATAGGTAGAAATTAGATATGTGTATATTATACTAGAGACGATTATTCTTGCTTGCAATGCACAGCCTCCTTCGGGATCAGACTGCAGAGGACATTTCGGGAGGAAGAAAAGAGCAATGGGGAAAGAAGGATGATTCATGTTCCGCATCTCAAATGGAGGACAGAGCGCAAGGAGTGAATAATGAAACAAAGCCGAGATATTCAGCATGCCAGGAAGGTTTCTGTTAGAGAGCTGTTGGAATTATTTAAAAAGGTTAGTCTATGAATAAACATGCTTCATCAAGGTCTCTTACACTTGCAACAAGAGATGCTAATGAATAATAAAGGCGTAATGGGGACTGGCAAAGAAATTAATGTTAATCTTATCCAAAGCAGATACAAATTAATATTGGAGCAACATTTTTGTAATCACTTCTTGAGGCAAAAATTCAATTAATGTGACTGAATCAATATTTCAGATCTTGGTCTCTTGAAAGCATCCCCCTTGCTTGCTCTCTCTTCCTATCTGAATATTGTGAAAGGGTCTGAGGCAACGGGTCCTCACCAGATCTGTACTCAGGAAGACTTCTTAATAGGGTTTGGGGCTTTTAGGAAATGTGGTCCAGTTCTCAAAAGCACAAGGCCTATACATCCCAAGCTTGCTGGAGGCCTGTATCAGTTGGGAAACAGTGGTTTAAGCAGGGGAATTACTTTGCAAAAAACAGACATATGTGAACTTGGTACAATTTTGCATGTTCAGACCCAGAACCCCCCCCCCAAATAAATTCACACATGACTCAAATTTTGGTTTGGGTTTTTGGCAGAATTTAGGCCACAACTTTATTGATTACAGAAAGTGACTGGTTGCATAGGCTCTGGGCAACCTGCCATACAGGTAGCGCTGACCCAGGGTTCCAGCATAGGTCAGCCAAGGGTGAACACCTGGATAAGCAGAAAGCCGGAAATGGGCTATCTCCACCACCCAAATGTCCCCCTAGACTCAGGCATGGGCACAACCCCCTCTCAGGGGTTGACCAAACCATTGAGTCCCTGGATTCCTTTAACAGAATACCCTTCACATAGGGATGGCGAGAGCATTCTCCCATCCCTATCACCTGAACCAGAGCCTATCTGCAACCTTACAAGTTGAGACTATTTGCTACGCGGCAGGCGAAACCCAAATGGCAACAGCCAATCAGCCAAGTGGGGGAAATTCCTGCTGTGCCCCTGTCCCAATTACAGACGACACACGACGGCATAGCAAAGTCAAGCGCAAAGCCGCAAAAACAGGGAGAGGTGGGTGGGTGTTCTGAATGCACGTGCCCAAAGGGTCACGTGCATGAGCTTTAAAAGGTCCCTCAAACTGTTTGGACTGCGTCCCATTGGCCAGATTGTACCCAGCTTCGAGGGACCTACCAATGGGGTGTTGTGGCTGACCAATTGTACCCACCCACAACACTGGGTGTCAGTTTTCCAGGTCTCACCACAATACGTGCCCTCTTTAAGGGAGGACCCTATTTGCCCTCAGCTGCAGATTTCGATACCTCTTTCTCTTTTTCTCCAGACTAGCTGGCCATTTCATTTTGTACAGATTTGGTTTCACATTCCTTGGACAAAATCCCTTCCTATAACCATTAGCTCTAGTTCCATTTCTTCTGTGCAGGCTTGGGTAATCCCTTTAGCTCTTATTCCAAATGGATAGGAAATAAGTATTGCCTTGCATTGACCCCATAATAATACTATTGCTTGTCTTTGTTTGTCTCCCTCCAGAAGACAAAACTAAATGTGGCTTTAAGTGCATCTTTGCATCTTAAGACACATTTTTTTTCATCTATCATCTATCTATCTATCTATCATCTATCTATCTGTCATCTATCTATCTATCATCTATCTATCTATCATCTATCATCTATCATCTATCATCTATCATCTATCTCTATCTATCTATCATCTATCATCTATCATCTATCTATCTATCATCTATCATCTATCATCTATCATCTATCATCTATCATCTATCATCTATCTCTATCTATCTATCATCTATCTATCTATCATCTATCTATCTATCATCTATCATCTATCTATCTATCTATCATCTATCTCTATCTATCTATCATCTATCTATCTATCATCTATCATCTATCATCTATCTATCATCTATCTCTATCTATCTATCATCTATCTATCTATCATCTATCTATCATCTATCATCTATCATCTATCTCTATCTATCTATCTATCTATCTATCTATCTATCTATCTATCTCTATCTACCTATCTATCATCTATCTATATCTATCTATCTATCTATCTATCATCTATCTATCATCTATCTATCATCTATCTATCTATCTATCTATCATCTATCTATCTATCTATCATCTATCTATCATCTATCTATCTATATCTATCATCTATCTATCTATCTATCTATCTATCTATCTATCTATCATCTATCATCTATCATCTATCTATCTATCATCTATCATCTATCTATCTATCATCTATCTATCATCTATCTATCTATCTATCTATCTATCTATCTATCTATCTATCTATCATTTGAGCCAAAGGTTGTGTTGGATTGCTGCAGGGGAAGAGGGATAGTTTAACCCTTTCATCTCCTACTGTGATTCTGACGAAAAATGCCCATCTTGCTTCTGGTTCTGGTTACCTTAATGGCGCAGCTCCCTTGACAACGGGAGATCATTGGCGAAGGAATAAACAAAGATGATAGAGGGTAATTATCTTTGTAAACTCCCCCCACAGTCAGGGGGAACGAGCTTCACTAGCAGATCATCTTGCTACCTGGCTTTTGCTCTTACATGGAATCAGAGAGGCAGGGAGGTACTGAGTGCAAAAGCACTTCACCTGTTGGTAACCCTCCAATGCCGCCATTAAGAAGCAGCAGTACTGCTCTTCATTAAAATTTTAATTAAGATTAATGTACAGGCACATGTTGGTAATGACGGGACAAGATCAAGAACTGCTGAATTGAAACAGTTACAAGGTTCTACAGTTACAGGTAGGTAGCCGTGTTGGTCTGCCATATTCAAAATAAAAAAATTCCTTCTAGTAGCACCTTAAAGATCAACAAAGTTAGTTCTCGGTATGAGCTTTCGTGTACATGCACACTTCTTCAGATACACATCTGTATCTGAAGAAGTGTGCATGCACACGAAAGCTCATACCAAGAACTAACTTAGTTGGTCTTTAAGGTGCTACTGGAAGGTTCTACAGATTTAAATTGGAAAGATGACTTCATTTGACCTAAAAGATGGTATGTGTTTGGGGGGTGGAGCCTATGACTTCATTATAAATCCTTTGCTACATAAATGACTCAGCACCCCCTGAGAATGCAAAAAACCTCTTTTTTAAAAAAAGAAAAGAAAGAAAGTGAAGATGAAAGGAGAAGGGAATATAGATACCGATTACAATGACTGATTACAATTTCCTGTGTGAGGAAAATTAAAAGTATGGAATAATAAAAAGACTTGGAAACTCTACAGAGTTAATTTTTATTTCTCCCCCTGATGGAGGGGAGGGTGGTTTTGGACTTTCAGGGTTGGCCAAGGCTTTGATGGGGCCCCAGATCACTCTTCTACGAATAATTATAATTACTTGCTTTCGTTGGATGCAGAGGTGGCTTGCCAAGGCTTTGGCAGGACGCCAAGCAACTCCCCATCTGGGATTGAAAGTATGGTGATGGAGTTTTAAAGCTGCAATCAGAGGAGCTGGACAACAAAAGACAACAGATCTCTCTAGAGGGACACTGAGTCAACAATGCCATAAGGCTGGACCAGGGGTGTAATAGACTCATTTGTACCGTTGAACCCCAATAGTGGATACAATACTTTCAATCATTGTTTTATGAAGCCAAGCATTCAACCAGAGGTTTCACCTCACTGGCCACCTGTAACCACAGAGGAGGTAGAGAATTTGATCACACAGCTAAAGAACAAGGCCCCTGGAATAGATTATATTCCCACAGAACAAAACCAACATGGGGTGGTGGGTCCCCCTGCTGGTGACAATATTCTCCCACAGGCCTATTTCCTGAAGGGTGGGCTGATGCGATAATAATCCCAATTTATAAAAAGGGCCCCACATCGGACCTGGCGAGTTACAGCCCTATTAGTCTTTTACCTATACCTAGCAAATTATATGCAAAACACCTCTATATCAAACTAACTAATTGGATGGACGCTGAGGCTATCTTGGCAGAGGAGCAAGCTGGATTTAGGCAAGGCAGATCTACCATAGATCACTGTTTTGTCTTAGCACATCTTATTGATAAATACGCCAAGAAAACCCGTGGGGTCTTATATGCAGCTTTCATTGATTTGAAGGCTGCCTTTGATTCAATTTCACAAGTAATTGAATACATCCAGTATAGATAAAAGTTTATTATTTTTGATTAATGGGCTATATAAAGATACTGTACTGTATGTAAGATCTTCCACAAATGGCCAACTCATAGGCCCTGTACCAGCCACTAAGGGGGTTAAGCAAGGCTGCATTCTAGTCCCAGCTTTATTTAAACTATATATCAATGACATGGTTAAAAGCTTAACATCTCTGGAGTTTCATGCTCCTGAATTAGCCACAAAACCAATCTCAGTGCTCTTATATGCTGATGATGTGGTCTCCTAGCCCAAAAATGGGGTTAAAAAGTTTGATAGGCGAATTCTCAGCATACTGCAGGAGAGAACAGCTGGTGGTAAACTATCAGAAAACCAAAGTCATGGTTTTCACAAGGAAACATAGATCACATAGCTGGAGCATGAACAATCACCCAGTTGAGCAGGTTAAAGCCTTTAAATACCTGGGCATACTCTTCCAGTGATTGGGGTCATGGGATGTACACTAAAAATGTGTTAAAGAAAAAGTAGCCCAAAGTGCTAAGATGTTGTCCCATTTTTCCATACAAAGGGCGGCAAATACATCCCACCAGCCCTAGAAATTTTTCAAGCAAAATCTTTGCCTCAGATACTTTACAGGGCCCAAATTTGGATGGGTAATCATTGTAGCATTATTGAAACTGTCCAATCCAAAATTTTAAGGCAGATTTTTTTTGTACCACCCTGTGTCCTGAATGCAGCATTATGACTGGAGGCAAGTCTTCCGTCTGTAGAAGCTTGGTCCTGGTGAAGAACTTTTAATTATTGGCTCCGTCTAAATTTAAATCCACCCGTTCTACTGCCCTTAATGACACAGGACCCCCATAAAAGTGCGTGATTTAAAATTGTGCACCAAAAACTCCCCTCCTGTGGACTCCACCCACATCAACTTCTCATGAAAGCAAAAAGGCTAATTGGACAGCGTCTGAAGGACTTAGAGCAACAGAACAATCTGGCCATTTTAAAGAAATTCTGTCCTTGGTATGCCTCCCCCCCCTTCTCAGTTTGAGTCCCTGGCACCATATTTGTATAAATTAACTATCCCAAAATACAGATGTGCCTTCACACTGGCCAGATTGGATGTGATGCCCTCTGCCGTACTTGAGGGCAGATACCAAAAGATTCCAACTGAGAAACGATTCTGCCCCTGTGGAGATGGCAATCTGGAAACAGTGGCTCATGTTCTCCTGTCCTGTCCCCTTTATAAAGACCTGAGGAATGAGATCATTACCCCACTCTTACTTACCATCCCAGGCCGCCCATCTGAGGCCACACTGTTCTTTCTTTTATCATATCAAAATGATCAGACAGCAGCAAAGGTTGCTAGGTTTATCAAGGGTGCAATGAGATTACGGGCCACTATCTGAACGATAATCTGGGTTATTTGATTGCCCTTTTTACCCATTGCTGTCTTTTTATTTGTATATATTGCTTGTTTTATGTTGCCATGGCCGTCAGCCAATGCGAATAAAGTTTATCTTATCTAATGCCATAAGACACAATGGAGACCAGGATTAATTAAGATGGACATCATATTTGATAAAGACATAAAGGAACAATTGATTAAAATTAATACCACACACAGGAAGAAGAAAGGAGAACTTCATTAGCGAACTTATAAAATACAAAATGTGTTGATACAAACTGAAGTCAATCATTGTAGCTGTGGTATAAGGGATTTTATCAAGAGTGGATTGTACTTCATTTGAGCTATTATCTGGAGGCAGAATTAAAGGGAATCGGTAGACCTTGAAGTACAGCACATGGGAGGCCACATGAATTTTATAATTGGCTATGTGATTGATTTGTATTTGAATTGCTATTACTATTTGGTATGGGTATAATATGGGGTATACTGGACTTTTGTAACTGAAAATTAATAAAATTATTTAACAACAAAAAATGCTCACCTGGTGCTGCTCTTTTACATGGGAAGAAACCCTCTTTGTGAAATGGTAAGGTCTCTTAGGACAGGGATTTGCTTTCTGGTATATTCCACGCACAGGGGCACTGATGTCACTGAGTGTAAATCAGAGATGTGGAACCTTTGGCCGTCCGGGTGTGGAACCCAGAACTCTGAATTTTATCCACTCCAGTATAACACCATTATCTTCAATCCTCAAAGCCATTATTTCTTTTTCATGCAAAAAGTCAATAAAAGTTTCCAATCTTTAGTAAAAGTTAACAATGACTTTTCTCTGATTAAACATCTCAGCTAAGTCCATTAATTTAAAAACCACACCTCCATTGTTGGTAATGAAGAGTCTTTCCATCTTTGTGCATATAAAAGTCTTGCCACCATAATCAAATACTGAAGCGAAGTTCAATAGTCTTTCTAAGTGTATATCCATAAGTCCCAACAGGAAGAATTCTGGTTTCATTTGAAAGTTAACCTTCAAGATTTTCTGTATCAGTGTGTGCATTTGTATTCAATACTTTTTGGCTTTTTTTGCATGTCTACCAAGCAGGGTAAATTGCCCCTTCATGTTCTTTACATTTCCAACAATAGAATTTTAAAAAAATAATTTTTACAGCAGCTTGATTTGCTACTGATTTCTTAATGCTATAATATGATTTTTGCTGTAATTGTGATGTTTAGCTTACCTTTTAGTTACTATTTTGTTAATAGTGTTTTATAGATTGTAATTGTTTTATTGATGATATGTTAATTATTTTGTATGATTTATGCTATATTTGTGATGTTCTATTATGTTATTTGTTATTTACTGCAGTTCTCACCCTGGGCCAGCAGGGGGATTCTGTAGATACCATATTTTTTGCTCTATAACATGCACCCAACCATAACACGCACGTAGTTTTTAGAGGAGGACAATCTGTAGGCATGCCACCCGTAGGCATTTCCTCCATAACACGCACAGACATTTCCCCTTACTTTCTAGGAGGAAAAAAGTGAGTGTTATGGTGCAAAAAATACGGTAGTTTTCACTCAGGTCCACATATGCAAATAAGGGATTGAAAGTGACGTTCAGTGATTGAATAGTTACAGAAAATGGTTACTGTTGCGTTCTAGTAGAGCTCTATATAAGCAGGCTGGCTGAACCCTTCAGTTCAGTTCTGTTCTGGCCTGTGAATAAACAAGAGCTGTTTGAAGAATTGCTGTGTTGTCTGATATGTTCACCCACAACTTAACATTATTATTATTTATTGTTTGTAAGCCACTTTAATTTGAATAAGTGGCATAGAAATACAATAAATCAAATCAAAACCAAACATTGAAAATAAGTGAGTACCTGCAAAAAGATGCAGATACAATAGGCCAAGGGGATCGTGGCCTGAATGGTGTGCCTCAAGAATAATTTTAAACAATATTTTCAGCTTTCTGTTGTTTTAGCCTCACCTCTCTTCATTGGCATAGACAACATATAATATTGCTTTGTACTACCCTTTAGTGATATTTCTTGTAAATAATAAAACTCCTGTCATATTTTTTCTTAAGGAGTCAGGCAGTTGGCGCAGAAAAAAAAGTATGAAACTAAATGGACTCTTCCAATAACTGTTTTGCAGCCCGGGCATATTGTGTTGTTTTCATGTTATAATTCTTTGACAGGTTTATGCAATAAGAGGTGCTAAAGCCACTGCACAATGAAAGATTGGGATTGTGCAAAGCATGGCAGCAACTGGCAAAGCAAGTTGGCTCACTTCACTTTCGATGGCCTTTGATGGCAATCTGTACAGCCTTGTCCTAGCATGGATCATCTTGTGTTTGCTGCTTTTTAGAATATTATGTGCATAATATATCTTTATTGCGGTCCATAGACCCACAAAACAGTTTCAAAACAAGAGGCAGGTAAGACAACCAAACAAAAGACGAAAGAGACTGAGGTAGTCATTTTGTTATGTCTAGAGCACGATGGTCTTTGTTTCTTGCGACCTCTGAAAGAAACTTTGTCACGGTCAGTGTAATATCATTTGACCTATCCTCCAGAAGGCAGTTAATATGGGAGGCTTCACATTTTCCCAGCAAATTTGCTAGTAAGGGTTTGATCAGTTGCCTGCTCATACTGCCTACAATGCAGTAGGATAGGGTTCATGCATTTGACATCCTGAGAACATAAACAAAGCCTATTCTGATAGGGATTGCCTCTCACTCTACCATTTAGAACTTCCAATGGAAATACATTTAATCCAGCTTTGGTAAATAAACGCCGATAGGTGGGCCCGGACAAATTCCTAAGATATGAGGCTAACTGAAAGTCATGCTTGTATTGGATTCCAGCTGCAATCAGGCCACAGATTGCATTAGATCTGGATCTGGATCTGGATCACTATGTGAGATGTCCCAATGCCTTTGCCTCAGGGATACAAGGGCAGTATCATAGCCTAGTTGATACAAAAGGGATGGTGACATTCCAATCGAGGTGTCTTTTCTGGCCATAGTTTTCAGCCATGGACTGATAAACTCCTTATTGGTTAGATGTACAAGTAATCCCTTCCACAGGCCAAATACTGAGATCTTAAGCCAGTATTTCAAGGCAGCCCAGCAAGCTTTGGTGGAAAGTGGGCATTCACCTGTTTCCAGAAAAAAAGATTGGGTTTGGGACACAATTTGGGACCTGTAGTAAGGACCAGATAAACTTTGTCTGGAACCCATCAAACGGAAATAAGCCGTTGCACCAGATGCTTGCCCCCTCATGGATCACTGCCTTGCCGCGGAGAAGGGGATTGAATAACTCAGAGAAGCTATGAGCTATGTCGTGCAGGGCCACCCAAGATGGACAGGTCATAGTGGAGAGTTTTGACCAAACGTGATCCACCTGGAGCAGGAACCGGCAAGCCACTCCAGTATCCCTGCCAAGAAAACTCCATGGACAAAGACAACAGGTGTATAAAAGTTATGACACTGGAAGATGAGCCCCTCAGATCGGAAGGCGTCCAACATGCTACTGAGGAAGAGCGTAGGACAAGTACAAGTAGATTCAGAGCTGATGAAGTGGTTGGGCCAAAGCCAAAAGGTCGCTCAGTTGCGGATATGCCTGGAAGCGAAAGGAAAGTCCAATGCTGTAAAGAAAAATATTGCATAGGAACCTAGAATGAAAGAACCATGAACCTTGGTAAGTTGGATGTGGTAAAAAATGAGATGGCAAGAATAAATATTGACATCCTGGGCATCAGTGAATTAAAATGGACGGGAATGGGCGAATTCAGTTTGGATGACCATCATATCTGCTACTGTGGGTAAGAATTCCGTAAAAGAAATGGAGTGGCCCTCATAGTCAACAAAAGAGTGGCGAAAGCTATACTGGGGTGCAATCTCAAAAATGATAGAATGATCTCGATACAAATCCAAGGCAGACCTTTTAACATCAGAGTAATCCAAGTTTATGCGCCAACTACTGGTGCTGAAGAAACTGAAATTGACCAGTTCTGTGAAGACTTACAACACCTAGGACTCAATTTCATACTAGGACTCAATTTCTTGACTTTAAGAAAGCCGACTTCATAAAACTTAGGGAAGTGCTGGGTGAGATCCCATGGACAGTAATACTAAAAGGAAAGGGAGTCCATGATGGCTGGGAGTTTGTTAAGAGGGAGATAGTAAAAGCACAACGTCAGGCAATACCAATGAGACGGAAACATGGAAGGTGCCTAAAGAAGCCAGGGTGGCTATCTAAAGAACTTTTAACTGAGTTAAGATTAAAAAAGGATGTGTACAAAAAATGGAAAAGGGGGGAAACCACCAAAGAGGAATTCAAACAAATAGCCACCACGTGTAGACACAAAGTCAGAAAAGCTAAAGCACAGAATGAACTCAGGCTTGCTAGAGAGGTTAAAAGCAACAAAAAAGGCTTTTATGGGTATGTTCGTAGCAAAAGGAAGAACAAAGAAACAGTGGGGTCACTCAGAGGAGAAGATGGTGAAATGCAAACAGGGGACACAGAAAGGGCTGAACTCCTCAATGCCTTCTTTGCCTCAGTCTTCTCCGATAAAGAAAACAATGCCCGACCTGAAGAATTTGGAGCAAATGATTCAGCAAAGGAAACACAGCCCAGAATAACTAAGGAGATAGTACAAGAATACTTGGCTAGTTTAAATGTATTCAAGTCTCCAGGGCCAGATGAACTGCATCCAAGAGTATTAAAAGAACTGGCAGATGTGATCTCAGAACCACCAATCTTTGAGAATTCCTGGAGAACAGGCGAAGTCCCGGCAGACTGGAGGAGGGCAAATGTTGTCCCTATTTTCAAAGAGGGGAAAAGAGAGGACCCAAATAATTACCGCCCAGTCAGTCTGACATCAATACCAGGGAAGATTCTGGAGCAGATCATTAAGCAAACAGTCTGTGAGCACCTAGAAAGGAATGCTGTGTTCACCAATAGTCAGCATGGATTTCTGAAAAATAAGTCATGTCAGACTAACCTCATCTCGTTTTTTGACAGAATTACAAGCCTGGTAGATTAAGGGAACGCAGTGGATGTAGCCTGCCTTTATTTCAGTAAGGCATTTGACAAGGTGCCCCATGATATTCTTGTAAAGAAGCTGGTAAAATGCGGCCTTGACTATGCTACCACTCAGTGGATTTGTAACTGGCTGACTGACCGAACCCAAAGGGTGCTCATCAATGGTTCCTCTTCATCCTGGAGAAGAGTGACTAGTGGGGTGCCACAGGGTTCTGTCTTGGGCCCGGTCTTATTCAACATCTTTATCAACGACTTGGATGATGGACTCAAGGGCATCCTGATCAAATTTGCAGATGACACCAAACTGGGAGGGGTGGCTAACACCCCAGAGGACAGGATTACAGTTCAAAACGACCTTGACAAATTAGAGAACTGGGCAAAAACAAACAAGATGAATTTTAACAGGGAGAAATGTAAAGTATTGCACTTGGGCAAAAAAAAATGAGAGGCACAAATACAAGATGGGTGACACCTGGCTTGAGAGCAGTACATGTGAAAAGGATCTAGGAGTCTTGGTTGACCACAAACTTGACATGAGCCAACAGTGTGACGTGGCAGCTAAAAAAGCCAATGCAATTCTGGGCTGCATCAATAGGAGTATAGCATCTAGATCAAGGGAAGTAATAGTGCCACTGTATTCTGCTCTGGTCAGACCTCACCTGGAGCACTGTGTCCAGTTCTGGGCACCACAATTCAAGAAGGACACTGACAAACTGGAACGTGTCCAGAGGAGGGCAACCAAAATGGTCAAAGGCCTGGAAACGATGCCTTATGAGGAACGGCTAAGGGAGCTGGGCATGTTTAGCCTGGAGAAGAGGAGGTTAAGGGGTGATATGATAGCCATGTTCAAATATATAAAAGGATGCCACATAGAGGAGGGAGAAAGGTTGTTTTCTGCTGCTCCAGAGAAGCGGACACGGAGCAATGGATCCAAACTACAAGAAAGAAGATTCCACCTAAACATTAGGAAGAACTTCCTGACAGTAAGAGCTGTTCGACAGTGGAATTTGCTGCCAAGGAGTGTGGTGGAGTCTCCTTCTTTGGAGGTCTTTAAGCAGAGGCTTGACAACCATATGTCAGGAGTGCTCTGATGGTGTTTCCTGCTTGGCAGGGGGTTGGACTCAATGGCCCTTGTGGTCTATTCCAACTCTATGATTCTATGATTCTAGCTGACTGTGTTTCAGATCATCAGCTTCTTATAGCAAAATTCAAGCTTATCTTTTAAATTTTTAAATACACAGTGAATACACAGTGGAAGTGAGGAACAGGTTTAAGGATTTAGATTTGATGGGCAGAGTGCCTGAAGAACTATGGATGGAGGCTCGTAACATCATACAGGAGGCAGCAACAAAATCCATCCCAATGAAAAGGAAATGCAAGAAAGCAAAGTGGCTGTCTAACGAGGCCTTACAAATTACAGGGGAGAGAAGGCAAGCAAAATGTGAGGGAGATAGTGAAAGATACAGGAAATTGAATGCAGATTTCCAAAGAATAGCAAGGAGAGACAAGAAGGCCTTCTTAAATGAGCAATGCAAAGAAATAGAGGAAATCCAGAGATCTGTTCAATAAAATTGGAGATATGAAAGGAACATTTCGTACAAAGATTACCATAATAAAGCACAAAGGGGAAAGGACCTAACAGAAGCAGAAGAGGTGGCAAGAATACACAGAGGAATTATACCAGAAAGATATGGATGTCTCGTACACCTCAGGTAGTGTGATTGCCGACCTTGAGCCAGACATCCTGGAGAGTGAAGTCAAATGGGCCTTAGAAAGCACTGCTAATAACAAGGCCAGTGGAAGTGATGACATTCCAGCTGAACTATTTAAAATTTTAAAAGATGATGCTGTTAAGGTGCTACACTCAATATGCCAGCAAGTTTGGAAAACTCAGCAGTGGCCAGAGTATTGGAGAAGATCAGTCTACATCCCAATCCCAAAGAAGGGCAGTGCCAAAGAATGCTCCAACTACCACACAATTGCACTCATTTCACACGCTAGCAAGGTTATGCTTAAAATTCTACAAGGCAGGCTTAAGCAGTATGTGGACCGAGAACTCCCAGAAGTGCAAGCTGGATTTCGAAGGGGCCGAGGAACCAGAGACCAAATTGCAAACATGCACTGGATTATGGAGAAAGCTAGAGAGTTCCAGAAAGACATCTACTTCTGCTTCATTGACTATGCAAAAGCCTTTGACTGTGTCGACCACAGCAAACTATGGCAAGTTCTTAAAGAAATGGGAGTGCCTGATCATCTCATCTGTCTCCTGAGAAATCTCTATATGGGACAAGAAGCTCCAGTTAGAACTGGATATGGAACAACTGATTGGTTCAAAATTGGGAAAGGAGTACGACAAGGCTGTATATTGTGTCCCTGGTTATTTAACTAATATGCAGAATTCATCATGCAAAAAGCTGGGCTGGATGAATCCCAAGCCGGAATTAAGATTGGTGGAAGAAATATCAACAACCTCAGATATGCAGATGACACAACCTTGATGGCAGAAGGTGATGAGGAATTTAAGAGAGTGCAAAATATGGTCTGAAGCTCAACATCAAAAAAATGAAGATCATGGCCACTGGGCCCATCATCTCCTGGCAAATAGAAGGGGAAGAAATGGAAGCAGTGAGAGATTTTACTTTCTTGGGCTCCATGATCACTGCAGATGGTGACAGCAGTCACAAACACCTGCTTCTTGGGAGAAAAGCAATGACAAACCTAGACAGCATCTTAAAAAGCAGAGACATCACCTTCCCAACAAAGAACCGTATAGTTAAAGCTATGGTTTTCCCAGTAGTGATGTATGGAAGTGAGAGCTGGACCATAAAAAAGGCTGATTGCCGAAGAATTGATGCTTTTGAATTATGGTGCTGGAGGAGACTCTTGAGAGTCACATGGACTGCAAAAAGATCAAACCTATCCATTCTGAAGGAAATCAGCCCTGAGTGTTCACTGGAAGGACAGATCCTGAAGCTGAGGCTCCAATACTTTGGCCACCTCATGAGAAGAGAAGACTCCCTGGAAAAGACCCTGATGTTGGGAAAGATGGAGGGCACAAGGAGAAGGGGACGACAGAGGACGAGATAGTTGGACAGTGTTATTGAAGCTATCAACATGAGTTTGGCCAAACTGCGGGAGGCAGTGGAAGACAAGAGTGCCTGGCGTGCTCTGGTCCATGGGGTCACAAAGAGTCGGACATGACTAAACGACGAAACAACAACAACCAGATGTTTGAAGCGTAGAGAAGTTGGGAGACAGATTTTGCATTTAAAACCCTTATGGCTGATGGAACATAATGTCCACCCCTTGTAAAGAAGAATCGAAGTATAGCAAGTTTGCTTATCTCCGCCTTTTGGTATGCAGTCTGCCTGTGGCAATTCCAGGATTTTGAGTGGTACCGGAAGCATTCGGGCTGCTCTAGATTGTGGCCATCCAGTACTCATTTACTCGGGGAGAATCTTTTTTCGAAGAATAAAATTTTTGATTTTTCATAATTGTTGTATAAACCATTAACAGAACAATAATCTGAAAACTTCCTCAGTTGGTATTTCAAGCCAGGTCTAGAGTGGGAGAGAATGGCTGCGTCATTCGCGTATAACAAGAGAGGGGTCTTTCTGATGCTTATTTTTGGATGTGCATAAAGAAAGGAACACCAGACAGTATCCTTACTGAATGAGCTCTCTGGATTCTAAAGGTTTATCTTTGCACCCAATAACAGAAATTTCTTTCAGCATGTTTAGCATCCTTGCTAAGCTCACAACACACTGGATGAGGGGCAGAAAGCAGAGAATGTGGCAAGTCCATCTCATCCCCAAAACACATTATGTTAATATGTGTGTGTGTGTTTGTGTGTGTTTGCTCTCTTTGCTATTACCTGTGAACACATTTGAGAGATGGATCAAATTTTCCTCTTATTCCTAATTATACATTAAATGAAGCAATCAGTTATTTCAATCTTGTAACACTCAAAAACAAGAAAAATAATAAGAATTGTGAAATCCTTGTAGAAATCACAGTTTGCAGTTCACAGCTCAGCCAACCTATTTGATGTCACAGTATTTATAAATCCCATTGATTTCAATGGGAGAAGGAACAATTTACCAGCCCTGAACTTCCATTGTTGTAGTGTTTTCTACTTTTTCTCCTAAAAGTCTCAGATACCAATGCGGAATTACCAAAGGCAATGCCTTATGCCGCAAGTCTCCTGTGTTTTTTCAACCAAAGGAACTCTTTGGTATTGCTAAATAAGGAACCACTCCATGAAAATACAAAAAATACAAAAAATAAGTAGCAAGCTTATTTCCCAGTACATATATGCTCACAGCCTTTTCTCTCCTAACACAAACTGAAAATTAAATCCAAGCTGTTTCTCTGCCTGCCCCACTAGACAGAAAGTGCCACCTCCCAAAGGTTGGAGAAGGATTCTGGGAAATTAAGACAAGCATCCTCTGCAATATAGGGAACAGTGACACTGACTAATCACAATTTGTCTAGTGATAGTACTGTTCACAGTCTCCAGCAGTTATGTTTCAATCTATACCCATACAATTCCCATGGAAGGCAAATTCGATTGTCCTGGTTTAATTAGATTCAAAACTGCAAATTTATTTATTAGGCCTGCTTATGAGAAGTTACTTTTGAATTTAAAATGATGTAATTTGAGTTGGACAAATACGTTCATTCTTTATTTGCTGCAGATAAATTGCAGTATCTGTGAACTGTGCATATTTAGTGTCGCTTATTATAATTCATTTGTGAAAATGGAGCCACAGCAGCAAAGCAGAAGAAAAAATATGAGTGGATTGGGGGGAGAGAAACAGTATTTGTACAGTATGATCCTAAAAAGTCAGCCCCACTGTCTGTATGACTTATTTCCATGTATAAAAAATCCTAAGTAGAAAAGCTTACACATAATTAAGTATACCTAGGAAAGCACAGAACAGTAGATAAATTACAATTTTGGCTTGAATATTAACAAAAAAATGTTAACAAAAATATTAACAAAAAAAAATCCTCTTTCTAAGTGGAAAACATTTATGGTTCATTACTATAAAAGCAGAACTATGTGGTTTGTGAAGTATGTGCTTTAACTTTTTTTTGTGTGTATCAGAATTCCCTATGCATTTCCCCCTATACACATAAGGGAAATACATACAGACGAGTTCAACCAGCAAAATATAAGCACTTTTACATCTCATTGACCTCATCCCAACACACACAAAAGTATTCAAATTCTTTAACTGAAGGAATGGGACTTAAAATGGCTTAATCTGGGTTGGATTGTGTTTATATAAATATACAGTGGTACGTCGGGTTAAGAACTTAATTCATCTGGAGGTCCGTTCTTAACCTGAAAGTGTTTTTGAAGCACCACTTTAGCTAATGGGGCCTCCCGCTGCTACCGTGCCACCATAATGCAATTTCTGTTCTCATCCTGAAGCAAAGGTCTTAACCCAAGGTACTATTTCTGGATTAGCGGAGTCTGTAACCTGAAGTGTCTGTAACCTGAAGCATCTATAACTCGAGGTACCACTGTATTATAAATTTATTACAAATAATTATCCCACCAGTGGTGGAAAAATAAAAGGTTTATTCAGACTGCAGTAGGAAGGCATGGGGAAATCCAGTTCCAAATCCTGTACACGTTAAACGGCAGGTGTCACACAGGTTTGTCCATTTCAAGCACATCAGTTAGACTTTCTTATGATCCTATTGGCCACCAGCATTTAGCACCAGAAATCCCTATGGCAATGCGCTGTTGTCTTCTCTTTCCTTATCTCATCTCACAAAGCCAGCAGTTACAACAGTTACCAGGGCAAGGGGGTGATGCCCGGGAGTTTGGGAATTTTTCTAGCTTATTTGCACAATTTTTAGGGAAGTAGAAGAGAATTAAAAAGGACGAAGTCTCATTTGGTACAAGTTAGGGTGTGACGAGTATTAGCAGCCTCTTGAGAGCTTTTGCTGACCATTGCAATGTACTGTTACTTTTGAGGTTCATGGGGGATGAGTCAGGAGGGCTAAAAAGTGGCAGAAAGCTCTAAAGTTTACGCTCTTCCCCATTTGAGCTGGGCTGAAAGATTACTGGGGAGGCCAAAGTTATGCTTGTTATGCAGTGGCTATAAAACTGATTTGGTGTTTGTTTGTTTGCTTGCTTGCTTGCTTGTTTGTTTGCTTGCTTTTAAAAAATCAAGTGGTATATAAATTTTATGAAATTAATTAAATAAATAAAAGTCAATATGTGCCACGAGGGCTATACCTACATTTTGTATGATGGCAGCTACAGCCATTTTGTATGATGGCAGCTACAGCCAGGATTCTCATCAGATGATACGTCTGCTTGTAGTTTCAAATCCCCACCTTGCCATGAAACATGACTTTGGGCCACTTGTTATATCTCCATTTATCTTCCATACAGCATTGTATGAGATAGCTCTCTATACACAGCAAAGACTGTCCTCAGAGAAAAGGTAACATACAAATTGTACCAAAAATGGTTGATAATTCTTAGAAATCATCATAATTTTCAATGTTTATTAGACAGAGGGTGATAGGGGGTGCTAATAAGGGGCCAAAATATAAAGCTATCATTAATAAAAATGCTAGTACAAGATTCTCGTAGGCAGCTGAGAATCCATTTAACAGTGCAGAATAAAGTCACTTACCATAGAAATCACTTACTGTAACACACACACACATACACACAATGTTTATTATTTATTATTATTTATTTATTAGATTTGTACACCATCCTTCATAAGCAGATCTCAGGGCAGTTCACAGCATAAAAATACAAGATAAAAACACAAAACACATAATAAAACAAGAACAAAACAAAACAAAACAAAAACCGCCCGCCCCCCTTCACTGGTTTGTTCTGAACTGGAATGCCAGCAGCTGTTGTGATAAGGCAGACCCCTGGCTCATCCCAAGGAGAGATCTCAAAATGTTAATCACCCTCATGCAACTGCATGGTTTGCAAATTAACAACAGTTGAGTAACCAGTCATACTATGAATATTGCATATTACAAATTCATCTTAGTGAAGGGACAGCTCACCCATCCACAGAATTAATAAGAGTCCTAAATTTGCTTCCCACATATACTCTGCTTTCAAGTTCCAGCTTTCAGTCTAATGGCTTAGGATGCTCGGATGCTCAGATGCTGAAGATGGACAGCCCTTTCTGCATTTGCCCTCTGTAGATGAGCCTCTTGGAACATACCATGCAGACTGAACTGCAGAGACCTCACAAGAATTTATAGTGAGTGATTGCTGACACCACCATCTTGAGTTCTGATGCCGCCAACACAGATATTGATGAACTGCCACAAGACTGTTGATGGACCTGATATCAACAAGAGATGCCCCATGTACATAGACACTTCCCACTGGACATTTCCAAATGATAGAATGGTGGTTTAAGTGTATTTGGTAGTGCTGGGAACTGGGCAATGGTCATACATCCTACTCCTGGATTTCCTGTGAGGGAAAAGTCCTCTCCCCCCCCCCCCCGAGCTTCCTTTTACAGTGGTACCTCGGGTTAAGAACTTAATGCGTTCCGGAGGTCCATTCTTAACCTGAAACTGTTCTTAACTTGAAGCACCACTTTAGTTAATGGGGCCTCCTGCTGCCGCAGCACTGCCACCGTGCGATTTCTGTTCTCATCCTAAAGCAAAGTTCTTAACCAGAGGTACTATTTATGGGTTAGCGGAGTCTGTAACCGGAAGTGTCTGCAACCTGAAGTACCACTGTATTTTGTTTCTATGAGGGTTCTTCCTACGCTTAACATTCAAGCTTCCGTCCTTATTTTAACCCAGACATAATCTGGCTGCCTATCCAGGTTGTTTCTTTCTTATCTTTTGCCATTATCTTTTGCCATTTGTTGTGTCCAAGAATGAAGGGATAAGTAAATCACAAGCATGTTATCCTAAAATCTGCAGTAGCAACCGCAGCAAAAGTGAACCACAACTGTGCAGCAGTTCTCCATTGCTCCTTCTCGTCTCTTTTTATCAGCAGACTCCCTTCAGCTTCCTGTTACTCCCAGCTATCTTAAAAGACAACTTGAAGGGAAACTCCATATTAAATCAGCATGCTATTAATGTAGCAATTATTTTATTTGTTTAGCTTTAACCCATAACAAAGATAAAAATACTTTCACTATTAATGATTTCCTTTATCTTTATACACATAGAAGACACATGTTTTTCACCAGGGCATTCCTAATCCGCTTCTTCCCCATAGCTGCATTTCATTTCTAGGGCTGCTTCCTACTGATTCCAGTCCCATCACAATTGCAGCCCTGCAACTTGAGTCCCTAATGAGACTTCATTCCCTTCTCCTGTTGCAGATATTGTGCAGTTTGAAATGACTGGAGGCACAAGAACCGACTCCTTTTGGAGCAGCCAAAGACCCTGGAACAGCCCCTGATACTGAGGCATCTAATCATAAGCCTGCATTTTATTAATGTTTGATCAGGTTCCTAAATTAAATGGGCTTAGATTTTCAAATGTTTCATGCCAGGCAAGAAGACAGCTGTTTAGAGAACACTGGCAATGTTTTCCTCCTAGACAAGGGGCCCCTTGATTTATAGCAGAAAACAATTCTCAAAGTCGTAAAAGCTGGAATTACAGACTGAGAGTGAGGACACTGACCCTACATGTTACAGAAGATAAAAAAGGCAGAGATAAACATAATTAGGAATGAGTAAATAGTAAAATAATACCAATGTGCCTCCCAGTAAAATGAGCCAGATCTTCTTTCTAAGGTTAAAAGGCCAAGACCAAATGGAGAAGCATCTAGCTGGCAGAAAGAGAGCATTTTTGAGAGCATTTTTGGGAAGTCTTTTTAAAGCTGTTTCTTTCTTAAACTGAGAGAGTTAGAGGGCAATAAATGTTGGGAAAAGCAGCTGGCTGAAGGGGGGGGGTGTAAACTGAAGAGGCTTCTTTTGAAAGCTGTTTTCTACTAAGTTCCTTTTTTTTACTTTACAAAGGCCTTATTCCTTTTAAAAGGCTACCTATGTTATGTATTAAATATATTTGCTTAAATGTAACTATGCAAAGGATTTAAGAAATGCTAGATTCTTATTTCATATAGTTGTAAGAGTTGTATTTATCCTGAAATTAAGTCAGCCACCAGCCTAGCCCCCCTGCCAGACAAGGAGACGCCATCCAAGCAGTCCTGATATATAGCTGTCAGGCATTTGTTTAGAAACCTTCAAATGAAGGAGATCTTTCAATGTTGATGTGAAACTCAAGATCCTTGACATATGTTTAAAATAAAAATTTAAGATTAACCATTTGTTTTAGAAGGCAATAGGGCAAGGAGGGCAAGAGGTGAGCTGGTAATTAAGATTCCTTGTTGAGACACATGTAAGATATATTACTACTTATTTGTCATTTATAGATGTAACAATATATAGCTCTTTGTGTTCCATATAAGGACAGGAGGATATGGGTGTATCTTTTAGGATTGGTTATAGCAATCAGCCAATAGGAAATCCAACCAGGCTGATTGGACAGAGGCAACCACAGGAGGAGCAAAGGGGGCTGGATTAAGGGAATATAAGTGCTGGCCATAATGGCAGGAGGCCAGGCCAGAGCTTGGTAACCATATACCACTGTGCCTCTCATTTATTTGTCTGACAAATAAATTATTATTTTAATTTCTCTATTGCTGCGTTGAATATTTCATTCCAGCTAAGCGTTAACCACAAGCAGGGTGCTACAATACTTCTTTGAGAGAACAGCTCAACAGAGGAATAACATTTGCTTCTCTAAAAATTAAGCACCAGGAAAGAACAGTCAATCCCCACTTCCTCCAAATCTCGGCTGTTTTGTACAAGAGTTTGAATTAGGTCACAAGTCTTAGAAATGTTGTAAAAGGCATACTGTTTTATTTATTAGAATTTTAAAATCCTGTGAGCTTCTTTCCCCTGATTAATTAAGAGCTTGAAGACATATCTTAATTCTCAACATTGAACTTTAATTATAAGGCGGTAATGAAGGAAATATCAGTTATTTACTATGATTGAAATTTCATGTCCACCAGGAGTAGCCTTTGCTACAATGAGCAGTGAGCTAACCCTCCTTTTCCACCCACCACTATTTTATTTTGCTAAGAGGAATATCCTGGTCCCTTTTCAAAATGCTTGAAAGGTAGCATCTAGTTTTTCCTCCACTAAAATAAAATAAAAACCCAATATAATTATATCAGGTTGCTGAAGAAAGAGAGAGACCGGGGGGGGGGGTCAGAATCATTCAGCTTAAAGCCCAAGAACAGGGTTTAGTAGATTTCTAATTAGAGGTACATGTATTTTCATTTAAGGAAATTGAACTGGGGTGATATGCATAATTAAGTGATGGTTCCTACGAAATTGTTATTACCAATGCTAATTTACTAGTGAATAGCCTAGGGATAGAGCTGGTTAGATTTAATGCCATAGTCATAGCAGATATTCATAACTTTTGCAACTGCCTACTTCTAAGGCAGTTGCTAATGCCATCAATCTTAAGTTAGACTCTAATTTCCTACCTTTTTTGCCCTACAGCAAACTGTTATAGCAGCCATTGGACGGTGCTTTGCTTTTACTGGACAACCAGCAGTGAAGGGTTTTCTGTCATCTAATGAATAAGACCAACTTATTGTGCTGAGTTGAACCCAAACTCATAAAAGAAAAGTACACCTCATGATGGCAAAAGCCATCGCACTGAAAAAGAAAGAAAATTATTGAACTCCATAAACTTACAATGCATATTTTTTATCCTGTTAACTGAAATTTGTATTAAAGACAACCGTCATTTTTATAAGCTGAGGTTTATAAGCTAAGGTTTCAGATATCCCTAGAGACCTTTGGGGGAAAAGCCTGTAGATGAAACTGAGTTGCTTAGGAACAGGTTCTTGAGACTGAGCAATAATTTATGTATTAGTATGAACTGGTATTTACACTCCTCTAAAATAACCAAATGACAGTGTTATTATGACAGATTTCCCATAGCAATGTACTATATACATTTCTAAAAAGTTGATTAATAAATGTATAGTGGAGATCAGGAAAACCTGGCACCCACATAAAAATCCTTATTGACTTTGTCACAGTATTTTTGTCATAGTTCTGCATGGCAGCAACAGAAAAATTTACCTGACAAAATTTCCAAGATTGAGCACTTCTTGTTTACTCCCTAAAATATATGTTGCATCACACACACAGATATAAAAATAGGCAGAAGCGGATGGTGTTCCATTAGACACCCTGGACTGCATCCAAACTTGCAGATAGCAGAGCTCCGTTAAATAGATGCTGCCATGGGGAGAAAGGGGGAAAGGTCACGTTCTTCCTTTTCTCTTTCCTCCATAGCCTGCCATTTCCCCATAAAATCTGCTCCATGGGGAGGGGGACTCCCAAAAAACAGAAGTTCTGGCACCTTTTTTGGTTCTGCTCTGTCGGCTCACCCAGCAAAGGAAGTCCGCAAATGGTGAGATGCACAGGATGGTGGTCAAAGCGGCCTGAGCGTGGTCGGGCAGAGGAAGTGCAACATCTTGCCACATAGTTTTGGTTTCAAATGGTGGTGGTGTCGTCATCTGGGTTGGCAACAGAGGCAGTGAGTTCTGGCACCCTTTTCCCTATAAAAAATCCCTAATTTAGACGTAGTGTGGTGGCATCACAGAGGGCAAATGAAACCCATTAGAACACAGCCCATGCTTCCCATACTAGCCAGACTGCCAATTTCACAATGATTAAAAATAACTGAAACACAAGAAGCCCTCTTTTTGGTTCGGATGAAGCTCTTCATGAAATTGCCTTTGCTCATTTGGGCTCAGTACATATTGCCGTTGCTCATAATATGAGCAAGTCCTTGTTAAAGCTAATTGGATATGGGCTCATTTCTAAGCAAAGGTTTGACATCATTTTACATACTTTCCTACTTACCCTTACTGTTTGCAATGGACCATTTACCCTTACTGTTTGCAGTGACACAGACCTAAAGTTAGTTAGTCTCACACTGCTAATACAATAATAGCTGCACATCTATAAGACAGTGGCAACTGTCTTATATATAATTATATATATAATATATCAATTATATATTATATTTTATAATATATCAAAAAACCTGTTGAGCAACTTCAGACCTCAAGTAATCAAATGGAATGTGACGGATAATTCTCAGCTGGCCAAAAAATCATGAACTGAAACCTTGTCTTCAGTTCATTTCCCAGCAAAACCTTTGGTGAGTTATGAAAATCCTTACCACCACTAATGCGCAAATGTAGGCCATTAATTTTAATTTGCAAGCTTCTTTGTATTTCATTCTTGGACTGGACATTAGATTGCAGAAGGACAATTCAGAGCTCAGTCTGAAACCGCAAAGGCAAAACTCAGTCCACCAACCCTATAAGCCTGCAAGGGGTTTCCATTCATTTTGTGGCAAATTGGAAAATGCAGCGAACGAGACCATTTGTCAGGAGCCAAACACCTAAAGCACAAATGACTCATGGCAATCTATGCATTTGTTGTCATCTTATGCCTTCATCTTCTCTTTCAGTCTCAATTCTTTGGTTGCTAGTAGAGTACCTAGGCCTTATAGATCTTCTGGGAGTCAAGATGGGGAGAGCAGGTTTGAAGGTTCTAGGAAAAGCTTTACCACTTAATTCTGCTCAACCTCCAAATTTACTTCAAATTTCACTTGAGGCAAAATTCAGTGACAACCAAGTCCATTACTATTCGCATATCAGCACATTCAGCTTGTGGCAGATCTTAAGTTGTGTCAGGACTTTCTTTGAGCTGGTTGCTAGCATTACGAAGCAGCAGGTGTTTACAACCTGCATTGTCACTTCTCATTTTTTCTGATCCATCACTATCTTATTATAATCTTCCTCCCTCCTTCCCTCCTTCCTTCCCTCTCTCTAGGTTGTCATTCCTGCCCCCCCCCCCCAGCATGCTATAGGCAGAGTGTTGCAAGCTTGACAACAAGAGAATGGCTGAGATGCTATAAACTGGATTGGTTTGTGTGGAGCCATGAAAGCCTGATGGACGTGTCATGTTTAGAGGCAGTGGACTTTTAAATATTGATTGCTGGGGACAAACAAAAGGGAAGCTTTGCTTGTTAATGTCCAGTTCCATGTGGCTGTTCACTGCTGGGAAGAGTGAAGGGGAAACAGAACGCTGTGCTGGACAAACCTTTGCTCTGATCCAGAAAGGCTCTTTTGTGATCACAGCAATTGTCCATTGACCTTTGTCATGTCACACATCTCTGTTTCGCTGAGAAATCTTCAGCTGTGGATATACAGTGAAGGCATGAAAAGTACCATGCTTGCTTACCAGGCATTCTTCTCTAAGCTCTGGGTGGGAATTCAAGTCAAAAATGCAAGGCATATAGACTTCCGGAGGCGGCGCCAACGGCAATGGCGGTCTCCTTCTGAGTAGGAGGAGAAGCTCCGAGGAATTAAAGGGGTCTCGCCGCTACGGCGCAGCGGAGACCCGAAAAAACTGCAGGCGGGAGAAGCCTGCAGCCGTGGGACCCGGCGGGCGCCAGAAGCGCTCCCCCTTTTAGCAAGGGAACCCCGCGAGGGGCTCCGGAGCCGAGCGGGGGTAGCGCGGCGCTGAGGGACGATTGCTACTTCCTTGGAGTGAAGCCGCGCAGCTGTTGCCGGAGAGCGCTGTACTCTTTCCTTTGAAATCTGGATTGCAAACTTCAACCCATGAGTAAGACTTTTAAATTAAGAGATCAAAGGATTGGATGACCTTTGATCGGGAAAAAATTCTGAACTTGGCACTGAAGCGGGAAAGACGTAAAAAGGAAGTCCGTCTTCCGCTCTTGTAGATAGAAACAAAGCAAAGACCCTTTAAAGCTAGAGCCATAGAAATTAAATTGAAAAGGCTCGGATTTCAACGTCTGAAGTAAGAACCCCCCCTCGGAGTGAGGGGAGAGGGGAATTTTGTGGACTTGAGCTTGAAATTGAAAAGAAGGGGGGGGGGAGAAACCACTGCCTAACCCCTGATTTTGGACTGCCAGAGACATTAAGAAAGTGTTGCACCGTTTATAAACATTTGTAACTGTTTGAAGTAACTCTGCTTTTGAACTGGAAGGGACTCTTTGTAACAGTGGGAGTTGGAATTGGAAGAACTCTCTGTAATTGTTGCCTTTATTTGGAAAGTGATTGTAGGACAGGACTGCCTTTGGAAAACTATTTTGAAAGTAACATTGTTGCAAAAGTACTCCCCTAGAGGAGGTTTGGAATATAGCTGGGGACTTTCCACTCCAAGGTCTGAAATTCTTCCCATCGGAACTGTGCAAGTGACATTTGAACTGCGCAAGTGACCTTGATGTCGAACAACAAAGCAATGGATCAGGATAAGCCCCAGCTGCAGTCAACAAGAAGTAAAACTAAATTACAACAACAAAGAAGACAATCAGTAGCAGCACCGCCTGTTGTGGAAAAGGAGGATACTGGACAAACTTCTGCAAAAAGTTCAGGTGCTGAAGAAAATCTAAGTGCATCACTGGATAGAATATTTGGAGCTTTGGAAAAACTGTCAACTAAAATCGACTTAAACACTACAACTATTAGCTCCAATACGCAAGCTATCGACAGATTGGTACAGGAATCTAAATTAACAAAGAAATTTGCTGAAGAAGCTAGAGAGAAGGTGCTCGTGGTTGAAGGAAAATTGCAACCAATCAACAAGCAAATAGAAGAGCATAAGGCACAACTGTCCCTACTGGAATTGAGAGATAAACAGGCTAACCTGCGGATCAGGGCGGTACCGGAATCAGAAGAAGGTAATCTTTCTGAATTTCTTACACAGGAATTTGGAGATTTCTGGGACCTTGATCCAGATAAAGACTTTAAGATAGTGACAGCCTTCAGACTTGGCAGAGGAAATAAAGAGGGAAGAAAGAACAAGGTAAGAGACTGTTTAATAACACTTGGATCCAAAGAAGAGAGAGATAAAATACTAGGCCTACACTATCAGAAACCACTTGAAATAGAGGGTTCAAGGATTGAGATTTACAAAGATATCCCAAAACACCTGCTGAATCTTAGAGCGAAATATAGTGACTTGGTGAACCTACTAAGAAGGAACAGCATTGTCTTCCGGTGGGAGTTCCCACAGGGACTGTCCTTTACCTATAAAGGGAAAAAAGTGAAAATAAAATCGGAAGAGGATAAAGAGAAGTTCTTGAAGGTGCATGAGGAAGATCTGTACAAGGAAGTAGACAGCAGAGAACAAAGGCCGAGACCAGGAATTCTAGACCTAACAAAGTCAACACTGGAGGATAAACCAAAAGCGACGACGCCCACAGACCAAGAACAAACATTGGGAGCAACTGGAGGAGAAGCAGAATAACTTCACAATGTCTCTGCAAGTATTAAGCTGGAATATTCGAGGTTTGAACTCCCCGGACAAGAGGAAACAAATCTTTCACTTATTGAAAAAGGAAAAATTGGACTTGATATGTTTGCAAGAAACCCAAGTTACTAAAACACACAGGAAAGTCTTAATTAACAAAAGATTAGGTCAAGAATTTATCTCATCAGATAAAGTTAAAAAGAGAGGAGTTGTGATTTATGCAAAAGAAAGCCTATTACCTAAATTTATCTTCAAGGATGAGCAAGGAAGGTTCGTGGCTATTGAAATACAATATCAAGGTAAGAAATTTTTGATAGTAGGGATATATGCACCAAACGAGGGGAAATCAGAATTTTACAAGAAATTGCATGAGACATTGTTGGACTTTATGGACTTAAACATTATTATGCTTGGAGACATGAATGGTGTGGTGTCGACAAATATGGACTAGTCAGAAAGACAAGTGGTGACAAAAGATGGAAGACTACCGAAAACTTTTTTTGAACTGACGGACAATATGGATTTAATTGACATTTGGAGAACAAAGAACCCCCTAGATAAAGAAGGGACATTCTTTTCTGAAGCCCAAAAGACATGGACAAGGATTGACCAAATCTGGATAACTAGAGGAATGGCTCCCAAGATCCGAAAAGTAGAAATCTGCCCAAAAACCTGCTCCGACCATAACCCTGTGAAGATGGAAATGAAACAAACATCGACTGGATCCTTCAGATGACGCCTTGTTTAGAGATTCAGAAATTATCAAGAAGGCCCAAAAAACAATAAAAGACTACTTCGAGATAAATTTGCAGACTACAGTGGAAAAAAGAACAATTTGGGACGCAAGTAAAGCTGTAATGAGAGGGTTTTTGATACAACAAAACTCAATAAAAAGGAAAATTCAAAATGAGAAAAAAGAGAAGATTTTGGAGAAAATAAAAGAAGGAGAGAAAAAACTTAGGACCAAACCAAAATCCCAAGAGATCCTGAGAGAAATTAAGTTACACCAAGTACAATATATGAAATTGATAAACCAGGACATTGAATGGAAAGTTAAGCAGATGAGACAAAAAACCTTCGAATCAGCTAACGAATGTGGAAAACTGTTAGCATGGCAATTGAAGAAGAGACAAAAATTAAATACTGTAACTAATCTTGAAGTGGATGGAAAAAACATTCAGAAGCCACAGGAGATTAGTAGCTGCTTCCAGAGATATTTCAAAGAGCTGTACACACAAGGGCCGCAGATGGAATCGAAAATTGACCAATTTTTGAATACCAATGGATTACAAAAATTTTTTTCAAGAAAATAAAGACTTTCTGAATCATAAAATATCTGAACAAGAGGTGGAAGGCACAATTCAAAATATGCAACTGGGTAAATCTCCAGGACCTGATGGACTTACCTCCAAATACTATAGAACTTTGAAAGACTGGTTAATTCAACCTTTGTTTTTTTTAAAAAAATATTTTTATTGCTTTTTTTCCAGGTACAGATGTAAAGTCAGATATACAAAAAAATAACAGAAAAAGAAAAGAAAAAGAAAAAAGAATCCATCTTTCCAAGACATTTTTCAACCAACTGGACTTCCCCACATCTCCCTTACCCTGCATTATTTACAATAAAAGTATCAGCAAATTGTTACCTTGTTTCATGCGTTCTTTTGTACTTTTAAAAAATTATACTTTGGGTTTAAAATACTTATTATCCATTTACTTTTACCCTAAAATAGATATAATGTTACTTTAAACTTTAGTCCTTTCTTTTGGGGAAAAACTTGACACCTTTAGAAACAGATGGGTTTCAGAAAGAAACAGAGTTAAATGTGGTTAAAAAAGTGAAATACCTGGGGGTCAACTTGTCTTCCAAAAACTTGAACTTATTTAAAGATAATTATGAAAAATGTTGGTCAGAAGTTAAAAAGGATTTAGAAACCTGGTCAAGATTGAAACTTTCCTTGTTGGGTCGAATTGCAGCTATAAAAATGAATGTATTGCCAAAGATGTTGTTCTTGTTTCAAACTCTACAGATCGTGGACAGAGTGGAATGTTTTGGAAAGTGGCAGAAGGATATCTCAAAGTTTGTTTGGCAGGGCAAAAAGCCCCGAATAAAGTTTAAAATACTAACTGATGCAAAAGAAAGAGGGGGGTTTGCCCTGCCAGACTTAAGGTTATATTACGAAGCTGCAGCCTTCTGCTGGATGAAAGATTGGTTGCTTTTAGAGAACACGGATGTCCTAGATCTGGAAGGGTTCAATAACTCGTTAGGATGGCATGCATATTTGTGGTACGACCAGGTAAGGACTCACAAAATGTTCAAAAACCATATTGTCAGAAAAGCAATATTTATGGTCTGGATAAAATATAAAGACTTATTAGAAGGTAAGACCCCGAGGTGGTTATCACCAGTGGAGGCCAAGGCCAGAAAAAAACGCAATATGGAGGCCGGCTGGCTGAAATATGGGGAAATAATAGAAAAAAATAGAGACAATTGGAGGTTACAGAGCTATGAAAAACTAAAGAATAAGGTGCAAGATTGGTTTCATTATGCTCAAATTCAAGAGGTTTTTAAGTTGGATAAAAAAACAGGATTCCAGGTGGAAAAATCGAAACTAGAGACAGAACTGTTAGAACCAAAGACTAAGGTACTTTCAAGAATGTATAACTTGCTGCTTAAATGGAACACTCAGGATGAGACAGTCAAATCAGCCATGATAAAATGGGCTCAAGACATTGGGTACAACATTATGTGTGAAGACTGGGAAAGGTTATGGACCACCGGTATGAAATTTACGGCATGTAATGCCTTGAAAGAAAACATTATGAAAATGATATACAGGTGGTACATGACCCCAGTCAAGCTTGCTAAGATATATCATCTGTCTGATAATAAATGTTGGAAATGTAAGGAGGCTGAAGGGACATTCTTTCACCTCTGGTGGACTTGTCCAAAAGTGAAGGCCTTCTGGGAAATGATCTATAATGAGTTAAAAAAGGTGTTTAAGTACACCTTCCCTAAGAAACCAGAGGCCTTCCTCCTGGGCATTGTCAGCCAGAAGGTGTTAAAGAAGGATAGAACTTTTTTCATGTACGCAACTACAGCAGCAAGAATCCTCATCGCAAAACACTGGAAGACACAAGATTTACCCACACTGGAAGAGTGGCAGACGCAATTGATGGACTATATCAGTGTTTCCCAACCACTGTTCCGCGGCACACTAGTGTGCCGCGAGAAAAATTAAAAAATGCAAAAGATATTTTTTTTTAAAAAAAGTCAAATTTTCGATTGGGGCGCCGTCACTAGATGACCCCTGGGGTTCCCTCCCTCCCTCCCGCTCTGTGCCTCCCTCCTCCTCCTCCGGGGAGGCCCTTCCTGGCTCTCGGCCAAGGCTTGGCCGCTGCCACTCACTCACTCGCTCGCCCACCCGTCCCTCCATCCCTGCACCCGGCCTCTCCCCCTCCGTCCCCGGCGCGGGGGCTGCCGGGATCCGTAGTCCCCTCGCCCTTGGGCTCCGCGCCCGCGCGGGGTGCGCGAACTACGTTTCCCAGCGTGGCCTGGCGGGCCGGGCGTTTTGTTTGAAACACTCTTCTCCCGGCCATGGAATGAGCGCAGCGGCGGCGGCCGGGCGGGCAGGGGCTCTTCCGCGCAGACCCCGCGCAGCCTGCCTGCGCCCCCGCGGAGATCGGCCAGCAGGATGGAGCCCGGGGATCCCCGCGGAGGCGGAGCGGCGGCGGCGGAGGCTGCCCCCCAGGTAGGGCTGCGTCGGGGGGGGGTTATGTTTGCAATGCTGCATCCGCGCCAGAGGGGATGCATCGGACCGCGGGGAGACCCCTTGGCGGGCGTGCAAGGCAATGCATGCGTGCAGGCGTTGCATGGAGTGCAGTGCAATGCAATGGCAACGCGGTGCCCTGCATGCATGCATGCAACTTCCACCGGCGCTCCGGACTTGGCAGGTGAGGGGGGTCCCCAGTGGGCGGCAGAGAGAGCCGGGAGGGCGAAGGGGAGCCGGGGGGGAGCAGCGCTGCTCCCCGAGCCGAGCCCGGGGGGAAACTTCGGCGTCGTTGCGCCGGGTGTTGGAAGCAGAGGCTGGCGGGGGCCCCTCACCTGCAAAACCTGGTCGCCTCTCATATATTTCGTGCATTGCATTCATCGCCCGCTTTCTCCTCCAAGGAGCTCCCGGGGGCGCGCGTGGTTCTCCCCGTGTTATCCTCGAGACAACAGCCCTGCGAGGTGGGTCAGGCGAGTGGCCCAAGGGAGCACCCAGGGATTGTCCTGGCCAGGTGGGGTGATTTGAACCCTGCTCTCTGCCCAGTCTTCGTCCTCATTTTGCCCCCACATGTGCAAGACTGTGCATGACTGAGGTTTTCCCCCCTCGTCTTGGCTATGGTGTGAATCTGTGCTGTTAATTAATGGGGTTCTGCCTTCGGAGAAGATGAGCCAGCCCTCAAGGAGGTGATTATGTAATTTGCTAGCAATTCATGTCCCTCCCGGCATGACGCTGCGCGCTGAAGTCACGGGGCTGTAATGGTGGTGTGCCTCGAGATTTTTTTCATGAAACAAGTGTGCCTTTGCCCAAAAAAGGTTGGGAAACACTGGACTATATGGAACTGGCCGAAATGACTGGCAGGATCCGAGATTTGGGAGAAGAAGCAATGGAGGAGGACTGGAAAAAATTCAAAGACTATTTACAAAAATTTTATAAGTTATATGAATGTTAAGAATTCGCATGATTTGGAAAAGTTAGCTCCAGCAACAAGATTTGATGGTATGGGAAATTAAGTTATATTAATGAAAGGACTAATGTTTAAAATAACATTACATCTGTCTTTAGAGTAAATTGATAATAAGTAATTTAAACTTAAAATATAATTATTTGAAAGAACAAAAGAATGCACGAAACAAGGTTATAATTTGCTGATATTTTTATTGTTAAGAATGCACGGTGAGGGAGACGTGGGGAAGTCCGGTTGGATACGGAAAAATGTTTTGAAAGGATGATTTTCTTTTTCTTTTTTCTTTCTTTTTTCTTTTCTGTTATCTCTTTGTATATCCGACTTTGTATCTTTATCTGGAAAAAATTGCAATAAAAAATATTATTAAAAAAAAAAAACTTTAGTCCTTTCATAATTGTAACTTAATTTCCCATATCACCAAATCTTATTGCTGAAGCTAGATTTTCCAAATCATGCGAATTCTTAACATTCATATAACTTATAAAATTTTTGTAAATAGTCCTTAAATTATTTCCAGTCCTCCTCCATTGTTTCTTCTCCCAAATCTCGGATTCTGCCAGTCATTTCAGCCAGTTCCATATAGTCCATCAATTGCGTCTGCCACTCTTCCAGTGTGGGTAAATCTTGTGTCTTCCAGTATTTTGCGATGAGAATTCTTGCTGCTGTAGTTGCATACATAAAGAAAGTTCTGTCCTTCTTTAACACTTTCTGGCCGACAATGCCCAGGAGGAAGGCCTCTGGTTTCTTGGGAAAGGTATACTTAAATACCTTTTTTAACTCATTATAAATCATTTCCCAGAAGGTCTTCACTTTTGGACAAGTCCACCAGAGGTGAAAGAATGTCCCTTCAGCCTCCTTACATTTCCAACATTTATTATCAGACAGGTGATATATCTTTGCAAGCTTGACTGGGGCCATGTACCACCTATATATCATTTTCATAATATTTTCTTTCAAGGCATTACATGCCGTGAATTTCATACCGGTGGTCCATAACCTTTCCCAGTCCTCGAACATGATGTTATACCCAATATCCTGTTATACCCAATATCCAACATTTTTCATAATTATCTTTGAATAAATTCAAATTTTTAGCAGACAAATTAACCCCTAGGTATTTCACTTTTTTAACCACATTTAACTCTGTCTCCTTCTGAAACCCATCTATTTCCAAAGGTGTCAGATTTTTTCCCAGAACCTTGGTTTTTTGCTTGTTCAACTTAAATCCCGCCACCCAACCAAACTCATGAATCAATTCTAAAACTCTTTTTGTACTAGATTCTGGCTCCTGTAATGTTAAAACCAAGTCATCTGCAAAAGCTTTCAGTTTATATTGTTTCACTCCGACCTGTATTCCTTGCACCAAACGGTGGTTAATTCAACCTTTGAAGGAGGTTTGCAATGAAATTATGGAAGGGAAAAAGGCACCTGAGACGTGGAAAGGAGCCTATATCACACTTATACCAAAAATTGAGTCTGAGAAGACACAACTTAAGAACTACCGCCCCATATCCCTGCTTAATGTGGATTACAAAATTTTTGCTGATGTTTTGGCCAGAAGATTGAAAAAAGTTTTGGCAGAGATAATACATAAAGACCAGGCTGGCTTTCTCCCTGGAAGGCATTTATCGGACAACACGAGTAATATTATTAATATTCTAGAAAAGTTGCAGCTGAACATCAATACTAAAGCAGTTTTGATCTTTGTAGATGTGGAGAAAGCCTTTGACAACATATCTTGGAGTTTTATGAAGAAAAATCTTCAGGGGATGGGGGTTGGACAGAATTTTGGAAATGGTATAGGTGCAATATACTCTGAACAAAAAGCCAAATTGATAGTTAACAACATGGTTACTGAAGAGTTTAAAATAGAGAAAGGGACACGACAAGGTTGCCCAATTTCCCCATTGCTTTTTATTTCAGTCCTGGAGGTTCTCTTAAGTATGATTAGAAGGGACCAGCTGATCAAGGGTATTCAGGTCGCAGTTAAACAATACAAACTTAAAGCCTTTGCAGATGATCTTGTTATGACACTACAGGAGCCGATACCTAGTACTAAGAGGGCCTTACAAGTAATCCAGGAATTTGGTCAAGTGGCAGGTTTTAAATTGAACAAATTGAAAACCAAGGTTTTGGAGAAAAACTTAACACAGATAGAAAGAGAAAGGTTTCAGAATGAGACAGATTTAACAATAGTAAAGAAGGTAAAATACTTGGGGGTGAACATGACATCTAAGAATGTAAATCTTTTTAAAGATAATTATGAAAAATGCTGGTCAGAGGTGAAAAAAGATTTGAAAATTTGGACGAACTTGAAGCTTTCCTTGCTGGGTCGAATTGCTGTTATTAAGATGAATGTATTGCCTAGAATGTTATTTTTATTCCAATCATTGCAAATCATTGATAAGATGGACTGTTTCAAGAAGTGGCAAAGAGACATATCTAGATTTGTCTGGTAGGGCAAAAAGCCCAGAATAAAATTTAAAATTCTTACTGATGCTAAAGACAGAGGGGGGTTTGCCCTGCCAGACTTAAAACTTTATTATGAGGCCGCAGCTTTCTGCTGGCTGAAAGAATGGCTACTTCTGGAAAATGCAGATGTTTTGGATCTTGAAGGAAGTAATAATGTATTTGGGTGGCATGCATATCTTTGGTACGGCAAGGTAAAAGTGCATAAGGCGTTTAAAAACCATATCGTCAGGAAAGCACTGTTTAATGTCTGGGTAAGGTATAAAGACTTTTTGGAGAATAAAACTCCAAGGTGGCTATCACCTATGGAGGCGAAAGCTTTGAAAAAACTCAACATGGAAGACAAATGGCCAAAATATTGGGAAATTTTAGAACAGGAGGGTGACAAACTGAAATTGCAGAGTTATGATAAGCTTAAGGAGAAGGTGCGGGACTGGCTACATTATTTTCAGATAAGAGAGGTTTATAACTTGGATAAAAAAATTGGTTTCCAGGTGGAAAAATCAAAGTTGGAAACAGAACTGCTAGAACCCAATGTAAAGATACTTTTGAGAATGTATAATCTGCTGTTGAAATGGAATACTGAGGAAGAAACAGTAAAATCGGCAATGATAAAATGGGCACAAGACATAGGTCATAACATCATGTTTGCTGACTGGGAGAAGTTGTGGACCACCGGGATTAAGTTTACGGCATGTAATGCCTTAAGAGAAAATATAATGAAAATGATGTACATGACCCCAGTCAAGCTTGCAAAAATATATCATTTGCCCGATAACAAATGTTGGAAATGTAAAGAGATTGAAGTACATTCTTTCACCTTTGGTGGAAGTGCCCAAGGATCAAGGCCTTCTGGGAAATGATATATAATGAACTGAAAAAGGTATTTAAATATACTTTCCCGAAGAAACCAGAGGCCTTCCTCCTGGGCATAGTGGACCAATCGGTGTTAAAGAAGGATAGAACTTTTTTTTTATGTATGCTACAGCAGCAGCAAGAATTCTCATCGCAAAGCATTGGAGGACACAAGATCTACCCACACTGGAAGATTTGCAGATGCAACTAATGGACTATATGGAGATGGCGGAAATGACTGGCAGAATCCGAGACCAGGGAGAGGAGACGGTGGAGGAAGATTGGAAGAAATTTAAAATTTATTTGCAGAAATACTGTAAAATTTATGAATGTTAAGGACATTGAAATGAACTGCAGGGGCTTTAGCAACAAAGTAAAACGTAAGATCCGACTAACAACAGATAAATTAATAGGATATGAATTTGCTGAATTAATTTTTAAAAAAGGAATACAAGAACGGGATACGCGAGGAAGTCGGGAAAATAAGCTAACTGAAAATGAGAAATTAAGAAAGAGGGATTTTTTTTTTTGTTACTATATGTGTTTTTATCTTTTTTTTCTTTTTCCTTTGATGTGTTTAATGTTTGTATTTTTGTATTGTATTGTTTTTTGTGATTTTGTATTTTCTTTGTCTATGTATGCTTGTCTATTGTGAAAACTTAATAAAATATTTTTTAAAAAAATAAAAAATGCAAGGCATATAAAGGGCCTGGGGGAGCAGTGGAGGCAAAGAAGTCAAGGAAATCCCAGAAGCTGAGGTTTTATTGTGAAAGCATAAGAAATAGCCATTTTGCTGGTTAACTGTGAAGGTTGTCCCAGAGAAGGGAGGGGAAAGGGTGTGCCTGCCCTGCCAGGAGACTGTGCTGGGACTGTTTTGGCTTTCAGGAGAATGAGAGGACAGTTGCTGTAGGAACTGGAAATTTGGAGGAAGAGAGTGTTGGCGGGAGGGAAGAGACTTTTCCCTTCCTCATGCTCTGTTCAAAACATAGGTATTCCTTGTCTGTGGCATGGCTTTACCGGGTGGAAGTGGGAGTCCAGAATAAGGCCACCCAAAACCAGGATTCAAGGCTCTCTTAGGCCGAGTTTATCCCTGGAATCTCCTAGAGTTCAGGAGTTCAAAGGAAGAACCATGAACACCCAGCTGAAATACCAGCTAGACTGAACATAGCCCATCAAGGCTGCTCTACTGAAAGACCTTCTAGAAGAACCAATATAGTAATAAAAACAAAGGGTTTAAAAAATAAGATGGTCCTGGAATTGCTATTTACAGATTCCTAAAAGAATTTTTATGTTTATTTTTGCTTATTTAATTGGAGGTTGGGATCCTGGGTTTTAGGTGGAATTTAAAGAACACTCAAAATATCTCCATAGTCCAATGGTCTTCAATTGGTGGGTCACAGCAGGAGCACTGCCACCATGCAAATATATGATAAAAGATTGAGAAATGGGTCCATAAATGCATGTTTTGGTTAGAAGGGGTTCTTGAGTCTGAAAAGGTTAAAGATACCTGCCATAGCCAATTGAGGGATTGAGCTGAACTCATGAAAGCAGAAACTATGTAGGGAACACAGATTTTAAGCAGATTCAGCTGAGTGTGTTTAGAGGACCCCCAGAAATTGGGAACCTTGTGATGAGAATCCCTTCCACTCTGAGCAATGACTGGGAGCACAGGGGATGGAGCCATGGGGTGTGGAGATGCTGGGGCAGGGCCAGCACATGGCACACTATGCCACACAGAGCCACATTGCTCTCCATTCCCCCAAGTCTTTGGCTGAATGCCTGGAGAGGGTTACAATGATGCTTTAATTGGATTAGGAACAGGAGGAAGACAGAGCATTCGTGATTTTGGGGCTTCCCATGCTAGTTTATAGAGGGTGAAGTCATCCCCCTTGTCCATTTGAACAGAGGGTTTTGGAGAGAAACATAAGTGTATTTGTTCTGTCTTGCTAGATCTTGCCAGTCTATCTTTCCAGACAAGATGGGGATGTTTTGAGCTGAGGTACTCCTGAGGTGGCACAGAATGGATGCCTAATGGCAGATGCCGCTCTGCTTCTTCTCTTCTTGTTAGCTTCAACATCCCACGCTGTGGCTCAGGATGGACAAGGCAAAATAGGGGCAAAATTGCATCCTACATGATACACTGCAGCACCCCTGCAGTGCTTTGAGAGAAAAGTGTATTGGTTCAGCTCTAGTGTGAATGAGACATATCCTTTTTTGGTATTAAGAGAAAAAAAAAATAACATTTCTGATGTTGATCTGAACTGAACCACATAGAATTTTTCCTTCAGCAAAATGATTGACTTTTTAAGTTTTGCTCCTAAAAGGTCATGTAAAGTTTAACCAAAATTATTTGGGAAGGTTTTTTTTTTAATGGAAAGAACTTGCAACCACACCTGATTAGCATTATAATCCCTCAAATTAATTTTAGAAAAAGGAAAAGGGAATTAGTAAGTTTTGAGTTGTCCCTCAAACTCTCTCTCTCTCTCTCTCTCTCTCTCTCTCTCTCTCTCACACACACACACACACACACACACACACACACACTCACACGACCAGCATTTCTTTGTTTTCAAAAGGATGGTGATAACATGGCATTTTGATGAACTGTGTTGAGGATATGACCAAGAGGAAGCCAGATCTCTAGAGGATTGGGCAATTAATAGAAAAACTAGTCATTCCTCATGAATAAAAAGTAAATAGATGCATTGAACACATGTTACCTGTCAGAACATGACTTATAACTTCCCCAAGGCACCTTGCTTTTTCCACTCAATAATGCGTTTTTCAATAGTATACAGAACCAAACTGATACTGAATGTGTGCTTCATGTGCAGAACCTACAAGCTCCTCCTTTTGTGTTGCAGTATTGCTTTCATTAGATTAATTAGATCTGTGTGCATCTTCTTTGGTGATTTGTTTTAAAAGTTGTTGTGGGTCACAGACTCTCTGATTTGGATCTTTACTTTTTCGGCCTTGATTTCATTTTCATTTGTGATTTGCTTAGGTGGTCACATGACTATCTCTTGCATTTCTGGGCTCCTGGATTCATGTTGTAATGGTGTTTCCCCTGTTTGTCTATGTTCGTGTGCAGGTAACTGAAACTGGAGGAAAGGGTAGCTACGCTCCAAAGAATTAGAGAGCTGGAGCTCTTCTTGGAAGCAACAGACCACACCGTCTCCATCAAGGAGGAGACAGGGGACTCGCCAGAGGAGGCTAGTTCACCAACACAGGAGCCGGATATATGGAGAAACGTGACTCAAAGAAGTAGGAGGCCCAGGGTTCGTTCTGATTGTTTAGAATTACACAATCGCTTTGAGGTCCTCTCCCCTAGCATGGAAGACGAAGAGCAGACTCCATTTGAGGATCTCTCCCTCATTTCTGTCGATCAGGTAAATGAAGACGAGCAGCAAAGTCAGTCCTCAGGGAATGTGCAGGCGACCTTGGAACGGACAGCTCATGGAAGAACCCCGACCAAACCTAAGAGGAGGCGTGTAGTGGTGATAGGGGATTCCCTACTGAGGGGAACAGAAGCCGTGATTTGTGGGCCTGACAAGATGTCTCGGGAAGTGTGCTGTCTCCCCGGGGCTAAGATCCAAGATGTAACTGAACGACTGCAAGGAATCATAAAACCCACTGACAAATACCCCTTCCTCTTGGTTCATGTGGGAACCAATGACACTGCAAGCAATAGCCTCCAGAAGATCAAAAGAGACTACGAGGCTCTCGGCAGGAAATTGAAGCAACTAAATGCACAAATTGTCATCTCATCTCTCCTCCCAGTTGAACGACGTGGCCCAGGGAGAGAGGGAAAAATAGTGGAAGTGAACAGCTGGCTTCGCAGATGGTGTAAACAGGAACGGTTTGGATTCTTAGATCACGGACTGCAGTTTCTTGAAGATGGACTTCTGGCAAGCGATGGGCTGCACCTCACAACAGTTGGGAGAAATGTTTTTGCCAAAAATCTCAGAAACCTCATCAGGAGGGCTTTAAACTGACTAATGTGGGGGAGGGAGACAGTGCTCCTGAAGGTAGGAGCCTATCAATTGATGAAGATGATCATCCAAATGTCATAGACCAAATGGAGCAAACAGCACGCAGACCTAGTGGTGGGAGGAAAAAATCCTTAAATAAGAGACACGGGGTAATGATTAATGGACTTCAATGTCTGTACACTAATGCGCAAAGCATGGGAAATAAACAAGATGAGCTTGAGCTCTTGGTACAGCAAACTAAATATGACATAATAGGCATCACTGAAACCTGGTGGGATAAGTCCCACGATTGGAATGTAATAATGGGGGGATACAATCTATTTCAGAGAAACAGACCAGACAAGAAAGGAGGAGGAGTGGCGGTATATGTCAGGGATGTGTATACCTGTGAAGAGATCCAAGATTTAGAACCTCAAAGCCAAAGTGAGAGCATTTGGGTCAAAATTAAGGGAGAGAAGAATAACAGAGACCTCATTGTGGGAGTTTACTATAGATCCCCAAGCCAAACGGAGGACATAGATGATGCCTTCCTGGAACAGATGGCCAAGCATGCAAAAGGAAGGGAGATAGTAGTAATGGGGGACTTCAATTACCCGGATATTTGTTGGATGTCAAACTCAGCCAAGAGCATAAGGTCAAACAGATTCCTCACTGGCCTTGCAGACAACTTCATTGTCCAGAAAGTGGGAGAAGCAACAAGAGGAACAGCCATTTTAGATCTGGTCCTAACCAATGTTGATGACCTGGTTAGTGGGGTAGAAGTGGAAGGATCATTAGGTGCGAGTGATCATGCTCTTCTGAAGTTTACTATACAGCGGAAAGGAGCAGCCAAGCATACTAGGACTCAATTTCTTGACTTTAAGAAAGCCGACTTCATAAAACTTAGGGAAGTGCTGGGTGAGATCCCATGGACAGTAATACTAAAAGGAAAGGGAGTTCATGATGGCTGGGAGTTTGTTAAGAGGGAGATACTAAAAGCACAACGTCAGGCAATACCAATGAGACGGAAACATGGAAGGTGCCTAAAGAAGCCAGGGTGGCTATCTAAAGAACTTTTAACTGAGTTAAGATTAAAAAAGGATGTGTACAAAAAATGGAAAAGGGGGGAAACCACCAAAGAGGAATTCAAACAAATAGCCAGCACGTGTAGACACAAAGTCAGAAAAGCTAAAGCACAGAATGAACTCAGGCTTGCTAGAGAGGTTAAAAGCAACAAAAAAGGCTTCTATGGGTATGTTCGTAGCAAAAGGAAGAGCAAAGAAACAGTGGGGTCACTCAGAGGAGAAGATGGTGAAATGCAAACAGGGGACACAGAAAGGGCTGAACTCCTCAATGCCTTCTTTGCCTCAGTCTTCTCCGATAAGGAAAACAATGCCCGACCTGAAGAATTTGGAGCAAATGATTCAGCAAAGGAAACACAGCCCAGAATAACTAAGGAGATAGTACAAGAATATTTGGCCAGTTTAGATGTATTCAAGTCTCCAGGGCCAGATGAACTGCATCCAAGAGTATTAAAAGAACTGGCAGATGTGATCTCAGAACCACTGGCAGTCATCTTTGAGAATTCCTGGAGAACAGGCGAAGTCCCGGCAGACTGGAGGAGGGCAAATGTTGTCCCTATTTTCAAAAAGGGGAAAAGAGAGGACCCAAATAATTACCGCCCAGTCATTCTGACATCAATACCAGGGAAGATTCTGGAGCAGATCATTAAGCAAACAGTCTGTGCGCACCTAGAAAGGAATGCTGTGATCACCAATAGTCAGCATGGATTTCTGAAAAATAAGTCATGTCAGACTAACCTGATCTTGTTTTTTGACAGAATTACAAGCCTGGTAGATGAAGGGAACGCAGTGGATGTAGCCTACCTTGATTTCAGCAAGGCATTTGACAAGGTGCCCCATGATATTCTTGTAAAGAAACTGATAAAATGTGGTCTTGACTATGCTACCACTCAGTGGATTTGTAACTGGATGACTGACCGAACCCAAAGAGTGCTCATCAATGGTTCCTCTTCATCCTGGAGAAGAGTGACTAGTGGGGTGCCACAGGGTTCTGTCTTGGGCCCGGTCTTATTCAACATCTTTATCAACGACTTGGATGATGGACTCAAGGGCATCCTGATCAAATTTGCAGATGACACCAAACTGGGAGGGGTGGCTAACACCCCAGAGGACAGGATCACACTTCAAAACGACCTTGACAGATTAGAGAACTGGGCAAAAACAAACAAGATGAATTTTAACAGGGAGAAATGTAAAGTATTGCACTTGGGCAAAAAAAATGAGAGGCACAAATACAAGATGGGGGACACCTGGCTTGAGAGCAGTACATGTGAAAAGGATCTAGGAGTCTTGGTTGACCACAAACTTGACATGAGCCAACAGTGTGACGCAGCAGCTAAAAAAGCCAATGCAATTCTGGGCTGCATCAATAGGAGTATAGCATCTAGATCAAGGGAAGTAATAGTGCCACTGTATTCTGCTCTGGTCAGACCTCACCTGGAGTACTGTGTCCAGTTCTGGGCACCACAGTTCAAGAAGGACACTGACAAACTGGAACGTGTCCAGAGGAGGGCAACCAAAATGGTCAAAGGCCTGGAAACGATGCCTTATGAGGAACGGCTAAGGGAGCTGGGCATGTTTAGCCTGGAGAAGAGGAGGTTAAGGGGTGATATGATAGCCATGTTCAAATATATAAAAGGATGTCACATAGAGGAGGGAGAAAGGTTGTTTTCTGCTGCTCCAGAGAAGCGGACACGGAGCAATGGATCCAAACTACAAGAAAGAAGATTCCACCTAAACATTAGGGAGAACTTCCTGACAGTAAGAGCTGTTCGACAGTGGAATTTGCTGCCAAGGAGTGTGGTGGAGTCTCCTACTTTGGAGGTCTTTAAGCAGAGGCTTGACAACCATATGTCAGGAGTGCTCTGATGGTGTTTCCTGCTTGGCAGGGGGTTGGACTCGATGGCCCTTGTGGTCTCTTCCAACTCTAGGATTCTATGATTCTATGATTCTAGGTAATTTTCCAACTGAGAACACAAAGTAGACACCCTGGCTCATGAAAGCTTATGCTATGATAAATTTGTTAGTCTTTGAAATGTGGATCAGACTCTGCCATTTTTGCTATGACAGACTGACATAGCAACCCTCCTGATCTTCACAAACCTTGTTTCAAGGAACGCCATGGTTCCTCAATAACATATTAGGCATTCCTCAGTGAGGGGGATCCATTTGGTGAGCTAATTATGGGGGATCTGATGAAAGGATGTGATTCTAGTAGGCTTGCCAGACCCCCAGAGCAACCTGAAGATCCCAGGTTTGTCTTGTGCCCCAGGTGGCGGAGGAGCGCTGGAATTCCCAGGTGGGTGATAGTGCCTTTACAAAAGTTAAGGAGACTTTTGTAGAGTCTCTGGTCTCAGCTATACAGCTGCAAATAAAACGTTTTAAGTGTGTTGAAAAATGCAATATACAAATGTGACACTAGATTTGCAATTGTGAGCTATGGCAAATTCAATATATATTTTTTCAAAATGTTATTTTATATATATATAAAAAGCATTTTCATAGCGTTTTTTGTGTGTAGATTCCACCACCGGATGGTCTATCCTCCTTCCTTCCCTCCTTCCTCTCTCAATTAACCTCCATCTCTGAATATTGTTGCATAGACTCTCCAGAGGGGCTTATACAGTGGTACCTCGGGTTACAGATGCTTCAGGTTACAGACTCCGCTAACCCAGAAATAGTACCTTGGGTTAAGTCAGAACTTTGCCCCAGGATGAGAACAGAAGTCGCGTGGCAGCAGCGGGAGGCCCCATTAGCTAAAGTGGTACCTCAGGTTAAGAACAGTTTCAGGTTAAGAACAGACCTCCAGAACGAATTAAGTTCTTAACCTGAGGTACCACTGTAATTGTGTATCTTGTTCTTCCTGCCCAAGTGCAGAACCCGACATTTGTCCCTACGTGGGGCTACCTTTGAAGGTGACTCAGAAACTGCAACTAATCCAGAATGCGGCAGCTAGACTGGTGACTGGGGTGTGGCCGCCGGAACCATATAACACTGGTTCTAAAGGATTTACATTGGTTCCCAGTACGTTTCCAAGCACAATTCAAAGTGTTGGTGTTGACCTTTAAAGCCCTAAATGGCCTTGGCCCAGTATACGTGAAGGAGCACCTCCACCCCATCATTCAGCCTGAACACTGAGGTCCAGCACTGAGGGCCTTCTGTCGGTTCTCTCATTGCAAGAAGTGAGGTTACAGGGAACCAGGCAGAGGGCCTTCTCGGTAGTGGCCTCCGCCCTGTGGAATGCCCTCCCATCAGATGTCAAGGAACGAAACAACTATTTGACTTTTAGAAGACATCTGAAGGCAGCCCTGTTTTTAAGGAAGTTTTTAATGATTGAAGTTTTACTCTGTTTTTAGTGTTCTGTTTGGAGCCGCCCAGAGTGGCTGGAGAAACCCAGTCAGATGGGTGGGGTATAAATAATAAAATGTTGTTGTTGTTGTTGTTGATGATGATGTTATCTGCTAACCCTGCTCTATCCTGTTTTCCCCTTATTTTTGTTTTTGCTTAAACCCATTCACCAACCAAGACCACTGACCATAATAATGAATGATATGTTGTATATATTTATGGTGCAAATTTATGGTGCTATTTTTGTGATATACAAATGACATGAGAAAAATTCCTTCCTGTAGCACCTTAAAGACCAGGTCTTTAAGGTGCTACAGGAAGGAATTTTTTTATTTGGACTATGGCAGACCAACACGGCTACCCATCTGTAAATGACATGAGAGTAATTTCTTTGTATCATTTATTATTCCTATCATCCTTGTTTATACAATAAAAAGTTATTCAAAGAAAGAAAGAAAAGGTAGTCTTACACACTGACTATTAATGAAATACAAGAAAGCACAACGAAGATGAA